>NW_022900924.1:6169987-6176503 GCF_012274545.1 Fukomys damarensis | reverse complement strand
ATATATATATATAATCTCTAGAATTTTATGTGTATATTTTACATTTGTGTGCATACATGCTCATATACGCATGGGAGTGATTCTGGTAGTTTATACAGTAAAATACTTCTGGGAACTGAAATCATGGTTACAGGGGTGGAGTAAAGGGAAAATTTTGAGTTCTTTACTTGAATAGTAACACCGGGCACATGCATGCATCTGTGATTTATAACCAATATGTATTACTCTGAAAATCAAAAAAATCCTAACAGCATTTAAAAGGAACAAAATACTTCCTAAAGCCATAATCACTTTGGAATGGAACAGAAGTATCCAGTCCATTTAAAATGACAATCCAGGGCCTGGGATTTAGTGTAGTGGCACTGCGCTTGTCTTGCAAGTGTAAGGTCCTGAGTTCAATCCCCAGTACTGGGGAAAGAAAGAAAGAAAGAAAGAAAGAAAAGACAATTCAACTATTATGCTGTTGATATCAGACATGTTTAAAACCAAGTTATCCAGACAGGCCGAAAATAACAAAGCTTTTAGGTAAATGAAGAAGAAAAACAAAACTGCATTGACAATGACAACACAAAATAAAGTAGCATACAAGACCAAAAGCAATAAGAAAGACAAAGAAGTTTTTTTTTTTACAAAAAGCCATACAGGCAAAATGCACAAATAAAATGCGGCGAACATGTACCAAACTTCTCAGAAGTGACAAACAAGAGGCAAAGAAGTCTCAGAGAAGGCATGTGACAAGTACTCAAGTGGTGGCAATTATTTTTACTATTAAGAAAGATGACTACATGCGAAATGATCTGATAGCACGGAGCTCAGTGAAATGTCCATGTAATATAATACTGTGCAGCATGTAAATATAAACTACCTGTATCTATGTTTATAGGCCTCAAAATATGTTTTCAGTGCATTAGTACCTGGAAAGGTAATGTGTAAAATCATCGTCGATTCAGAAACAATTAATAACCATTGCCAAGTATAAGCCAAGTACTGTTCTAGGTGTTAGAATTGGTGAGTAAAGCAAACAAAAGTGAAATCACTGCCCTCGCGAAGCTAACATTCTGATGGAAGAAAAGAAACAATAAACAATAAACAATAAATTGTGGGATTATTTTATAGTATAATAGTGATAAATACTACAGAGAGAAATAAAGGTGAAAATGTGGATAGGAATACCTGAATATTTGTAATATGGTGGTCAGTGTAGACTGTCCTGAGAAAAGAGCTGAGGAATACCAGAAGAATTGTGGCTGTAAAGTGTGGGAATGTGTGGGTAGAGCATCCACACAGAAACAGCAGCAGGTGCAAAGGCCCTACAGGAGAAGAGTATGAGGTGAGAACTTATGGACATCGTCTGAGCTGGATATGGTGCCCTAAGAGGCAAGTCCCAAGGAGGAAATAGAGTAAGATAATCTGTGGTCTACTGTAGGACTTTTTAACTGCTGAGCCTTGATTCTGGATAAGATGGGAACCCTGGAGGGTCTAAGCAGAGAACTGTTCTCATCCGATTCGAGTTTTAACAGACTCCTGTTAGCTGCTTTTTTTGAGACTAGATATAGAGGAGCAAACTTGAAAGGAGGGAGCTCAAAGAAGAGGATAGTAGAATTAATCTAGTCTAGAGATGACGACAGCATGGGGCTGGAGATGGAATGCATGAGAAGTTGTCAGACGCTAGATATAGGTTTTAGGTTGAGTCGCAAGATTTCCTGATGGATTGTACATTTGAAAGAAAAAGAAAGGCTTAAGATGACATCAAGTTTTAGAGAGACAGCAGCAGGTGCAAAGGCCCTGCGGAAGAAGTATGATTTTAGAGGCTATGTTAGGCTGGGCAAGATGATTGAGCACAGACCACAAGAATACGTGCTGTTATTGGGGTCCCTGACAAGAGCCATTGATATTCATCAGATATTTGCCAATTGAATAAAAACTATAAAAGAAAGTGGTGAAATTATTCTTACGTTCCAACTAGCTTTAATACCACCATAATATATTTTATTCATTAGGCAGTAATTCTAATGAAAAAATTAACATATCAAAATATATGCAAACATTTAGAGGTTAAAGCATATTAATGTCTTCTGAAAATTGTTATGTGTCCTGTCACAATTAGACAAGGAAACATGGGCTGCAGATCTCTGCCTTCTTGGGTACAGAAAACATCTCTTTAAGGCCTCAGTGTGATGCAGACCAAATGCGGACTTCACGGACAAGGAGGAGATGGTATCGCTAGGATCTTTCACCAAGAAATATAGTAAGTAGGAGGCCCAGCGCAAACAGTTCTTTGCTGCACCAATCTCTTCCTAAACAGAGTTTATAAAAAAGAAAATTAGGGAGGGCAGGGAAATGGGGGAAAAATCAGAACCAAGATGGGTTACGTAAAGGTGCAAATTTCCAACAGTGAATGCCATTATATTGTAGACTGTAAATGTACCAATAAAATTAATTAAAAAAAGAAAATTAAAGCATAATTCAGAGTTAAAGAAAGCTTTCCCCTGTACCTCCCGGATAACAGAAACAGGGCTGTTTCTTTCAGGTTGTTTGATCCATCAGAGGTAACGACTCTGCTCTCCTCTTTTCCTTGTGTCTTAGTCATTTCCCTCATCGCAGAGACACAATATCCAACACTCACAAACTGAAGGAGGAGAGGTTTATTTTGATTCATGGTTGCAGTCCATGCTTGGCTGGCTCGAAAGCAGAAACAGCACAGTGGAGGGGCCTGGTCACAGCAAAGCTGCTCATATCATGGTGGCCAGAAATCAGAGAGAGAAGGGAAGAGCGGGGGAGGGAGCTATTTCCTTCCGGGTCATAACCCCGGTGACCTGCCTCCAACCTGTGCCACTTCCTAGCAGTAAATAATCCAATCACCTTCCATACATGAGGTTGTGGGGGGCCATCTTAGATCTAAAGCATGGCACCTTAGACTCTAGGCACTTGCTCCGCCTGAAACAAGACTTCTCTCTATGACATATTATTGTGATGTGAAAAACGGAGGCAGGAGGTAGCCAAGGAAAAGGCTTCAGAAAGAAGGGAAGGCTGACCTGCCTTGAAGCCTGCATAAGGTAACCAATGAAACAGCTGCATAGAAAGGGAAGGCCCACCTTGTATGTAGCCTGCTTTCTGTCATTAGATTACCTTCTGAGTTAAACAGGACCAGGACATCCACATTTAAATACAATGGAAACAGGTAACCAGGTAATTTAGCTTATACAAGGTAAGTCCCCCTCCCAGGCCCAGTGGTCTTCTGCAAGCCTTGGCCAACTCAACCCTAATAACCAAGTCACTGACGATGCAGATTTAATCTTCCTGTAGCCTTTGTATGCCCTTATAGTTCCTCTAAGGAGCTGAGTCAAGCCAGTCATTGTCTGGAGTAGTACTGTGACAGTTAACTGTGGTGTCAACTTCAATAAGAAGTGCCTAGCTGATTGGTTTATCCCAGGTCTGGGTGTGTCTGGAACGTGGACTTGCTGAGGAGGTCAGACCTACCCTGGGTGGGTAGTACCAGCCAATAGGCTTGTATCCTGGATGGAATAAAAAGGGAAAGAGGGACGTCTTGCTTCTTCTTTGGAGGAGGAGCTCCGGCCTTCACCATCACCTTCAGATGTCAGTCTCTAGGCTTCCAGGGCAGAGTTTTTAGCCTTCCAACATAAGACCCTTTGGCTTCCTGGTACAGACCAACATGGGACTCGGCAATGAGCCCCAGGCCTTTGACTTTTGATGGGATCCTCTGGCTTTCCAGTGTGCTGATACCCTTTATGTATTCTTCCACACCCAACTTCGGGTGGCTAGTATAAGCCTACCTTGTAAATCTTTTATATATATATAATTTGTTCCTCTAGCAAACCCTAACAGATACACATACTTCAGCCCAAACCTGCCATCCCACTCCAAACAGTAAGGCTTAAAACCTTCAGCACCAAATCTCCTCAGTGCTGCGAGCTCTCCTCACTGGCCTGCTCCCAAAATATACAGTATATTTTGTCTTCTTTCTCTCAAGTAACTCACTCTTGGGTGACTCATTCTTGCTACTCTTGTTTAGGACGTCCAAGAACCTGGACAAGACCCTCCAACCTGGTAACAAAACCAAATCCTTTCCATAAGCCTGGCTAATATTTGAGGACAGAGAATAAATGATTAAACGAGAGCCCGAGTTTTGCTCGATTCCTAGATGTACCTCGGATTCCTGTGTGGGAAATGCATGCATATTTTTGTACATAGGAAATTACAACGTGGCCCTTGTTCAAGCCTGGCATGAGTGCCCATATTCTTTTGTTCCCTGCCGCACCCACCCCAAGATACAGGGCTGTGGATGGCCAGCTGCCTCTGTGGTCTGGATTTTGCATCCCTCTTATTGTACAGAATCGTTTTGTATACTCAGTAAATTATTTAACAACAACTGCAACAAAAACGTTCTTACTTTCCTGCCTTTCTGTATGGAGCATCAGGCTTCACCTCCATGCTTTGGCACAGGCTGTCCCTCTGCCTGGAATGCCCTCACACTCAGCTTACCTGGAAAACACGCTGCCTGCCAGGCCCGCTCACACAATCCCACCTCTGTAAGACCTTTCCTGCGGTGCTCTACCCAGTAAACCCAAGGTTACCTGTCGCATGCACTTCTAGTCCTGCACTCTAATCCTGTGCTCTGCCGTTCCACACAGTAGGGCTGTCTATTTTCCTCTATGTCCCGGGGCCTAGAACAACGCTTTGTTGAACAAAACTACCCAATAAATGGTCAACTAAACAGAGTTGAATAGAAACATTTAGATAAGAAAATACTTAAGAGTCGAGGGAACTACTGATTACATTTAGCAACTTCAAATTATTTGGGTGTGAGACATCTAAACCAACAAGGCAGCGAACACAAACTTCCTCCCCCAGGTGGATTGCCGTATGCGAGGCTTACTCACCAGCCACCACGGCAGATTTTGGTCAGCTAGGAAGAAACCTTTCACTGTTGAACGATCTCTTGATAAAGCCTAAAACAAAACCAAAAACACTCTAAATGGAGCACAAGAAACCAGACTGCTCCTCAGGCAACGTGCCTTAAACATTCATTCATTTATTTACCAAACCCATTCTTGCCCCTCCTTCTCTCTCTTTCTCTCCCCGCTCTCCCTCCTCGCTCGTGCTGCAGGGATTGAACCCTCAGGCACAGCAGAACTGGGCTGAAATCCCAGGGTGGCTGGAGCAAGGATGCCCCTCTCTCCTCAGTGGCCTCGGGGGCTAAGACCGCCAGCCCCCAGCCTCTGAGGGCGACACCTTGCCCGGCACCGCTGCGACCTTGTCTCCTCCCTCAAAGATGATGTCCGCCCCTCCCTGCCCAGCCTCGGGCCCCCCACAGCCGGGCCCGCCCAGGCGGAGGAGGCGGCGCCAGTGAGAGGGTCCATCTTGGGGTCCCCCGCTGCCTCCACCACTAGGTGGCGTCGCCTTGGGAAGAGCTTTTTCCGAGCCCTCTCCGGCGGCTCTGAACTGAGGACCGTTACAGCCTGGCCCATAGAATCCCAGCGACGCCATAGTGGGGACAGCCTGCTAGACTCAATTTATTAAAAATATTTTCCATATTAATGGTTGAATCTGCAGATGCGGAACTCCCAAATAGGGAGGGGCAGACTGTTATTAACGACGTGGTTGGATTACCAGTATCGTCTTGGTTATCATAACAAGGACTCCTTATGTTCCAGGCAGTGGGTAGGCATAGGAGCATTTGATCCATTTGATTATTTGGGGGTTAGCAGGGCATGTGTATGTGTGTGATTCTTGGCTGGAAGGGTAGGGAGTAGCTAAGCACAGAGTAGAGTAATCGCCTCTGAGGGCTGTGCCTAAGCAGAGGCCAGGATGCAAAGTGGGGACCAGGTAATGGCCCGGAGGAGTCAAACCCACCCAAGTCTCAACTCTGCCCACCCATACCCTGGGCCATCCATACCCGTAGGCCAATGTACAAGACCAGCAGGAGGTACACAGACATAACCAGTGTATCCTTCCAGGTGTAGGTACCAAGGCCCGTTGCACTCCAATTCCAGAAGTGATCATGGTTCCCAGAGAGGTCCATTGGTGAAGTTTCTGGATCAGTTAGGTGGTAATAGCTCCAGCGGTAGTTTGCAGGGCATTCTGGGAAGGGCCACAGGGAATTCTGGGAAAGGGCGGTGGACCAGTCTTTAGGGGACAGTGGCCCCCAGCTTTATTTCCAGCTCTGATTTGCGAAGCATCCTGAGAAGGGCCAACAGGCTGTGAAGAACTTACCCAGCCTGGAGTTGGTCTGATAATGCCAGAAAATGTTAAGCAGCTCTTGGTAAGCTAGGCCAGGCTGGATGCTGGCCCTCTAGCCACAATCCTGTCATGTTTAGCTAAAGGTTGGAGGTGGGAGGGAGTAAGCTAAGATTGTAACAGGATCGGTAAGGTGTCTTTCAAACTCATACTGGGAACTGGAGCATAGGAAAGGGCTAACACTGCTCCTGTCTTTGCTTACAAATTTGGAAATTTGGCATTGATTTTGGTTAAAATATTGCTCTAGAATATATATAT
>NW_022900924.1:6124318-6169952 GCF_012274545.1 Fukomys damarensis | reverse complement strand
ATATTTTCTTTTTTCTTTTTTTAAGCCAGGGATTGGCAGCAGCACCACTGAGCTAAATCCCTGGCCTAGAATATTATCTACTTTGAATACTTGCCCCCTTAAACTTTACACCAAGGCAACAGACTTAACTCGTCTTTACCTAAGTCACAGCTATGATTTGAAGAACTGATCATAGCATATCCTTAGGTCTTTGAAGTTTGTTCTTTTACTGGTGATATTTGCATTTTAAATCTGGGCCAAGCATTATTTTTCTTGGTGTATTTGTTGAGCTGTCTTTAAATCTTGGTCAATAATACTAATGAACAATAGTCATGAGATAGAAAAGAAAGGAGGGCTGGCGTTTCCCATTTCCCTCTGACAGAATAGGGCAGCCTCCTCCCCCTTGAACCCCTCTTGTCTGCTCAGGAATCACTTGGGTTCTAGCCCCAGGTCTTCCCAGCACCTGTTGGGTACTTAAAAGGTCACATCCCAAGATGCAATGACTGTAGCTAAAACTTGGCTAACAGCAGAGAAGACGCTCTCTGGCTCCTGCCACCCCAGGTACTGCTGCTGTCTCTCTCAAGGAGTAGCAGAAGGCTAACAGAGCAAAGACTGGGGAGGGACTGGAGCTCATGTTAATATCCCTTAAATCCCTAAATTCCAATAGTTTCTGATTGACACAGCCAAGTTTCCTAAAGACTTTTCAAATGCATTAAGCACTCATTTTCACAGAGGAACCCCCAGCCGCTTCAGGACCTGCCTGTCTTAGCTTCAGGAGGCTTTTGAAACTCAGATTCCAGATGATTCTGTCCAGATGACTCTATCCCCTCTGGCATTACTTTGAAATTTCTCAAGTGGGTCCAGAAAGTGTACAAAAGTAGATGTGCAGGCTGTTGGTGCTCTATATAAGCAGTACTCCCTAAGGCATGGTTCTCCTGGAATCCGGACCCTGCTGTGTTGTGAGTCCAGATAAAGCCCTACTTGCTCAGGTGATGCTGTGGCTTGGTTTGGTTCATGTTGCCTTGTGAACAAATATTTCCTTGTTTTGTTCAAAGGGTACCTAAAATCTGTCAGAATTGGTGTTGAGTAATTGGTGCCCTATGTAAGCTAGGTGTATGCGTTCTGGGAATTAGCTTTGAAATTCTGAAACTTCAGCGTCTGTGCCTTTTTCATTGAGAGACATCTTCTGTCTCTCAGTTAAGAACTTGCAGCCTTTCAAAAGGTTCTCCCCTAATGTGCCTATTTGCTAAGTGGAATGTGATCAGCCTCATAGTTATGCCTTCTGGGGAACTGACCTTCTGGGAGAATTGAAATAAATTGCTGTAAGAAGAAATTCCCAGAGGATTTGAAACTAACCAGGAATTGAATCTTGGGACCTGTTGGTTTGTTGGCTTTGAAGGGCATTTTTCTTTGCCTATTGGAAATAGATTTTCTGTTGGCCCTGGGTCTGAACTCCTCACATTTCTTTGTGTTTAACTCTTGCTGCTCTCTACTCTGTGTTGGTACAACTGTTGCGTCTATGCCGATGATTTGTATCTGTAGCTTTTCGGATTATTTCTTGTCTGGGAAAATATTGATCCTATGGTTTATTTGGGGAGCTATTCTTTGGATTCAGTCTTTTATTGTCATTCCTAAAGGCATTGAAGGGAAAGTCTTTTCTCTTTGTATTTGATTACTATAGTTCTCTTATCACAGACAGTGGCCAAAGAGAGGTAGCAAGCTTAGCAAGTCTAGGGTCTCTTTTAATGTTCAACTTTGCAACCCTCCTTTCTGATAAAAGTCCTACCACCATAATCTGGCCATTCCAATGGACTCATTGTTAGGATACCTTTTAGCTAAGTGGGGACAAGTTTAAGAAAAAATGTTTAAAGAAAGCGTGGTAATTCTCTTTTGTAATATAATCTGGCTTCATTTTAAACTGTGGGATCAAGAACAATAGTCAGAAATGGGTCTCTGAATTATAACACCATTCTCCAGGTAGATTTATTCTTAAAAGGGGAAAAAGTGGTGAGAAATCCCCTAGTTAGCTCTCATGAAGCTATACCAAGTCCCTAGATTTGGGAACTCCCGTTAGGTTTGTGCGGCTGTGGTCTCTAAATCCCCTAAGGCCACAGAACCTGCCTCCAACTGGCACCCCACTGGTGGGTATACACACTTCCTCTACAGCACTCCATGCGTGGCCCTTCGGTTTCCTCGGTGATCGGAGTGCTCCTCCCTCATCACCTCTTCCTCACTCTTTGCCTCTAGCCCTTTGGTAGTCACCTGTCCTGCCAGTCTCATCTCCAATTGGATCAAGACCAGGCAGCGAACACCCCACCTTGCTCAGGAGATTCTGCTCCCATTTCAGGAGGTGTCACGCAGGGATGATGAAATTATCAAAGTACACGTTCCTTTTTCAGTGACAGACGCAGCTCAGTGTAAAGGAAGATCTGATCGTTTTTCAGAGAATCCTGATAGATTCAAAGATGCATTCGTTAATCTCGTGCTGTACCTGGGCGGGTTGGGGACCAGCAGTGTTTCCCAGATTCTTATTGTCCTATTCAGTGAATTGGTCAGGACAAGCGGTAGATGTGAAAGGTTACTGTTTATTTTAGGGCAGAAACAAAAAAAAAAAAAAAAAAAAAAAAAAAAAAAAAAGGTGTGTGTGTGTGTGTGGGAGAAAGAATTGCAGAAGAAGCTCTCAAGGAGAAAAGGGTGCTTTGAAGGGAAAAGAGACAATACATCCTGTGAGCAGAAGGAACCACTGGAAGAACAAGAGGGCAGTGGCATGAGGTCAGTTACTGCTGTCCTTTTATAGCCTGTTTGATAGTTGATCCAGGTGATCCCACTCGATTGCATGCTAGAAGATTGGACTCAGTTGCTAGGCTTGGCTTGTTCTCAGGTCAGAAGACTGATGTCGGGGCCGGGTTCAGCTCGCTGTCATGTTAGAAGATTGGTACTGGTGCAAGGCTCAGCTTGACCTCTTGTCGTGCTCAGGAGCTGCTGTTCCACATCTGTACTTAACAAGTCTTTTCAGTTGACCGCTTGTGCCCAACTGCTCCAGCTGTGCTGCCACGCCCTGGTCTGCTACCGCAAGCCTCTTTTGTCCTTAAATGGAGGGATGTGATTGTAGCATTAACTCACTGTTGCACTCCTGATCAGAAGTAGCTTATTCTGAAGCAATCGATGGACTGTGAGCTAATTCTCTGGATCATAGCATCCAGAAACCCAGGGAGGACACAGTGCACTCAACAGACCCCCGAAACCCTAAAAACTCTGTTCATAGGGCAGGGGTGGAGCAACTTGTAACTTGTATCCCAGAAGGGATGAAGAGAAGTCTAGGTAAGTCTGTCAACCATGACAGGGTCAAAGAGGTAATAAAGGAGAGGGAGAATTCCATGGTGTTTTATAAAACCACTTGTCAGAAGCCTTTCAGAAGTATACTAATACCAATCTACACTTGGTAGACAGAAGCATCCCAAATGCTATACATTGTATGGTGCAAGCTATAAGGAATCACTTCTGATTGTTTCAAAGCCTGGGGCGCCTGAGGACCCTTACGGACTAGACCCCATCTAGTACATGTGCACAACAGGACTCACTTTATGTAAGCATGACTTGGCACATCACAGATGCCTTTCCCTGTTTTAGAAGGACATGATGATGTAAGGCTGTGTAGTGGCCTATATAAAGGTCAGGGAATAAAGGCATTTGCTCTTAGTTTTGCTGCAGATGTTGGCTCCACATGCTTTCTTTACCCTGGGGACCTCATCTGTGAAAACATCTTTTCCACCCCCGACCCTGACATAGGCTGCCCCAGATATTAGGAGAAAATTTCCAAGGCTTGAGATAGGACCTCAGATCTCACTGTTGACATTGGTAGAGGAAGCCTGCAGGATCTATAATAACAGAGATGAGCAGAAGAGGCTCACAGGATAAGATATTGGAGAAAAGGTGAAATCTTTGGCTGCATGAATTCCACTGCAACCACAGGGTAACTCACAAATTTACTCCACTAGAATAAAAAGGGTGGAGTAGAAAGCAGTGTATCTATTATTCAAAGGAAGCACATTCCAGTGAACTTGGGGAGGGCCAGTTGAGAAATGGCTCATTTTGGGCTGAGATTGGACAGGCTTTTCTGGGAAGGAGAGTCAACATTTAGACTGAGGAGGCCCAAAGACCCTGCGGGCTCCACTGCAACGGAAGAAGTCAGGCATCATCATACCAGTGCAGCCTTGGGTAACCATTTGTGTGGCAGACAAGAATATCAATTTACTTTGGGAGACTGTTGCAAAAACTTCGTCTGGGACTGTCTTGTGCTTTTGGCTTGTGTAGTACGGGTCACCAGGTTCTGTGTTCCTTACTTTGGGCTCCCTTGCTTGAGCTCTGGCAGGCATATTAGTTGGAATGGTATGTGGACATGGAGCATCTCACTGCAAGAAGCAAAGAGAACATCCCAGCTTTCTATGAATAGTGCCAAATTGCACCTGGGTGTGGCAGTACACACCTGTAATCCCATTACTTTGAGAGGCTAAGGCAGGAGGATCTCAAGTTTGAGTCCAGCCTGGGTAATTCAGTAACCTACTGAGACCTGTTAAAGAAAAACAAAACAAAACAAAGTGGGCCAGGAATGTCATCAGTGCAATGTCCCGTTCAACCTCCAGTACCAAAACGAACAGAACCAAATAACAGCTGCTTAGTTAGAACATACCCGATTCAATTTAAGGGAGCCATTGGCTCAAAGGCAAAACCAGAAATAAAGCAGAAAGAGGGAAATGACCCAGGGCTGGCCATTTTGTACAGTAGTGAGACTGACTACTAGAACACCAGTTGTCAATACAGTCGCTCTCATCGTCATCAGAACAGTGATAGAGGTGACTGTTTTACAGCAAATACCACTAGAAAATAGAGTAATACACATTCTAGATTTCCTGGCCCAGCGCAGATGTCAAGTGTCCCAGAAGGCCCAAATTTCCTTCCAAGAGGTTAAACATCTGCACACGAGAACACTTGACCCTGAAGCGAAGAGGGTAACTCAAGGCACCGCAAGGCCTTTCTGGGTATGGCTGGCTTCTGCCACATCTAGATACCCGGATTTTGCCTAGCAGCCGGGTATCTGTATAAGGCTTTGAAGAGGGAAAAGACAGGTTGATTAGAATGGGACAACAATTATCAGCAGGCTTTCAAGACTTTAAAAACCAACCTTGCCTAGACTTCTGTCCTGGATTTGCCTGACATAGAGGAGCTTTTCATCCTATATGTCTCAGAGTGTCTCTGGCCAGTAGCCTATTCTGCGACTGTTTAGACATGACACTGGCACGGCCTGGGTGCCTCAGAGCAGTGGCTGCAGAAGCTTTGCAAGAAGTCAAGCTTATAAAAGGAAATTCGTATGCATGGTGAAGTTGGCTGTAAATTGTATCTAAAAGGAGAGCCCAAGCAGTGGAGCAAAGAGAGTCATTTGCATGATAATTGAAGAAACTGAAGCACAGGTGGCCTCCCTAGTACTCTGATCAGGAGAAAAGAGAGGCTTAGACTAAGGTTATCTCAAGACCCACTTGGAATAGTCCCACAACCCTGTTTGTCAGGTGTTCTATCATTTTATTCCTAAATTTCAACTTTTGACAAAATGAGAGAGGTCACCCGTCCTTGCAGTCATCAACTAAATGTTATGGCTTGTATTAGACATTCCCAAAGCCTCCCGTGCTCATAGGTGGGGCTTTTGGGAGGTGGCTGAATCATGGGTGTGATACTGGATTAATCCACTCATTGGTTTAGCCTAGTGCTGGGTGTGGCTGAATGGATTTATGGAAGATAGGAGTGCCACCCCAGGTATGGGCGGTACCAACAAATAGGCTTGTTATCTCAGGATGAGGCCAGATGTCCCATTCTATAGTCAAGGCCTCCTCCGGTGTCTGTTAATTTTGAACTAAACAAAGCAGATTACAGTTAGACAAAGCAGAAGGCATTCTACACTTTCCCAATATTTTATAGGTTTTTAGGCTATTTACAAAAGTTCTGTCTATCATTCCAGCTAGATCTAAACTCTAGTAAGACACAGGCCAGCTGTCTTAGTCCCCCAAGTCCCCAGGTGCGCAGGATGTAGCAGGTGTTCCTAGTAGCGCTCAAGTGAGGACGTGTGTGTGGCCAGCGGAGAGCACAGCCCAGGGAGAGATGCACACATGTGTGTAAATGATAAGCAGCCAGTGCTGGGCCAGAGCAGAGATGTGTGTGTCCTCAGGGAATCCAGGAGGAGGCCGAGGTCTGGGGAAGGCTTCCCTGAGCAGGTGACATGTGGGCTGGAAACAGATAGGCAAAGCAAGGAGACTTCACATTGTCGGTGTGTTTGAGGGACAGCCAGGTTAGAACGTGAGGCTGGTGTGGGCAGTAGGGGGTGAGGTCGGAGGTGAGACAGGGCCTTCCAGGCCTGTAAGAAGTTTAGGTTTCACTTTAAATGCAAGTAAAACTCACTAAAAGATTCTAAGCCTGCACTGTCCGAAAGAACTTCCCGCCACAATGGACATGTTCTAGAATCCGCAAGAACCACCCAGCAGTCATTAGCTTCCCTGTGTGGGGAGAGGAGTTTGGGGTTTTTCCCCCCTTTTTGGTACTGGGGTTTAAGCCCAGGGTTTTCACACTGAGCTGTACCCTCACCCTTTTAAATTTAATTATATTTTAGTTTGAGATAGATTCTTGCTAAATCACTGAGTTGCCCGGGCGGGGTTCACACTTGCAATCCTCTTGCCTTGGCCTCCCAGAGTGCTGGGATTAAGCCACGTGCTAACTCTTCTGGCCTCAGCTTTCTTTAATTAGCATTAGCATGGTATACTTTGTTCTACCATTTTACTTTTAGTTAATTTGTATCTTTATATTTAAAGCGTTTTTTTTTTTCGTAGCTAGCATGAAGTGGGGTATTGCTTTACAAAATAATCAGATAAGGTCTGTTTTTCAATTAGCATGTTTTAGACTATTAGATTTATTATGAATATTAATATGATTTGTGTAAATATATGCTCATACTATTTATTTCTGTCTGTACCTTATGCTGTTTTCCTTCCTTGTTTTGCATTAATTGGTATGTGTGGGTGATGCTTTACCTCCTTTCTTAGCCTGCTAGCTATAGCTGTGTTATTTTCCATAGTTGCTTTAGGGTTTATGGTATACATTTTTACCTTAGTCCAATTTACCTTCAGGTGATGTTTCACTTACATATTAGTAGAACTTTATGATGGTATCATTGCATTTCTCTCCTCTTAGCCTTTGTAATACTGTGGTCACACATTTTACTTAACTTTTGTTATGATTAAATTTTAGTGAGAAAATGTTGTCCTTTGAAGGGATTTACATAATGAAGAATAAGTCCTTATATTTACCCACACAGACACCCTCATTATTCCTTATGGATCCAGGTTGCCATCCGAGGTAATTTTCTTCCTGCTTGAATGACTTCCATTATGTTCTGTTGTAGTGAAAGTCTGGTGACGCAGTTTTTGGTGTTATTGTATAGCTGAAAAATCTTTACTTAGCCTTCTTTTCTGATAGTTTTGCCAAGTGAAGAATTCTGGGATGAACCCTTTTTTTAAAGTCTAACACTTAAAAGATGTTGCTCCGTTGTCTAGCTTGCGTTGTTTCTATTGTTTATATGTTGTCTTTGCTTATATGTAGATGAATTTTTTTTTTCTGGCCATTTCCAAATTTTTTCTTAAGTTTTAAGACATTTTTGATGATTATGATTTGCCTTCCTATATGCTTTTCATGTTTCTATGGTTATGGCATCTTGTCTGTCTTGGATCTGTGGTGTACAGTATTCATCAAATTAAAATTTTCTGCCAGTAATTTCTTCAGTTTTTTTCTTCCTGTCTTCCAGGGTCTCCATGTGTGTGTGTGTATCTCGCCTCTTTGAAGGTATCCCACACGAAGCTCTAGTTTTTTATTCATTTTTTTCCCCAGTCTTTTAATTTTCTCTTGATTTTGGATATCTTTCAGCACGAGTAGACCAAGAATGGGCCCGCCCAGAGGTGGGGCTTTGGGAAGGCCATTGAGTCAGGGAGGCGTTGTATGCACCCACGGATTAAAGGTGCCGTTAGGAGGCGGGGTCTGATTGGAAGAGGCCGGCCAATGGGGGCGTGGCCTGGAAGGGTGGATCTCTCTTCCTGGCTGTGGTATTCTCCTTCTGCTGCTGGCTGCCATGGCGTGAAGAGCTTTCCTCTGCCAAACTCTTCTGCCATGCCCTTCCCGCCTTCCTGGAACCAGCGGACTGTGGACTGAAGCCTCTGAAAAGTGTGAACCCAAATAAACCTTCTCTCCTCCTTGGAGGTGTGGATGTTTGGTATTTGTCCTAGTGACTGAGACACCGTATCTTCAAGTTCACTAATGTTTTCTTCTGCCATTGATAACCTACATCAAGCATACACACACACACACACACGCACACATACAGGCATTGTAGTTCTTGATGTTCGTTTTTATTTTTAAAAAGACCTTCTGTGCATTTACCAAACATGTCCCAAGTTTCCTCTAGCGTCTTGTACATATGAACTCAGAATGGCATTAGAACAACTGCTTCATTATCCTTGGCATTCATTTTTTAAAATCTACGTCAATTCTGACTCTGTTTTGATTGGTTGATAGTCTCCTTATTATGGATCATATTTTCACACTTGTTCGCATGCCTGATCATTGGTATTTAAATGCCAAACACTGTGAATTTTATCTTGCTGAGGGCTAGGTGTTTTTGTTTCCCTACAGATTATTCTTGAGTTTCGCTCTGATACATGGTTCAGTTATTTGGGAGCAATTTAATCTAGTCCAGATTGTTAAAATGTATTTATTTTTACTTGAGACTATGGGCTTTAAGTCTAAGTCTAGGGTTAATTTTCTCCAGTACTCCCACAGACTCTTCTGAGCGCTCTAACCAATGGCCCATGAGTGATGAGGTTTTCATGTTTAATGAGATTGGGCATTATTCTCAGCCCTGAATTTTCCTCTGGGGATTGTTCCCTTAAATCTCTTTGGGTGTTTTCTCCTTGGCATCAGGTAGTTACTTTCTGTGCATATATGATCACTAATCAGAATACTTGAATCAGATTTGCAGTTTTCTTTCTTTCTTTTTTTTTCTGTTCAGCTCCTCCTCCAGCTGCCTGGGATCCTGAACAACCCAGGGAGGCCACTGGGCTCTTCATTATCCACTCCCTAAGCCCCAGCCTGAAAATGTCCCTTGCAGTGATCTGGGGCAATTGTAGGGCTCCCTTTTTCCTGTACTCCATGGGCCACCGTCTCTCATTGCCTGATTTTCAATGACTTAAAGAGATATTTTCGTATCTTTTTATTGTTTTTAAAAATTGTTCCAGGCAGAAGTGTTAATCTGGCTAGAATTTCTAGTTGCCTTTAAAAAAATATCTTGAGACGATGATACAATTAATTTCAGGTTCACTAGTAGGGCTAGTCTGTGAAGTTAGTGTTTGAGGTTCGTTCTGATCTCAAGAAGGCTCTTCTTAGCTATCTTTTTTCAGGTTCTTTCTGAAAAACTAGCTTACATCATTCATGAAGAAACCAGCCTTCTCTTAATTGCTTTTTCAAGCTCAATTGATTTGAGTGTGTCACTAGGTTTGAACTTCTTTGGATTCTGTTGCAATAGAGTTAGTTTATTTAGGATGGGCTTTGGAGCTATTTTAGCTGTTCTTTTCTCCTGGGAAAGAACCTCTGAGCTATTGTTCTGAGAACAGGGCAGAGACAGTGGCAACTTTGCCAAGTGTGCCCCTGCCTTAGGAGGTGGATGCTTGTTGGGGTGGGGTGGGGTGTGGGCTCTGATATTCTCAGCTTGCTTTACATAGCATGAAATTTTTGCTTTATGGGTGTCTCAGGATTCTCAGTATGCTGCATCCCACAGATGGGAGCCGAGTGAAAGAAGAAAGCCTCAGTCTATTATCACTGTCACCTAGAATTTGGCCCCTGCGACAGGTAACTGGGATGAGATTGTTCCTCTTGGGAAGATGTCATAACCCTAGCTTGGCACTGTGTAGAGAGAGGACCTCGTACCCACCCAGAGTGGAGTTCCTGTCACATTGGGCTGAACAACGGGGGGAGAAGGGAATAGATGGTAGTTGAAATGCCAGACTCTCCCTATCCCTGCTAAATTTTAGTAAGTTTTCTTGAATATATGTTTCTTTACTTGTTGTATGCCCTTAAGACCATTTTCAGATACAAATGAATTAATGAACAATCCTGTCTTAAAAATTTACACACACACACACACACACACACACACACACACACACACTCACTCACACACATTATTGTTATGCTGGAAATGGAACTCCTCCTAGTCTTCCCAATAGGTTTTGAAACTTTAGACGTGGCTATAAGGCTGGATGCTTACATTACCTGTCATTGCTGGAAGACCCGAGAACAGAAGCTCTAGGGAGTCAAATCCTCTATCTTCTCCTTTTAAAATTAAAACACTTTTAGGCCGGGTGTGGCGGCACATGCCTGTAATCCCAGCACTCGGGAGGCTGAGACAGGAAGATTGCTGTGAGTTCAAGACCAGCCTGGGCTACACAGTGAGTTCCAGAGCAGTCTGAACTACATAGTGAGACCCTGTCTCAAAAAAAAAAAAAAAAAAAAAAAAAAAAAAAAAGATCCCTGACAAAAAAAAAAAAAAAAAAAAAAAAGAAAGAAAGAAAGAAAGAAAGAAGCTGAGTGTGTTGGTGCACTCCTGTAATCCCAGCACTTGGGAGGCTGAGGCAGGAGGATTATTGCAAGTTTGAGGCCAGCCTGGGCTACACATTGAATTCAAGGCCAGCCTGAACTGCATGACAAGACCCTGTCTCAGCACAAAAGAAGACAATAAAAAAATTAAAACAGTTTTTTTTGATAGCCACCCTAGCAAAATAGAATACAACCTTTGTTACCTTTGGTTTTAATTTCCTCAGTGTTTTAGGGGTACCAAGTACTCATAGCCAAGCACATCCTTAATGCAAACAAATAGTCTGTTGTCTTGTAGGATTGGATGTATCCTCCCCCACTCTCTGCCCCAATCACAAAAGACTTGGAAGATTTAGAAAACAAACTAAGTTATGAGCTCTCTTCCTATCTGCACTGCCCCTGGTGGTCAATTTTGTGTAGAACACTTCGCGCTTGGAATAAATTTGGTCACTTCCGGTTCCCTCCAGGGATGAGGGGGTTTTTGCAGTAGGTTGATGTCATTTCAGTTTTGATTTTTGACCCAGTGACTATGACTGTTCTTTGCAAAGAACCAGAGTTGGAGCTTGTTAGCTAGAGGTTCAGAATAATTAATTTGAATAGAGAGCTACCTGCTGCTGGCCGGCATTTCCCAAGTAGTGGCTCAGGTTTGGGCTTCAGGTGAGAATATTTAAGCCTTCAGTATTCCTTCCAGGTCAGTGGTCAAAGTTACCATCATGGTTTTGGACTCGTTCATTGATCGCAGCAAATTTGGGTAGTAAATTATAAAGGTGCTAGGAGTATCTTAATATACTTCTCTCCCAGTTTTGCTAAGCAGCAGTGCAAAGATCAAGAAGAGTCTGGTTTTAACCTCACTGTTTTACAACTGGACTTTTAAAGTTCATAAACCTTTTTTGGGCTCACGACTAGCTCAGGGTGGGTTTTCTCCATCCAGATGAGGGGAGAGGGGTCTCCTTAATGAACGGGAGCCCGTTATTCTCATCAGACAATGCCCTTCCAGCACAAGGCATCCGGATATCTGATTGCAGATATCTCACAGGTTTCCTGTCCTTCAGCTCAATCAGAAGCTTACAAACTCGTGAGCTGTGTTCGGTGGTCCATTTAGCTTAACTAGGAGATCAGTCCAGGGATTCTAGTTTTGTTAAAAAATCTTACTTGTGAAGGATCATTTAGGAAAAAAAATCAACCTTTTGGGAATAATTTGCCCTGGTTGGTTTTTCATTACAGCAGGCTGCATCTCCACTGCCTTCTCACTTTCTACGAAGTTTCCCAAATGAAGAGGCCTAAAAAGACCATGTTTGAAAAATGTGACAAGGGTCCTTGAGCATCCTGAGTGAGGTCAACCCTGAGGTCAGAACTTTTCCACTCTTAGGATATCTAAAGGGTATAGATGGCTTCCTTTTTTTCCATGAAAGTGGGACACAGGGAAATACTATGTTTGAAAAGACAGAGAGCCGAGTTGCTGGCCTCCCTCTCACCATATGAAGCCTATAGAGGAAGCAAAGGCTACCGCTTATCACTGTTATTTTGTTTTTTTAACCAGAGCTAGTCCACAGACATCTGTGAAAGGGTTTTTGATTCCAGGTGTTGATACCTTCTGCGTTCACCAGAAAGCCTTGATTTCTGTTTTATACTGCAGGATAGGTTTCCATAACATAGCTATCCTGGATTGATGCTCACTATTCCTGGAAGACCTTGTACAACACATTGCTTGTTATAGCGGGGAGAGTGTCTGCATCCAAACTTTGCTTCTCCCCAAGTGACCATACTAATGAAGCCGCCTCAGTTTGTACCGGCAGATAGCTCTCCATCCGATTTAACTCTGATTTGGACTGGGCTAACCAACAGTTGTGCTGTTTGGTCACAGGCCTCACCCTATGTTATACGCTGTGACAGGTGGCTAGTTGTTCCCTCCAAGACCCAATGCCTGGGTCTCCATCCATTTGAATCCAGAGGGTGTAGAATAGAGCAGAGAAGGTGAACTCCAAAGCTCTGATGCAAAATTCTGGACCGTGTTCCACAGGAAGGCAGTTTCCTTCAGGAGTCTTTGAAAAGGGTCAGCCTACCACCGCTAGTCTTATATACTGTGGAGAAGTGAGGAGTCTGGGGGAGGACTTCCCCCTTTAGCCAGTGGTAATTGTTATGAATTAATGATCTCTTTCTTTCTCCCAACCTCTTTAAGGTTTCATCTGGTGAAAGGGGGCCACAGCTGAGGGAGGTGTAGCTGTATAAATCGAGCCACCTCCCTGATGTTCTTCATCTCCTGCTTACTTTTGTATTCATTTTGGTTTCAATTTTAGGTAAATTATTTCAGCTGTTTGGAGGTGACCCTCTTTTCCAGGCCATCTTTTGATGCTGTGTTGTCGTGTAAATCAAAGTTAAGCCAGGAAACAAAGCAGTAATTTGAACTGAAAATTTTACTATAATTGCTAACTCACAAAAAGGATAAAAAAGGACTGTAAGAAGCTCACTTATTGTAATCAGCCAAGAAAGCAGCGACTGACTATGGCAAGGAAGCTGGAGCTAAGGAACTAAGAACTCTGGAAAAGGGCTCCGCCCAAGGCTGAGAGGCAGATCTTCTAAGAGAATGGCTTTGCAGGGACATGGCGCCTACTGGAGGCAAAGAAACTTGTCCCATAGCACGAGTCAGAGCTTGTCTATAGACACAACTATTACCAGGTGTGTTCACGGAGAGGACCGTCTCTGCTGGAGGCTGTGGGCCGGAGAAGGTTTGTAGGAGCAGCTTCTGGGGTGTGGAGGTGATTCCCTGAAGATGCAGAGGGAGATGGTCGGGTAAGCGGAAGCTGGGGGATTTATATTTGAGCTAATGAACTTTCTCCCACATCACTCCTCTAGGAAGCTGGAAAATGGAACCTAAGCAGATGCCTGCTTTAAGGTCGCCCTACAGTAGGGGAAGAGAGCACTGGTGGTCAGCGAGGTATAGGCGGCCAAGGGCTGAATGTGTTTAGGTCATGGTCTCGGATATCGGGTGCTGAGATTTGGGAGGCCACAGCTACACACAAGGTTAGAGGGAAGACTCCGACCAAAGCAAGGTGCTGAGGTACGGACCAGACTCTAGGACCCGGGAGGAAGTGCCTCGAATTGTGCTAGCTGAATAGCTCTTGTTCTAGAAATGCTGTGGGGACTGTTTTGGATGCAGGTGTCCTTCTGTCAACTCTCCGCCATGGGGCAGACGGGGGTGGGTCTTCCCATAGGCAGATAAAATTTCCGTTCTACAAGATCACTTCTTACTGTAATCCAGGGTCACCCCAAGCTAGGCTCAACACGAGCGATCTGCTGGAACTGTGTTCTCCGGAGAGAATGGGCCCCAAGGGAAGAGACCCGCTGGGGCTGAGGAGGTGGGGTAGAATGTTTCTCCTCCCGCGTACTCTCAGGCCCGTCTCAGTCTGTGAGTTGCTTGTCTTTGCCACCAGGTGTCGCTGTTTACTCAAGTAGATTATCTGGGCAGCCATAGTTGCCTTTAGATTGGAACCGGAATGCACAGGGCAGTCAGTGGCAAGGAGCTGAGTTAGCCCTGTGTGCTAGAGGCTGTTTGCGTCAACTCATGAGGGCTGATGACCAAGGGCACCTTTCCCCAATTCTGTGGTCAGTGTTGCACCTTGAAAGCAGCCGTTATGGGAATATTTACACCACAGAAATCACCAGATGCTAAAAATTGGGGCTTTATCTCCTACAGACACTCTCAGCTGGCTGGTAAACATTTACAGCACACATCACTGACCGTGGTGACCACATAGTCACACTCACTGTGAAACTGAGTTTGGGCAGGACTGCAATTGGACTAGGCTTGTTCTCTCCAAAAATCGTTAAAATTTAATCTCCATTATAAGCTATTAAGAAGTGGGGGCACACCAGTCTGCACTCCCACCAACAATGGGGAAGGGTTCCTTTCTCCCCACAACCCCGCCAACATTTGTTATTGGTTGATTTCTTGATAGCAGCCATTCTTTGTGGGGTGAGGTGGAATCTCAGTGTTGTTTTCATCTGCATCTCTCGAATGAACAGTGATGTGGAACATTTTTTCATATATTTACTTGCTGCTTTTACTTCTTTGTCTGAGAAGGTCTGTTCATTTCAGATGCCCATTTTTGAATCGGGTCTTTATATTTGCGGGGGCTGGTTGTTTTGAGTTCTTTATATAGTCTAGATAATAGACCTTTGTCTGAGGAGCAGCTGGTAAAAATTTTTTCCCACATTGTAGGTTGTCTCTTAGTTTCTTTTGCAGTGCAGAAGCTTTTTAATAAGATGAGATCCCAGTTGTTGATTCTTTCTGCTAGTTCCCGTGCTACTGAGGATTTGTTCATAAAGTCTTCTCCTATGCAAATGCAACCACTATGGAAATCAATATGGAGATACCTCAAAGAGCTGGGACTAGAGGTTCCGTTTGACCCAGCCATCCCTCTGCTGGGTATCTTTCCAAAAGCATTAAAAGAATCATATCACAGTGATATATGTGCACCTATGTTTATAGCGGCACAGTTTGTAGTAGCTAAAACTTGGAAACAGCTCATTTGTCCATCCGTTGGAAACTGAATAAAGAAGATGTGGTTTTTCTATAAAATAGAATACTACTCAGCCATAAAGAATGAGAAAGTAGATTCATTCATAGGAAAATGGATCCATACTGAGGATATACTCCTAAGTGAAATAAATAAGTCACACGTGTAAATACCAAATAGTTTCTCTGGTGTGAAAAACTATAATAGTACATATGATCCTAATGAAATAATTGACAATATGAAATAGGAAGAAATGGGCTAAAGGTGTAGGGGAAGTGGGAAGGGTAGGGGAAAGGGAATAAGGTCACCCACACACTCTTTGTCTCTTGTGATACCCTGCCCTGCACTACTCTGGGACTCTGCCAGCAAGTAGACCGGCACTAGATGTTGCCTCTCAACCTCAGACCAGAGCCTGCGAACCAAAGTAAATGTATAACTCACCCAGTGTATTAGTGCTCACTAGAATCAGATGTAGAAGAGTGCAAAACATCTGTCTGAATGCTGGAGACCTGAAGGATCCAGTTGAGGGCCTGGAGCCCACAGCAATGTCCCACACAAGTCCTTATCAGGAGGCTGAAGGATCCTTGGCGGGAGACCAAAGGGTCTGCACCAAAAAAGCCCGAGGGCCAGTGCTGGAAGCTAAAGTGTCTATGTCAGAAGGCTGAGGGATCTGTGCTGAAAGCCAAGAAACCAGTGCAAGATGAAGACAGGGACTGAAGCTCCTCCGAAGAAAGAAAACAGCCAAAGCTCTTTTGAAGAAAAACCGCCGGAACTCTTCCAAAGAAAAGCAGTTGCAACGAAGCTCCTCCCAGGAAGATCAGCTGAAATCCTTCTCTCCTGTTCTTTCTTACACCACTCCAGTAACAAGCCTGCTGAAGTGGGTCTTCCACGCCCAGTACCATGCTGGCTCCGATTAGCTGGCCCTTCCCACGCAAGGTGACAGTTAATGAACCATTATAATCCAGCCCTTTTTAATTTGATGGCCGGACACATTTCCTTAAACCATAGTCTCTAGGAGCAGATTTGTAAAGAATTAACATGTCTGGATGGATTCAGATTTATATTAATATAACAAATTTACAATTCTTACTGCACTTCTTTCCACTCCAGAAATACATATGCAAAGGGCTCTCAGAATTCAGAATTAAAACCACAATGCCTTGACTGAATAACCCAATTACAAACAAACAGGTGTCCCAAAAC
Organism: Fukomys damarensis; assembly: GCF_012274545.1. NCBI lineage: Eukaryota > Metazoa > Chordata > Mammalia > Rodentia > Bathyergidae > Fukomys > Fukomys damarensis. The sequence goes on along the minus strand of NW_022900924.1, from coordinate 6,153,573 downwards.
TACAACTGGGCATGCTTAATAATAACTCCCCTCGGTCTCAGTTTATCCCAAAATGCATTTAATACCAATGAATGATTAAAATACCAAAAAGCAAACAGAAAGGAAAAATCACACCCACAGTTAAAACGTTAATAATTTGTTTACCTAGTGCAGTATAGTAATATTGTGGAGCCACATTAAAAATATGGCTTCTTGAATTTTAAAACTCCCTTGGTTGCCACTTATGTACATGGTTTAAAATTTATTTGTATTGCATAACATAAGAAACCCATGTAATGAGGCCTAGACCCTTAATATAACACGGTTTAATAACACTTAAAACCTAATACCTATCGACACTATATCACATTAAAATCATACTGAGAGAGCTATTACAATTATAATTCTTGTTTCTGTAGCTGGTCATGAGGTTGTAGCTGGTATTTAGAACTACCTTTCTCTACTACCCATTCTGTATTTCCTTGGCCTTCAGCAATCATCTCAGTGGGTCTTGATTCTTTCTCTGTTGGGGCTGCCCCGTACCCTCATTCTTGAAGGTTCTGGACCATTTGTCATTTTGTCTTGACTGGGTTGTTGTAGTCTCCCGCTAACTTTAATAAGAGGGCATGGTAATGCCAGAAGGTGCCTGGGGGATATGCTACACTCTAAGTATATTGTTCTCTTCCTCCATTGTGGAGCAGTAACCCCATTCTCCCCTGAGAGTCTGGGTTGATCACCTCTGCCAACACTGTGACTCTCTTTTTAATTTGTTCCCTCAGAGGTCTGAGGAGACCTAAATGACCAGGGAGAAGTTGTAGCTTCCATTTTAACGGTATCGTTATTGTACTTCCTGGCATACCTCTTTCCCCTTCTGGAATTAAGATTTCTAAGCCAGCAGAGAAAAAAAGGGATGGAAACAGGAAGCCACAGTGTTGCTAGTGGATCACTAAGGGGTAGTAGGGAGTGGTACCATTCCCACTTCCTCTCGTTGCTTTCTGGACCTGTGAATCTTGGCTTTAGGGGACACCGTAGAACATAGTGGGTGCCGATTCCTAATATATACAGCCCTCCGAAGGACTTTGCCCCAGCTCAGCAAGCTACTGCCTCCTAATTCGCACTGTAACTGTGTCTTCCAAAGACCATTCCACCTTTCTATCAGTCCAATTCTCAGTGGTGAGGGATAGGGTAAGACCAGTGCATTCCACAAGCGTTGCCTCACTTCTTCGGCTGTGAAATGTGTTCCTTGGTCAAAGACAATGGTATGTGGAATTCCATGGTGGTGGATAAAGCATTCTGTGTGCCCACAGATTGTAGTTTTGGAAACCTGTGTAATGAGGCCTAGACCCTTAATAAAACACAGGAGCATCGTGTGTGGGGAATGCAAATCCATATCCAGAATAAGTGTCTGTGTCACTGAGGATAAAACGCCAGCCTTTCCATGATGGAAATGGTCCAGTGTAGCCCACCAGCCACCAGGCTTCAGGCTGATCACCCCGAGAAATGGCACCATATTGGGAACTCAGTGTTGGTCTCTGCTCTGGCATGTTGGGCATTCAGTGGCAGCTGTGTTAGATCAGTTTTGGTGAGTGGGGTCCAGAGCCCTAATCACCTCTTAAAGGTCTCACCTCTTAATATTTTATAAAGGGAATTAGATTTCAAATGATTTTCAGAGTGGAAAAACCACATCCGTGCTTTCTTGCTTACGCTATATTTGCCTGTTTTTCAGCTAGTACCCTACCTAGTTACAGATCTTTGCCTGGTTTTTTGGGGGGTGTCCTAAACCTTCATTCTTGAAGGATCTGGGCATGAAAAGTGCTAAGTTGCCTAGTATTCTGGGCTCTAGACAAAGTTCTCCCTTTGTGTAGCAGATACCTACTTTCCTCTTGGTAATCATCATTGATCTGTGCAGCCAGCAAAATAGCCCCCTTTTTCTGACTGTTGGTTTCAACATGGCGGAACCATTTTTGTGTGCCCTGGTAGAAACATTTTACTCTGAGGAACTAAGATCTCCAAAGCAGCAGAGTCCAGGGTTTCTGGGACAAAAAAAGCAAACATCTCTGATTGTACGATTAGATCTCCTAGTGAAAGAAGCCACTCCCCCGTCTATCCCTTATTTCTCAGGCCACTACATTCTGGCTTCTGGAAGAATGCACGGTAATAACCGTGTCTTTTTACTTTTATGTTTTCCCATGCTGTGACATCTGGGACTTGGCTGACCCTGGAGAGGTTGTCTCCGAGGGCTGGCTGTGGATAGAAAGCTGCCTGCCTCTCATATGCAAGCCAAACTATCTGGACCCGATACCCACAGATACTTCCTTTATTAGATTCTCACACTCTGGGGCACTCTACACAGGCCCTGATCACTCCAGGGCCAGGTATCTTAGATGTCACTGTGCCCTACAGTCCACTGCAGTTATTTGAACTAGCGAATCCCAAACCTTGGGGTTTTTACCCACGATTTACTCTCTCCCCTGCTTTCTGATTTACCCTGTTGCTTCTCTGCGTGGCCTTGTGTGGAATAGTTTGTCCTCTTTCCTTGAGATCTATGAATGAAACCAGTGACTTCTTTTATTCCAGTCATTTCTGTATCTGTCTTAATTATACCTCATTAAAACAAATCCCGGGCACCCTTAAAACACTGTGTCACCCACTGGTCTTTAATTCAAAGCATAAATTGTATCCCATAAGTCAGAACCCATATATTAGGGCGAGATCCCCCAACTCATGCCACAACTGAGTCTTCAGTAAGCACTTTACTTTTCGGCTGTCTGCTTCTGGGTGAGGGATGTGCAGTAAGAACAGTTAATTCCATGCTGTCCTTCTGTTTCAGTGGAATGAGTTCCTTGATTACAGACATCACCGTGGGAGACGCCATGATGGTGGCTAGTGTCTCAAGAATTCTAGGATAAGAGAAGTAGGAAGGCAAATCCAAACCCAGAATTTGTGACTCTTACGTGATAGACTAATGGAATCTACCAGGTGTGATCAGCAGGTGGCTGAGTGGTGCCCCTGGGGTACCAGTGCTTTTAGGAGGCCCAGTGTTGATCTCTGCTCTTGGCAAATTAGCCATTTGGTATCACCAGTGGTCAGGTCAGCCTTGGTGAGGGAAAGGCCCTTCTGAGGTACCCAGGAGCCTCTGTGCGTGTCACATGACAATTCCCAGTGTCCAGGAGCCCATTGGGTAAACACTGGGATTCCTGGGGAAGGAGGCTGGCTTACACTCATGGAGTGTGTCCTTTTGTCCACCTGATTGCCGAGGCTTCCTCTATGGAGAGTGTTGATGACGCCATTTGGCAGACATTGACATGAGATACGATGACCTTCTCACGGTGTCTGTTCCGAGAGGCCCAGTCCTGTGCCTCTCCTCACCCTTCCGTGTCATTCATTTCAAATACTGATCCTTCTGAGTCCCTGGTCATCTAGCCCAACTTGTAGCAACTCCTCACAAATTACCGTAGATCTGATCTTTCATCTGTCAACACAGCCCATTTTAACAATGAAACACACCTATCGGCCTCCTGCCTCTGGGAGGCGGTACTTCGGCGCAGTCTCTCAGGGTCACCCCCATGTGGGGCTGCAGTGCTGTGGAGGTTCCACACAGATGCCACCAGCACACGGTGAAGACCCCTCTGTAAGCCAGGGCCAAGCGTTTCCTCCTTCCCCAGACTGGGCTCACTGTGAAGTCCTCATTGCCTGTCCTCCAGCGCAGGTCACCTCCTGTGTGAGTCAGGATGAGCTCATGGCGGCCCATGGTGGTGTGGCACATCTTGCCTTAGCCATAAAGGCAACCACATCTTGTGTTCCCAGCAGAGGCAGAGTGAGGGGCAGCAGCTGCTCATCTTGTCTTTCACAGTGTGCACGTACACGGCCATAGCAGTTGTCCTGGATGGTCATGTGGGTTCCAGTAGTCAAGAGAACTCGATCCTGGCTGGGAGGCTCGCTATGCATTTTGTGGGAAAAATACTAGAAATCAATAATGAAGACATGACTCACATACTTGGAAATAAATAAATGTGCTCCTGATGATTTATAGATTCTCAACTTGGAAATAAGATAACGTTTGGAATTAAAGCATAGTGAAGCCTCCCAAAACCTTGTGGGATACAACTAATGTAATATGTAAGGGGAAAGCCTGGAGATGTGCACAGAAATTCTATAAAAGATGATAGATGATAAGCTGAAAATGAATGAGCTAAGCACATAGTTTAGAAAGTCAGAAGATAACAGCAAAGCAATCTTAAAGAGAATTAGGATAAAGGAGTGAAGACAAAAAAGAACAAATCTGAAAGAAATAGATCACAAACATCCAGTGAGGATAACACAAGAAAGGAATTAGGAGATGAGTTGATTTCTGATATTACTGAAATTGAAAATGAGTTGGTGAATTTATCAAGAATGAAAAGAAGACATGAATCACTCACATCAGGAATGAAAACATCCCTGACATTTTTACAGGTGTGGAATACCTAAAATGGATAATTAGAGTCTATTATAACAGAATTGTGCCAATAAGTTGAAATGAAATGAGAATAGTTTTAGAAAAAAATCTATATTTGTCTCTATATGTCTATTACTTAAGAAGAAACAGAAGGGCTAAGGCTGTAGCTCAGTTGTAGAGGTGTCACCTAGCACAAGTGAGGCCCTGGGTTCCATCCCCAGCACCACACACCCACACCCACACCCACACACACCCACACACCCACCCCCACACACACCTAGAAAATCTCAGTTCTTCTGAGGCGTGGAATCAGTAGTCAGAAATCTTCCCACAGAAAGCAGGGAGCAATGGTGCACACATGTACCAGCTACTCGGGAGGCAGAGGCCAAAGGACAGCCAGGGCCACACAGTGGGACCCTATCCAAAAAAACAACAGACCGAACAACACTGATGCACAACTTCAAGAGTAAGAAATTTCAGACTTGAGCAAATTCTTCCAGTGAACAGAACGATTTTTCTAGAGAACGCCTCACTTTAAGAGGTTAACACAGCCTTGTCTGCAAAATGTGACAAGGAACAGTGGAAGAAAGACTTCGGCTCCAACTCACTCAGGAATGGAAGTAGAAACACAGTAAACAAAACATCAGGACACCGAACAGTGCGGATTATCACACATACTGAACAAATCTGGATGTTGCACTTGAGATTGGCTCGACATTAGACAAGTCTACATAACTTGCAGTATTAAAAAAATCATATAGAGAGATGAAAGAAAAACACTGAATAATTCCTGAAGAATGATGAAAAAAAAATCTCTGCTTATCATAGGAGGGAGATGGGGCAGGGATTCAGCTCACTGGTTCCACTGCCTGCCTTGAAAGTGCAAGGTCCCGAGTTCAATCCCTGGTACCCCCCACCAAAAGCAACTAGCCAGGGATTTAGCTTAGTGGTTCCACTGCCTGCCTCGAAAGCCCAAGGTCCCAATCCCCAGTACCAAAACAAAAACACAAAACTGAAAACAAACAAACAAAAGGCCCATGGATTTAGCTCAGTGGTTCTGTTCTGCTGCCTGCTTTACAAGCAGAAGGCCTCAAGTTCAATCCCCGGTACAAAAAGAAAAAGAATATGAGGGGATAAAAGAACTTAACTCTAGTGAGGGCATCTTGGCGTCGTATTTCATAGTGAAATGTTTAGGAAGATCCCTTTGCGACAAGGCCAGTACGTCCAGTCTTCCCTGCAGGTGCGCGTTATAGTGGATCACCAGCAGTGGAGTAAGGAGCGGGAAAGAAAGGAAAGGTGTGGGTCCTGACAAATAGCAACAAAATGTCATTTTTCACAGGCATGAGAATGTGCAGGTACACTTGTAGAATCTGTTTAAAAAGCACATTTACCGGATCCAACTTCCAATACATAAGCTCACTATACACCGATACCCATGCATGGAAAATAATTTTTGAGGATACAATTCACGTTGCATTAAAACCCAGTTAACTAGGGATTAACCTATAGAAATGTTTAAGGTATTTACGGGGGGAGATTGTTCAACTTTACTGATAATCATTAAAATGCATTACTGGGAAATACAGAAAATGTCCATGGTTTGAAAGACTCAGAATGGCAAAGGTGAACTGATTCACAGAACTGATTCACCGAGCAAAATGCCTGAGCCTTTTTTTTTTTCTTTTTTTTAAGAGGAGTACAAGTCGAGTTGCGGTTTCTAATTACAGATCTCTGAATGGAGAAGAGCATTTTCCTTTCTGGTCCTATGGGCGGCTTCAGGTCAGGGCACGGCTTGAGATGCAGAGGGCGGAGACCCTGGGCAGGGCGGGCTCCTTGTGCTTTCTAGGGGTCCCTCTCGGGGTTCTAATTTCTCTCGGCCTTCTGGTCCCGCCGCACTCTCCTCGGCCGCCAGGGGGCTCTGTGTCCTCGCTGGAGGCTCGGGGAAGGGAGTCAAGTCTGAGACCCAAAGGAGCAGGGACAGGAACAGCAGGGGCTGGGTGGACTTAACGAGGGGTCTCGGGGACCTCACTTCAGGGCTTGGGCTCACATTTAATGCCAGAGGGGCTGTGCCTAGCTGGAGACGGGGACATCTGAGCGTCTCCTGTCTTAAGGCAGGTCACAGAGGAGGGGATGGGGTCATAGGCGTGGCTGAGCTGTAAATTAGTCTTGCTGCCTTTGAGAGCCTGGCGTGGCCCGGTGTCCTGCAGATCCAGGATGGGCTGTGCCCTGGGGAAGCCTGTTGTGTGCATAGGATAGGAGTTCTTGTGTGTGATGCAAGAGCCACCGCAGTCCACATGTCTACCTGCTGGCTCAGGCCAGTACCCGCCCGCTATTCACACACTGAGCCATCTAGCCGCCTCTAACTTGGTTGTGTCTCTTAGTCCTAGAAAGCAAGAGGTTAGGGGCATGATGTGTCCCATGTGACGTCCTTCAGGTACTTCTGAAGACTGGAACAAAATACAAAATGCTCAGCATGGTCTGTGAGATCATAGGGATCTCAGGGCCCCAACTCCCACCTCTCTTCTCCTGTTCTTCCTTGGATCCAGCCACCTGGCTCCTTGCTGTTCCTATAACGTGCCAGATGCATTTCTACCCCAGGGCTTTTGCACTTGCAGTTTCTTCTGCCTGGAGCACTTTTCCATAGGCCACTCGTGGGGCTGGTCCCTCATTTGTTCATGGATAACCCTTCTCGACCATCTAGTTGTATCAACAGTTGTGTCCACCCGCCCCCTACACCCCCGCCTTGGCCATTTCCTTTTTATAAAGAACTTAACACACACTGTATTGTAGAGCTCCATGTAGTGTTTGTCTAGGCCTGTGGCGCCCCTAGCACTGTGCTCCAAGACTGGTTCCCTGAGGCCACTACAGCGTCCCCAGGGCCTAACACAGTGCAGCGCATCCAGCGGATATGTAGTTATGTGTGGAATGAGTGGTGCCCTGTTCTTCCCGGGATGGAGGAAATAGGCTCACATCACATTTAATCCAGTCTGACCCCTTGTGTTCTCCTCTCTTAGTGAAAGCATCTGCTGTCGTTGGTAGCAGTGTTTCTGACTGCTGTGTGGCGTGTACCAGCATTAGTGTCAATGATCTCAGCATCCCTAACTTTCCATGAAGCCCACCCTCCCCTCTTTCTGCCCACCTGGTGCTGGGGCTGTTGGTCTGGAAATTCCTCTTCCCTAGGGGGTGCCTTCCCTTCTCCTGAGGGGCCATAATCCTGCATGTGGGGGTAGGCATACCAGGCCTCTGGGTCCTCTGGCCCAACTGCATCCCTGGGCTCTGGCAGGGCCTGGGGAGCTGGACCCTTAGCATCCAGGCCATGTGGGAGGGGGAGAACACTGTCCTGGGAGTAGAGGGGCCAGGGCCATGACTTGCCTGTTGTATGACTGTGGCCGGGTGACATCCCTCCCATGTAGAAGGAGACAGTTATCCTTCCGGACTGCTGCATTCTAGGGCTTCCTAACCCTCCTGGGGGTCAGCACTGATATACAGGAGACCTTTTAGAGAGGACACAACAGCAGCCAGTAGATTGCGCTGTCGGCTCTGGCTTTGCTGTGTGTGTCTGTGCCTGTGTTCAGGTTCCTGTGCGCGGTGTGTGAAAGTGTGTGCGTGTGTGAGGGGAGCACTTGTACAGGGTGGCTGGGCCACCTGTGTGTGATGCTCACAGAGGACAGTCGGGTGAGGCAGTGGCGACTCTGCTCGGGGGACACCTCTGCGCCGTTCGTCGTGGCTGTTGGCTGGGTCTTGACCTCTCAGCCGTCTTGTTCCAGGGCGAGTTCCTGGAAGCCCTTTTCTCAGGGGCGGAGCGGGAGGACCTGGGGTATGGGGCCTGGGTTTGGGCTGAGTGCGGTGTGTGGGACTCTGGGCTGGATAGCAGGGTTGGCAGGGCAGCTCGTCTCACGCTCTGCACGTCATAGTCAACAGCCTGGGCCAGGGCATTTCGTGTTGAGTGTGCTCCAGAAGGGCAGCCAGGCAGGGCTCCCGAATCAGAGTGGCTGATGCTGAGTCTTGGGGGTCACGGGTCATGGGGCTCGAATCTGGCTGAGAGGGACTCTGTCAGGGTCAGAGGCATGTGACAACACCATGTGGGGAGGACGCTGGGCTTTGTGACGTGCTGAGGGGCTCCTGTGTGACCGCTCTGGGCCTTAGGTTACCCTGTGTAGCTGAGGCGTGTACGTAGCACTGGCCTCTCCCTGAGGTGAAGTGAACGTTGGAGCCTGAGGCTCCTGGCCATCTCTTGTGGATGCTCTGGATGGCCGGGATATAGCCCTAGGAACCTCTCTTTCCCAGTTTATCACAGGGCTGGGGTCAAGGAGGAATAGCAGGGCTCCGGGGATCCATGGCCCCTGGGACTCACGGCTCCTGGAGCACTTCTGTAGGCCCCAGGGATCCTCCTGGGCTCTGAGCAGGGGCCAGGAAAGCTCGTCTTCCCAGAAGCTGGTCTGTAACACATTTCCGAACTCTTAGACAAGCATACCCTCTGGCCCTTGAGGGGAGGGTCACCCTGAGGAAGCTGTGGGACCCACACACAGGAATGGAGACCAGACTGTTGGCAGAGTCCTGCTTGGAACAGTGGACAACGTGAAAAGTCTCATTGTTTGATGGGCTCCAGGGCTGCCGAGTGCTGGTGAGCAACGTGTTCCTAAGCATGAAGACGGCCTGGACTTATCCATAGCTGTCTGGATGTGTTGTTAAAATGACCCAAGTAAAAAATCTCTACTATCCAGGGGCTCCTGAGGTCTTAGTCATGTTCCTTGCCTGAGAGGCTAATACGTGGAGGTGAAGTGCACATCATGTCAAAATCATCCTATAAATATAGTCCATTTCAGAGAATAGATCTTGTCTATCATCACACTGACACTTTCTGCTGCTTTTGTGAAGGTTGAGTCTGGAAGAAACATACGTCACATTTAAGCAGAGCAGGTCACCAGGCTTGGCAGAAACTTCTTTATATTTTTTTTCCACTTTATTTTTCTAAAAAATGTTGTACATATTTTTTTATAATTAGGAAAAAATTCAGCTATCTCTGAATAAAGTGGAACGATGTGTTGCAGAATGCCAAGGCCCTGGTGAAGTCCTCACACTGGGCGCGACTGGCCCAGTCAGCAGGCAGCAGATTAGAGGGCTGGCTGGAGGCGTCTCCACACGGCAGACTTTTAGTCGATAATGAAAACAAGCAACTCATCGACGGGGATGCACGTCCGTCGCACCGTGTTGAAAGAAGCAAATCAGGGAAAGTAACTGGCTTAACTTAATTACGCGAAGTTCAGGAACAGGGAAAAGCTGAAAATCAGCGATATATATAAAGGCACATGAAGAACAAACAGTTCAAAACTATAAGGATGGGGACATGCGCCTATCACCCTGGCTCTTGGGAGGCTGAGGCAGGAGGACTACAAGGCTGGCCTAGGTCACACAGTTAGACCTTGTCTCAAAAAACAAAAAACAAAAAACAAAACAATAGCAAAAGTCCCCCAAAGAAGAGAGAGATGGTTAATTCAGGAGCTTGTGTGGTCGGTCCTAGGGCATGTGCTCAGCCCAGGAAGCTGATGGAGGTGACATCCATATAGCATAGAAATCAGCATTCTAAACTCTACAATTCAGCTACATTTAGCATATTCACAATTGTCACGCAACCTTCACTATTGTAATTACTTAAAAATTTACAGATGTATTTTATTTATCTTTACAGTTGTAGTTTGTAACCAAAACAGAAGGAAATACATCAGAATATCAGCGGAGGTGCTTGTGGGTGAGTTGCTTTTCTTTGTTTATTTTTCTGCACTTCTCACCTTGTTTAGAGTAAGAAATTGTTTTGAAACTAGAGACCAAGACCAGTACTGTATTTTAAGAAGAAGTCAGAACAAACAAGGTGCTTCGCTGTTACGCCGAGCTGACACCTGTGCTCTCAAAGTCTCATCTACATTTTGTGGCTCGCGCCTGAGCCTGGAATTTGGGGGCCCTGGTGGTTCCCTAAACCTCTTTGCCCGGCGGCCTTGCAGAGAGAAGACAAATCTGTGCTGGGCCTGGTGGTTTTTTCCTGGAATATCTGTCTCCGTGTCACACTCACGTTTGATAAACTTAATTTCCTTTCATTTCAGCCTTTTTTTTTTTTTTTTTAATGTGTTTTTGTTAGCATGAGCTCATGACCTAGAGAACTGCAGGTCCCCGGAGGAAGTGAGTGGGTTGAGATATTTTTTGCCCCTATAGTTGTCACCTCCTTCTTTCTTCACTTGAATTTACTGTTAAGCCCTTTGAAGAACAATCACGAGAGACACGTTTAAAATGAAAGCTGAAATGCTCTCGTGAACCAGACGGTGGCCTCTGCTGTTCCCATTCCCCGCTGCCAGTGCATGCTGTGTCTGGGTGGCAGTAATCCGTGTCCAGCCTGGCATTCTGAGGCAGCCCCTGATCCTGGGTTGGGAGGGAATGTCTGTATTTTGCTGTGCCCGGAATCACCAAGTGCCCCGGAGTGGGCTTTGGGCCTCAGGCTCCTCAGTGAGGGTCTCGGGTCAGGTTCCCGTGCTTAGCCTCCTCGGGTTCCAGCCTCTTCCTGTATAGGGCTCCGAGCCTCCCCGCACAAAGCACGTTTATGCAGGTAACTTCATTTTGCAAACCCCTGGGTTAGATTTCACTTCATTTCTTTAGCCCTGTGGTCTCCAGGGTACCCCACTCTACAGAGCAGAGGTTGAGCCTCTTCTTTGTGATTCCAGAGGGCAAATCTTGCATCTGTCATTTCACCGCTGCCTGGGGCTGTGCCGAGTGCTCTCCAAAACTATGCTGAAAACTTGCACCGCTCTGAGGGGTAGCTGTGGTCCTCCTCACCTTTGTGTCACAGTGGAGGATGCAACCCAGTCACCCACGGGGACAAGCGGTGGAGCCAGGACTTGAATCCAGGTGTGTCTGGGCTCTAAACTCAGGCCTTTACTGAAAACCATGATCCAACCCTGAGGCAGTCAGACTGATGGCCTCCTGGGTCCTTTCAACACTGAGAGCGTGAGGAGCTCTGCAGGGTTCCCATCACATCTTCGAGCCATCTCATCCTTCCGCTGTCCTTGCCCACAGTTTCCAGGCTAGGCAGGCGGTTTACAAATTTTCTTTTCGCCTAGTGTGGAACAAGGCTTAGAAACATTAAGGAAATGGCCCGAGGTCACGTTCAAGTTGGTGTCACAGGCAGGATTAGAAGCCAAAGGTTGGGTTAAGTACCTCTGCATAGAGTTGCTAGGTACCAAGTTTCTGCGCTTGTCATAATTAAGATTTACCTACCACCCATTCATTCATCCACTTATCCATCCAGTTACTCGCCCACCCTTGCACCCACCAGTCCAGTCCACCCACCCATCCATCGCCCATCACCCATCCACCTACGCGCTCGTGAATCATCCATCTCTCCCCATCCGTGCACTCACCGCTCAGTTATCCACCCAGTTGCCCACCAGTTACGCACCTGACAGTCCACCCACTCTTCCTTTACCCATGCACCCATCCATCAGTCACTCACACTCAGCCATCTGCCAATCTCTTCCTCCCTCTCTTTCTTCCTCTTCTCCCTCCCTTGAATTGTTTATTAGGACCCTGGAAGTTATAGGCACTGGCTTGGCTTCTGGGGCTGAGCTGGAGACCTGGAAAAGGGCTGCACCTCTTGGCAGCAGAAGCTTTGCCTCGATCAGTGAGGGCGTTGGGCGGGGGAGGCCGGGCCAGAAGTAGGCTGGAGGGAGAGGTGGCTGACATTTGGGGCTTTAGATGCCAAGACTTAACTCTCAGAATTGGGTTAAAAAATTGTATTTTTTGTGGGGTGGGGGGGCAGAAAATGAAGAGTGAACAAGAAAGATATGGTGGCTGTCTTCAGGTTGGTTAGAGAATAGATGTCTAGCAATGAACATGCGTCGAAAGCTTCTTTAAGTAAAGATCTTATGAATGTAAGAAAAGAAGCCAAGTACCTGCAAATCCTAGCACTCTGGGAGGCTGAGGCAGGAGGATCATAATTTCAGGCCCAGCCTAGGCAACTCAGCCACTTAGGAACCCCCTGTCTCAAAATAAATAATAAAAAAGCTGGAGATATAACTCAGTGTAAAGAACTCTGATTAGATCCCTAGTACTGAAAAAAAAAAAGATATACTCACAGGTAACTATATTATGAGTGTAAACAATTAGACTGTACAACCATTGGGAATATAGTGGGCTTTTGATCATTCCTACACAATCTCTACCATTTACTGAGCTGCATACTCTTTAAAGAAATTTGTGTACCTGCCATCATACTTTCCTCCCAACACTCATGTCAGACAGCTACTAGATGATTAGAAGAGAAAATGAGAAGAGAGATTAGCAGTCAAGGCAATTGTCGCCTCTCAAGTGTCAGGGAAATGTCAATAGGTCACTCTATAAGTATCATGCTCCAACTTACTACATAATTCCTCCTGTCCAAGGAACAGGTAAAAACTCTTACAGTCTATCCTGGTCCTGATTAGACTGTACATCTTGTCTTCACAGCTGGTGCTGATTCTGATCGATCTCATCCTATGCCAGTCTCCTTCCTTTGTAGGAAAAAGTGTTGATTACTCTTTGCAAAAGTTGCTTAAACTTTTGATTTGCAATTGCTTCCTCTTCTATTTTTGTAATTACTCCATCTTTGTTTGTTTGTTTGTTTTGAGACAGGGTCTCATTGTGTAGTTGAGACTGACCTGGAACTCATTATGTAGCCCAGGCTGGTCTCGAACTCACAGCGATCCTCCTGCCTCAGCCTCCCAATTGCTGAGATTACAGGCTTGCACCACCACACCCAGCTTCCATCCTTATACTTTCAAGGAGTTGCTTCTCTTTATCCCCTTTGCCAAATGCCAGCTGCTAGATATTTGCCATCCTTGAAATCCCTTCTCTGTCTACCTTCATGGCCCAGCCAGCTTTCCCTTGGCTTATTGTCTCTGATCCAACCTGGAGATGTGACAGAACTTTGTAGTTTTGGGTTAGAACCTAAGATTTAGAGGCTAAGAATCCATATTTATATCGCGAGGACCTCTTTCCATGTGAAATTTCCCCATTGTACCATCTATCAAGGGAGAGAATCTTCTGTCTTTTCATCAGCACAACCCCAAACTTTGCACCCAGTCTTTCATGGGTGTAGCAGGCAAACAATAAATATTTGTTGAATGTTATGTGAGTTGGAATATATTCAAGTGAAAAAAACCTGCTGTTTTTCATAATTACACAATAAATGAATGAACATTGTAGACAAATGAGGAAAGTCAGACGTGCAAGTGAAAACCATCATTACCTGTAGCTCCAGTGAATGTCTCGGATACAGCCATGGATGTGCGTGTAGGTACAGGTATGGACACCTGAGCACACATCCTGTCTTACTTACTTACTGTTGAGATGAAGTGTTGCTGGGTTGGCCAGGCCGATTTCCAATTCCCGGTGTCCAGTGATCCCCCTGCCTTAGCTTCCTGAGCAGCTGGGATGACAGTTGCACACCACCCCGCCTGACTCACATCTTGTCTTATGGTCTGTTTGGGATCACACCATGTACGTGAGCTTTCAGATGCCATCCAGACCTTCTCAGACACCATGTTTAGATGATCTCGTATCTTAAGTCAGGTTGTCATTTGTTCTCTTTTCATAAAACTTACACCTGTTCTTTGAGAGATCAGAAAACATGGGGACGTGTAAAGGAGACTCAAGCAAACATTTTGCCTTTCTCCACCAGACAGGACCCCTTTGAGTGAGCTGGTGTGGATCCTTCCAGACTTTTCTCTACATGAGGTTAAATTATGTCCTTCAAACAAAGATAGGACTTGCTTTTGTCACCTGCCTTTGGCATTGGCCCCTGCTATGGACGTCTATCTGTGGCCTTTCTCCAAGGCCATTTGTGGATATGGACATTAGACTAGCGTTTTCTCCCTGAACATGTACCCTCATCCCATGTCTGTGTGCGCCAAGCCTGTGACATCTCCATGATGAGTTCCCAGCTCCAGATTTCCAGGCTGTGGACACGGGAAACAAATTCAGTAGGTCCGGAAAAGCTGGATGGCATCTCCCGAGGTCCCTGAGAGTCATGGGGTCCTGGGCGATGAGGATGTCAGTACTTGCTTACTCACTCAGTCATACATTTCTTCTGCCACAGCAGGGTCACCCCCGTCCCCTGGGACCCAGCTGACAGTCAGGGCCACCACTGGCTTCTTCTGAGATCCCTTGAAATCAGGCCTTTCAGGATTCTAGGGCCCACGATGGAGTTTAGGAACTGGAGGGGCAGCCAGGGGGCAGCATCAGGCCCCCCTGTGGGGGTGGGGTGGGGATGGGAGCCCCAGGCTGTCTGGGAAGACTCTTGCTGCACCTGTGCGCTGCACAAACATCCGGCTGTAGCCCTGAAACCATCCCTTGCCCCTCCTAGGCCACACCTGGCCCTGTTTGTCACCCACCCCACGCCCTGCTGGCCTTGGGCTTGGTTTCTCTTCCCCTTATTTCTCTCCTTTTGTCACCCTGAGTTCTAGTTTCAGCCAACTTGGGGTTAACTTTAGGCTGGGGATTCCCAGGGGTGGCCAGCTGCGGGCAGAGCTGGAGGAAGCATCCACCCCCCACCCCCAAACCCTTGGACTGGCCCTCAGCCTACTCCCACCTCAGGCCTCACTGCCCCACCAGGGCCCAGGGCCTCCATGATCAACCTCATCATCCAGGAATTCTGCAGCATCTTCAATGGCTGGCCCTCTGGGCCCTTCACTCAGCTTCTCCTTCGGCAGATGGGAAGGCTAGGCCCAGAGAGGGGAAGTTAGTTGCTCAGGGTCACATAGCACATCAGAGGTAGGCCGGGGCAAGAGCGCAGGAGATAATACCTATTGCTGGGGGCGAGTGTGAGTCCCAATGGGCCAGGTACACTGTGGGCATGGTTCGTTTCCAAACCTATCCTGTGGGAGACATGCTGTTCTTATTCCTTGACTGGAAGAGGAAACAGGCCCACAGAGGGGAACTGAATGGAATTTTCCAAGGACAAAGGCTGATGAGGGCTGAGCCTATCTGTCTACTGCAGTCTCCTGTGGGAAGAACCACACTCAGAGCTCCCCCAGGCCCTTAGCTGATGTCCCTTCTTTTTGGCTGGTCACTGGGTGGAGGGATGCCCTTTGGGTCTATAGCCTTGACTCTGCTCTTGGGCTTTCGTTTTGCACCCCTGAAATGGAGCCAGGCTTTGGAATGATGGAGGGAGATCCCTCAATCCGAGCACATTTGGCAGCTGGCAGGAGGCACCCTGGTGTGAGCTTGGGCAAGCCCCCTCCTCTCCTGGCCTCAATTTCCCCATTCATCCTGTGAGAGGGGCTGGTCTGGAGATCAGGACACCCAGGGACTTCCGCCTCAGTTTGAGATTAAATGCTCTGAGCCCATTTTTCTGTGTGAGGCAATGGTGACCCTAGCTGTTGTCCTCACAGAATCTGTGAGTACTTAGTTCCACAACAACTGTCCTTGTGTTTTATAAATGGAACAGGGATGATAAGGAACAATCAATAGCATTTAAACAAGACCCAGTAAACAAACAGTTGTCTGTTTGTTATTTTTTCCTATAATGAAGATTGAACCCAAGGCTTTCACACTGAGCTACTTCCCTAGACTTTTAAATTTAGAGACAGGGTCTCAGTAAGTCACTCAACTGTCCAGGCTGGACTTGAACTTGTGATCCCCCTGCTTGCCTCAACCTCATAGAGTGCTGGGATTATAGGCGTGTACCATGCCTGACTCCACAGTTGTCTTTTGAGTCACAGGTCTGTCTAGAGCTGAGGTCTTCAGGGCCTCTCCGTCCAGCCTTCCCCACTCTGAGCCCTGCCCCTGCCTGGCTGCAGGGTTCTGGGGTTTGGGACACTCTGGCCTACTGGCTTGGTCCGGCCTGTACATTCACTGCCTTGTCTTGCCTTGTGCTGGCCCTGGAATGGTCCACTGATCCTCTCCGAGAACTCCTATGCACCCCGTACCCCCACCCCGGACCTGCTCCCAGAATCTCCTGCTCATTCCCGCCCCCCTGCCCGGTTACTGCCTATGTCTGATTCTCCTCCCTCTCCAGGGAAGGATACAGACCTCTTCCTCCCTCATTCCCTGCTCCAGTGGAAGCTTGGCTTAGAGTAAGTCCCAGCCACATGGCACAGAGTTTAAGGACTTCCTAGGTGGTGAGCAGCTGATGAGGAAGATAGGAGCCTGAGGACTTTGAGGTAGAAGAGCCAGGATGCTTCAGTGGGGGAATCTATGATCTTACAGAGAAGAGAGAGGTGCTGTAGTCACCCCTGTGCCTTTGCTTATGCTGATTGCCCTCAGATGCCCTGCTAGCTCATTCTTGGGCCTGATGGCAGGTTGCTTTTGTTGGCTATGCTGGACCTCCAGGAATTCTTGCCCCTGGGGTCGGGGGTCTCACCCACAGCATGGGCTTTGCACTGAGCAGGGTTTACCCTGAGCTGGCTTCACCTCCAGGACCTGACTTGAGCTGAGCATCGTATGCTCATGCTGAGGGGAAAGGGAGGGTATGCCCGTGAACAGCAGCTGATCAGCCAATGACCGCAGCTAGGCCAAGGGTCGCACCCTGCCGGGTCCATGGGTGGACGTGTGGGGTGAAAGGTGGAGGTGGGGGCATTTGTTCCATGCCCTGTCACTTCCCTGGCACCTTCTGTCCTGTGATGGAAGGCTTCCCACTGGCTTCCCTGGGGCAGGGGCCGGCGCCAGAGGACCTACTGACCAGTGTCTCTGAGAATGAGCTGGTGAAGTCTCCTCAGAGGAAGGCGCTCAACCTCTTCACGGGTGAATCCAGACCCTGTGTCTGGGTGCTTGGTCTCCTTCTCTGCTCCCATCAGCCCCAGAGCCCTGGAATGTCTCAGAACGTTTCCTCTGAGTGGTTAGGGTGGGGTGTTCTGGTCACCCACTCACCTGGGCCGTTAGTTCTCACTAGCTTGGTCTCTCTCTCATACCTCTTACCCTGTCTTTGTCCACAGGATCTGTTCTCAGCATGGGGAGACTGGGTGGGGAATGGGACACCTGAGATGCCCCTCGTCCCTCTGAGAATGAGCGTGTACATTCAAGGTATCATTCCAGCCTCAGCTGAGCCAGTTCAGCTGGCCTGGGACAGGAGGAACGGAGGCCCTCCATAGGCCAGGCCTCCAGAGTGACTTAGGGTGGGTTTGCGGATGGGTGGTTGGATGGAGATGGATGGACAGACACCCGGTTGAGTGACTGTGCCGTCTGAGTTCCTGTCCACTCTCTGCGAGGTCTCTTGTGTAGCAGCTATGCTTCTGGGGTCCCCATTATTAATCTAGTCCTGAGACTCCTAAGGAAGTCATTGTGAGAATCCACATTTCTCTCCTCTATCTCGTATTTGGCCCCGTGAGCCAAAGAGTACGAGGTCTGGAGGGAGCAGTGAAGTAGACTCAGAGTCCCATATCCAGTTCCAAAGCTAAGTCTGCTGAGCTCTGAGTATTTGCTTTTACCCACAGTTGGCCTTAGCTCTCTGCCCATCCTTCAGAATCGGTCTTGCCTGTGGAGCGGGCAGGGTATACATACACGAACAGAAGATTCTAGAATATAGGATGAGATTTCTGACTGTTGATTGACTAGGATCTCAAGACCCTGACTAGGTCAGGCCTGGGCACAGCGTGTCGGGTGGCTCTCTGTGGGACGTAGGTCTATTGTCCAGCTGGCTGGTGGAAGTTTCAGAAACCAGAGTCCCCACTGCTTTCACCCCCTTCCTGGGAGAGGGAGTCACCTTCTGTCAGGCTGGGGTTGTATGGGGTTTCCCAGCTATTTTGGGCTTTAGAGATTCTTGGTTTCACCAGGCCAGCTGCGCTGGGGTAAGGGTACCAGGCCTGTAGAGAACCCAGCTAGGGGCCAGCCTGTGGCTAGCTGGGGCTGGAACAGCCTGATGATAACAACAACGGTGGAAATAAGCAAACTGTCCATTTTCCATTTGATAAGTTCTCCATTCTCTCTGGGGCACAAAGTTTCATAAACTTTATTATAAACCCCGCTGCAGAGGGGAAACTGAGGCTGAGCAGAACTACCAACTCGAGCTGCCGGGGCCTGGCCCTGAGTCAGGGCTCCTTAGGCTCTGTTTGCCTCTAAGAGTGCCACCACGCATGAGACCTCAGCCTGTGCCCCTTGACCCCCTCCCCCTGTTTCTTCCCAGAATGCATCCTTGTTTTCTATGCAACAGTATTCACTTATTTTAGGTGTATTTCTGTCTCCCCAGACTTGCGTGCTCTGAGCCCAGTTGTATTTGCTTTGTGCCCCCTCTGTGGTCCTGGCACATAATATGTGCTCAGAAAATAACTCTGATTATGACTTTGCTCTGGTCAGTGTCTACACTGGGACTCTGGACCTTGGTTCACTCTAGAACTGAGTTGGGAGCCCTGTCTGGGCAAGGTCCCCTGAGAACAGTCGCGCTTGGCTGGCCTGGCTGTCCTCATGAGAGCTGTGCTCTTTGGCCCGGGTTCACTCAGCCTTTCTGGTTTCACTCCTACTCTGCAGACATGTCAGGAGAGGGTGTGTCTGGGGGTCTTGGCAGGAGCACCCCAGTGCAAGGAGGCACCCTTGGCAAGGAGGCCCCAACATGGCCCCAGGCAGGCTGGGTGGTGGGCTGGCAGGGTCGGTCCATCGACAGTGGGCATCTGAGGTAGGTCCAGCCTCTACTTCCGGGAAGTAGTTGGCACACTGGGCCCTCAGTGTACATTGGGCTGACAGGAGAAGTAGGAGAGAGCTCTGTGGCGGAGATGGAGTGTTGATGTGGCTGTAGGAAGAGGCATCACCTCAAGGCATAGCCTGTATGGAAAGAGAAGCATGACGGGTGCTCCGGAGGGTGGTCATCCCGACCATTAGCTACTTTTTCCTAAAATGGACACAGGGACATCTGATGACTCATGTTCTGTGACGCTGGTCACAAAAGTTACACAGCTCCTCCCTAGCTCCTGTCCTGGTTTCATGAAGATGTTATCCCTGATGCCTACAGCTTCTCTGGGGACCAGGCTTGCCCAGAGGACCCATCTTTGCTGATCCCAGCCAAGGCTGTGAAGTCATCGAGTGGGAAATGTCGTCAGGGTCACGCACTGTCCTCTCATGAACCGGGCTTGTGTGAGTTCATTTTCAAGGCTGCAGGTGAGGCCCCTATGAGAACCCCATGGTGACTGCCCATGTGGGTTTCTAGTAAGACCGGACCCACAGAGAACTATCTATGTCTGGCATGACTGGCCACAGGGCCCAGTAGCTGGGTCTTGGGCCCCCTCTCTTCCCATTATAACTCATCAAAAAGAGCATCATTTGGTCATTCAGCAGCCATTCTCAGCTCTTCTGACCAAAATTGATTGTCAGTGCTGGGACCTTTTTGACAGTGGAGGGAGTACATTAGTAATTACCCTAGGCACACGCTGGGAATGTTGGGGGAAAACCCAGGACACGGATCATCTCATTTAGAGCTCCCGTGGACTAGGGCAGTTCCAGGCGAGGTTCATAAGGAATCCGCTGGCTGAACAGACTTAGGTTTGTGATCTCAGGTGACTAAAATAACTTTTCAGGAGAACAGGATCAACACTGACCTTGACCTTGACTCCACCTCATTCTGCCACATCATCACGGCCCTGTGGCCTGTCCACAGTCCCTCAAGATGACCACACAGGAAAGCGATAACCCTCCAAAGAGGAGGGTCTTCATGCAGGGTTCTTACTCGCATCTCCTGGTGCCCAGGAACTTGCCAAAATGAGGTGTTTCTGGAAAAGGCACAGCCTCTGTCAAATGCTGTTTGGGAATCCCTGAGTCTCCTGTGGAGTAAGGGTCTAGGGAGATTTAGAATTGTTCTTCCTGCATGGCCCCTTAGGAGCCATAGGTAGGGGGTGTGACTCAAGGTTGTGACACGTGGCTCCTTCAGGGTCAGGGAAACCTCCTCCTGATGTGGGGGATGGACTCAGGGATTCAGGCAGCAGTGGACATTGATCTAGAGATGGAGCCTGGCCTGGGAGTGCCCGGGAACCTGGTGAAAGGTTGATGTGTTGGGAAGGAGGAGGTGGACTTCACCAATATCACAGTGTCACTAAACCAGCAGGCATCATGAGTGGACAGTGACTACATTATCCCTGGTCCTGAAAGGTCTAAATTCTAGTTGGCTGGAAAACTTGGTTTGGGACCTTGTACTGGTGGGCCATGAGTACTCTGGCTGAAGGAGAGGGTGCCCCCTGCTCCAGACCAGTCGAGGACACTTTCTTAGTGCCATCACAGGCCTCACAGTGAGGCTGGGTGAGATGGGACAGTCACCCGGCTCAGCTCAGCAGGAGTTCCCAGTTCCTCCTTGCTCCTAGAGCCCCCTACAGCCTCCTCCTTCCTCTCCTTCAGGGCTGAGCAGCTACCGTACTTCCCTTCCCCCAGAACCCAAGTCCCCTCCCGCCTCCTCCAGGGTGCCTCCACCCCCCTCAGCCCTGCTATTCTGATCTGTGGCTTTCGAAGCTGTAGAGGAAGCCACATCCCTCCCTGTCAGTCTCAGAGCACCTTGTCTCCGCCCAAGGTCTGAAGTGAGCACCTCGACCTTAATACTCTTCCTTATACCACGAGGGAGTTGGCCTGCAAGGATCTGCCGGCATCACCGCAGGCTGGACCTGGGCAGGGCAGTCTGTGCAGTTGGGTGTGGGGTCAGGCCTGCCATAGACGCCCTTGGGCTGCGTGGAGCCTAGGTAGGTCCTGTGCCTACCTCATTGTCATTGTCTTTTCTGAGAGATGGGCAATGGCAGTCCTTGGAGGGTCCATGATGTGATGTCCCCGAGTGGTCCAGGGCCGGCATCTGGGGCATCCCATAAATATTTCCTCCATTAAATTTGTCCTTAGCATGAGGGGGATTCTTGTGCTGCATTTAGTGCTCCCTGGGCCGGGAGAAGGCCTTGAGGACTCGGGCCAGGTTGGAGACAGTGGTGGCCCCATGCTGGTTGCCCCACTCCAGTTTATGAGCTCTTCCAAAGTAGGTGGCTCTTGCCTCCTTGCACCCAGCCCCTGACCCATGGCTGTGTCCACTAAAGGTTTGTTGAATGAACGAATAGTCAAGTAAAAGAATGACATGGCCCGCAGAACTGAAAAACCATGGGAAAGAGCCTGGAGTTGGTCACCCCATAACTCCCAGTAGGATTCTGGTCACATCACCCCCACCGTTGGAGTCTCACTCTTCTCTTTGTGGGATGGGCAAACACCTGCCCTAGTTTGCTCTGTGACTCAGGGGGTCCTCCCACGACTTTCCATCCTGCCTGCCTCCTATACCCACTGAGCCAGTGTAGACTAAGGAACCAGGTCTTCATGCCCCACAGAGCCACAAGGGGTCCATGTGCTCACCAGCTTCTGGCTTTGAACAGGTGTGGCCTTTTCAGGAGGGACAATGACCTTGGATTGGCAGTCCTGGGTACCCAATCCATGTTGCCCTCAACACCTACAACATCTGAGCTAGCTTGGCACCCCTCTGTCTGGCACTGGAAAAGATGTGGTGACCTCTGATCGGCCTTGGGTCAGGAGGTCCAGGTGCCCACTGCCTGTATGGCTCTGACCAGCTCTGGGACCTGAGTGGGCTGTCTCAGCTCTGCGAACCTCTGTCTCTTTATTCATTAAATGTGGAGGCTATCGGCAACCACCTCCAGGGGTGGTCTGGGATGATATGACATAGAACAGGTTCAGACACCAGCACAGAGCTTCCCTGGAAGTGAGGCCTGGCTAAGGTCAGTGTGGTGACAGGGGAGATCACACTTATAACAGAGGTGGGAGCAACCTCACAGTCAACAGCAAAAACCGAGGGGCCCAGCAATGTCCAGGAAAGTCAGTGTCCACCTGAGCTTCTGAGGGATGGGCACTAGGCACAGCCCCTGGTCCACCTCCAGTGGAGACTTGGAATGATCCGCTCATGCTGGGAATGGCTGCCACCAGGAAAGCCAGTTCAGCAAGCAAAGCTAAGCTGAGAGATTACGCTGGCAAAGAAGTGAAGCAATGATCCCTTTTGACATCCTGGCCACTTTATCGCTTATGTCGACAGCAGAGCAAAAGGGTAGCTCAAAGGGCTAGCACTCGATGGCCCTGATGGGGCACCACCAGCACAAAAGAGTGGGGATGAATAAGAAGAGGACCTGGGAGAGGTATCCCTCAGTGGTGAGGAGTTTCAAGGTGGCAAAAGCAGCATGCAGTGCTCAGGGCCACCCAAGGTCAGCAGAGGACAGAGAAGGGACCCTTGAACGGAGCCATCTGAAGATCACTGGCCGGTGGGAAATGGAGGTGAGGAGGAGGTCGTGGGAGACTGTAGGCCTGAGGCAGGAAGGTCAAGGTCAAAGGATGGGATTCTCCTCTGGAGACTAACAAAATTAGGGTGGGAACCGTGTAAACGAAAGAGCCCAAAGACTGTTTTTGATTGAAAATGAGGATATTTTAGTATTTCTTGGGTAGAGGGAGAAAAGCTGGGATGGTTAGGGGTGGGAGGGGAGACCTTTCCCTAGGTCATTCACCTTTAGGTCCCGAAGGGTGGAGCGAGGGTTGGAGACCTAGGAACATTCTTCAGGGGCCACACTTTTCTCCATGATGCTCCCTTGATGCTTGACCTGGCAGCTTATTCTGTTATGAGATTTCCAGCGATCAGGTGTTAGGGTCAGGTAACTTTGCTGGCCATGTAATTTTGCTGCTTTCTTTGGGGGGCTGGTTGGTCTCCACATTCCGGGTGACAGGAATGCTGTCTGTCTTCTAGGCCACCATCACGGTGCCGGAAGTCATTCACCAGACACACCAGTGTGGCCTTGTTGGCGGGGAGCTGGTTGGCCTGCTCAGAGGAGGGCAGAAACAAACTAACTGAAGGGGTGATCTTGGGTTTAAAAAAAAAAAGGCTGCAGATTAAAAGCCTGGTGTCTACCATGGAGCTTCTGACCTCAGGCTTGAAGTGGAAGACTTGTGCTCCAGACGAGAGACTTCAGCTCAGACTTACTGCACAGAGGTCAGAGCAGCAGTGGGAAGAGACAAGTGACTCCTGATGGAACACTTCCCATTTCCGCCTTATGGGGAGTCGTGGGCTTAGTCTTTGTGTCTCATCAGTGCTGCTCTGGGCAGCAAAGTCAAAATCCCCCAAGCACATCAAGTATTTATTGAATACAAGCATGGGAAGGAAAATAGAGCAGGCTATTCTTTGAAGGCATCTAGTGTGGATGATGGCGCCAGGCAGGGATATAAGGGAGAAAGCACTGCTTATCTTGCTTAGATAGAACAAACCAGTACTCCCCAAAACTGTCCCTTCCACAAGCCCTTCCCTAGGGGTTCCCTGGTTGATCTTCTTCCTGTCTTCTGTGTCACTCTACCTTCAGAGGAAACATTTATTCCTGTCCAGTGTAAGAGTCCTACTTTGGAGGCAGACCCTGGCTGCTGTTTGCTCCTGATTTCACAGGGGCCTCACTGCAGTCCGTGGCAACCTGGGCCATCTGGAGAGATGTCCACCCTGACAAGATTGTATATTGTGTGCATTTTGTGTGTGAAGGTTTGTGTTTGTCCATGTGTACATATGAGTACTTGTGCGTGTGTGTGTGTGTGTGTGTGTGTGTGTGTGTGTGTGTGATAGCTTGAATTCTATATCAAGCTGTTAGGAACAACTGAATACCCTACCAGTAATGCCACAAGGGTGCCCCGTAGGGCTCAGGTCAGTGACCCCAGGGATGCAGGAGCAGGATGGGCCTTGAGGGAAGAGAGGGGGTTATAAGGTGTCAGCACAGGGATCAATAGGTGTGGGAAATGAAACAAATAAGACTTGAACCGGGGGAAGAGACTGGAGGACGTATTGAGAGAGTGTTGTCCAAACTGTGAAAGTTGAGGGGAGGGAGCACAGACATTCACCTGAAGGTTTTGAGGATCCGCAGAGAGATAGATACTGGGCAGTGAGAAATGGATGTGCCCACGTGAGAGCACAGGGAGGAAGAGAGATGAGGGAACACAAGCGGTCCCATTTCTGTCAAGGGCTATTCCCTTGCTCTAGAATGTTGTGCAGGGTTAGGGGAGAGTGAAAGTGTAACTCAGGGAACGGTAAGGAGTCTTTTCCCATTGCTTTTTCTCAAGTTCCAAGAATTAGATTACATATTTGGAGCTAGTCAAATTTAGGATAGTAGAAGGGTAAATAAAAATGAGGAAAGACCATGTTCTGATTGAAAATAAATATATTTTATTGAGTATTCATTGGGTTCTGGGAGAAGGACTGGGATGCTGGGGTGGGAGGGAAGTTCTCACTCCAGGATTCTTCAGCTCCTGTTCTGTTCCTGGGGGTTGAATGAGAATCAGATACTTAGGAACACTATGCAGGGGCCATGTTCTTCACCAGGGTGCTTCCTTCATGCATAAACTGGCAGGTGTAGCTGTTAGAAGGGTTTCATTGGTCTGGCATCAGGATCAGCTTGATACTGGGCATGTACTGGTTGTTGCTTTGTTTTGAGGACTGGGTGGTCTCAATGCCCTGGGAGAGGATATATACCTTGAAGGCCACGATCATGGCTCCTGGGCAAAAGTCTCTTATCAGAAACACCAGTGTGGCCTGTTGGCCAGGACCTGTGGTACAGACTGGTGCAAAAACCTCTCCTGGCATTGCCCCTCCCCGACCCCAGCTGCAGCTGTGCTGGGTGCAGCCCTCTTGGACCTGAGTCCCGCATGACGGTGAGGAACCCTCCCTGGAAGATGCCCCATGCGCACGGTGCCTGTCTTGGAAGAAGCCATTGTCCTAGTTAAAGAAGGGCCTCCTTGAAAGTCCCCTGTACCCTCTTCATCCTCTCTATGGAGGAAGAGCCAGCTGGAAGGCCAAGCAGAAGCAGAGAGAAGCCCTCAGTGACAGTTCTCTGAGGCTGGAGGCTGTACAGTGACCCTGGAAGTTCCCAGGACCAGCACCTTAGCGCCTGGAGGTCCCAGCTGGGAAGTAACAAAAGCGTAGTCTGGGTATCTAGCAGGAGACATCAGTCTGAGAACACATGCAGCAAATCCAACTGGAAACCTCATTTTATCCTCTCACCCAGGAAGGAGCATCCACAAATAAATGACACTGCAAGTCCAGCTGGGTGAAGAAACTCGGGACACGTGTGAGGGGTTTTCTGAGCCTGGATTATTTAGCTACTCAGTCATTATCGGTAGTTAGTCCTCACGTTTGATGATCCCATTGCTGCGATATCCTCACCTTTCCAGGATGGAAGGGAAATATTTGCAGATAGAAAGAGGAGATGTCTGGAAGTTTCTTCGACGTATCAAGTGAAGGAGGAGCCATTGTAGTGTGGGTGGATTTGAATGAGCCACGGACTCATCATGACTTTGAGGCTGCTGATGGCCCCATAGAAACCATTGTTATTCCCGTGTCTTGTGTTGAAAATTCTCCAATATAAAAACTTAAGAGGCCAGAAAGAGGAAATGTGTCTTGGGTCAGGACCTGAGGGTGGGATGGGTCCTGGTTTGTTCCCAAGTGGGCTGTTGAGTGGTCTTTTGTGGTCTGAGCTCCCACCCAGGAGATGGGGCCATGGGGTTTCTGTGGGACATTAGAACAGCTCAGGTGCTTTCTGATTCCAAGGCTGGGGATTGGGACCTCGAGGCCATCATTTACTTTGAAGCAGATCTGTTGAAATGTTAGAAATGCTTCTCACCTGGCCCCAAGTGCAGTCCTGTGTCCAGTCCTGAATCTCACACAGGCTCCTCACAACAGTCTGTGGATGCCCATTCTGTGACAAGAGTGGTGTCTTTTCTCATTTACCCAAATTCCCCCTTGCCTTCCTTGTCATGCAGACCGATCACCTGGCTGTAGCCATGAACTCCGTGCTACATTATCTCCACCCTGCAGACTGAGTTTTGGGGTCTAGTCCTTAATGGCTGAGATCACAGCTTCACGGTATTGGCACCTTTGAATCTGACCCTGATCCACACCCATCTGCACACATAGAGATCACCTCTGTGTGCCTCCACGTCAGCCCATGTTCCCCCGAGTAGCTGCGTGAAACCCCGGTCTCCTCCCATGGTGAAAGCCTGAGAAATGCCCTTGCAGCTTCCATTTTCCATGCCTTCCTATGACAAATCTCCTTCTTACAGGATCACTCAGGGAAAGGCAGAAAGACAAGCCCTGTGTCTGCAGAAACCTTGGCGTTGGTGCAACCACCTTCCCTCCCCATTTCTGCCTCTTCCCTGAACCTGGACTCCTGAGACCCCCTCTGCCTTCTTTTCTCTCCACTTCTCCACTATGGCCAGCTGCCTTCTCGCCCGCCCTCCATACCTTGGCCGCTCTGCTGGGACAATTTCCTGTGCTGGATCACGGTCTCACCAGCTCAGGGAACCCCCAGAGAATGGGGTGCACGGGTGACTGGGAGGTGGCATCTCACAGTGGCAGCGTCTCTGCCCCTGAGCAATGACCTTTCAGAACTGAGGAGCGACCCTCTACCTAGGGCACATCGGACCTGTTGGATGCTTAGGTCCTCGGGAAGGAGATAAGAATCAAGGAGCGTAGAAGACATGCCTGGTGTGGGTTTGCACAGCGGGTGTCTCAGGGTACAGTGGAGTTTTTGGGAGGAGGGTGCCCAGCTGAGCCCTCTCTAGGCCGATGCACCATGGAATGTTCTCAGAGGCACCCAGTCTCCCCCAGGAGAGCCCTGAGGAGTTTGAAAACGCAATAATGGGTGAAACACAGGAGGCAAACAGAGTTTCTGATTGAGAGGGGATATTTTATTGAGCATTTATGGGTTCAGAGAGCAAGGCAGGAATGGGTGGGTGGGGTCGGGAAGGGGACTCTTCCCCGGGGTCCCCGTGCTTTAGTCCCCCAAGGATGGCGTGATGGTCAGGTGCTAGGAACACTCCGCAGGGGCCAGACTCTTCTCCACTGTGCTGCCTTCATGTGTGACGTGGCAGCCGACTCTTGTGTGCGAACGCCACTGGTCTGCAGTCAGGCTCAGGTAGCTGCTGGCCATGTACTTGTTGTTGCTCTGTTTGGTGGCCTGCGTGGTCTGCACTCCCTGGGTGACGTCTTTGCCATCTGCTTTCCAGGCCACCGTCACAACGCCCGGGTAGAAGTCATTGATGAGACACACCACTGTGGCCTTGTCTGTCCCGAGCTCCTCAGTGGAAGGTGGGAACAGGGTGACTGAGGGGCTGGCCTTGGGCTGACCTACAATGTGGACAGGCAGATGAAGTCAGAGAACTTGTGTCCATCCTGGAGTCCTGAATGTCAGGGTGTCCCCATCCGTGATGCAGAGGCCCAACTGGTCAATTCCTGAAACTACTCCCCTCGTCCCTGGGGTGCATAGGATTGGACAGCTGTGCCTCACATCTTCTGAGACTTCCCCGGGCTTTGGCCTCCCACACAGGCCTCCTGACCTCGTCCCCACCCCATCCCGCTGTGTTCTGACATCTCCTCAGTTCTGCGAGTAGTCTCTGCCTGGCTGTCCTCTGAGCTCGCTGAAGTCCTGTGTGCTCCACTCTGGCGACGGCTCTAAGCTTGCACCTCTGCTCTGCTGGGCCTGGTTTGTCACCTAAGCAGTCTGTTCCTGGCAGTCTGTCTCCCCGGGAGGCTCTGCAGTGGGGCAAGGGCCTCGCTCATCACGGTGTCTGTCTGTCTGGCAGAGGCTCTGTCCTTCTCAGAGCATGGCCGGGTCCCCCCCCATGGCAGACCCGTGGATCTCACACAGTGCACCCCCTCATCTGTGGACTCGTGATCTGGTTCTTGCGAGAAGTGGCCCTCACAGAGACCCAGGAGCTCACTTCCCCAGTGTAGCCTTTAATCAGATCAACCCTGTCTTGGTCCCCTTATGTCCAGAGGTGTCTCCCTTCTTTCTTCCAAGTTTCCCAACTCCCAGGTTGGCTCACAGATATGAGGCTGGCCTTCCATGGAGGCTTGGGGATCACTTCCACCTCTCACCTACTTCCTGCCAGCTGGTGGAACTTACTTAAACCTGGAACCTGTGACTTCCTGGCCTTGCCCCTAGTGCTCTAGTTCTGACTAATTTCACCAGTTTTCACAAACTCTGTGGTCCCTTTTCCTGCTTCTTACATGACAGGGCCTCAGTTTTCACCCACCCAAAGCTCATCACACAGAGACAGACACATACACAGATACGCAGTCAGATGGACAGAGGGACAGACAGACAGGCAGAAGGAAAATGGAGGAGGTAGGGGTAAAAGTGCATTATTGTGATACTCACCCACTGAGACACACACACACATACATACACAGAGAGAGAGAGAGAGAGAGAGAGAGAGAGAGAGAGAGAGAGAGAGAGAGAGAGGGAGAGATCCAGACAAACGGGAAAAAAGAGAGACACAGGCAGGCAGATGAGCTTTAGCAGGTCATCCTGGGTTTGTCTCGGCCTCTGGGGTCAGAGGTGAAGGATTGCTGCTTACCACCTAAGGCAAGCATGAAGGTCTGAACGGGAAGAGAAGAGGTCAGCACTCACAGCCTCAATGCAGGGAAAAGTCTGACCCCAGGCTGAGACACAGTGCAGAAAAAGCCCAAACAATGGCAGAAAATCGTCTGAAATCCCGAGTAGAAGCAAGAGAGCGGGAGAAGGAGCCACTTACCTAGGACGGTCAGCTTGGTCCCTCCACCGAACACCCAACACTGTGGTACACACTGGTGCAAAAACCTCTCCTGGCATTGCCCCTCCCCGACCCCAGCTGCAGCTGTGCTGGGTGCAGCCCTCGTGGACCTGAGTGTCCCGCATGACGGTGAGGAACCCTCCCTGGAAGATGCCCCATGTGCACGGTGCCTGTCTTGGAAGAAGCCATTGTCCTAGTTAAAGAAGGGCCTCCTTGAAAGTCCCCTGTACCCTCTTCATCCTCTCTATAGAGGAAGAGCCAGCTGGAAGGCCAAGCAGAAGCAGAGAGAAGCCCTCAG
>NW_022900924.1:6072832-6124048 GCF_012274545.1 Fukomys damarensis | reverse complement strand
AGAGAGAGAGAGAGAGAGAGAGAGAGAGAGGGAGAGATCCAGACAAACGGGAAAAAAGAGAGACACAGGCAGGCAGATGAGCTTTAGCAGGTCATCCTGGGTTTGTCTCGGCCTCTGGGGTCAGAGGTGAAGGATTGCTGCTTACCACCTAAGGCAAGCATGAAGGTCTGAACGGGAAGAGAAGAGGTCAGCACTCACAGCCTCAATGCAGGGAAAAGTCTGACCCCAGGCTGAGACACAGTGCAGAAAAAGCCCAAACAATGGCAGAAAATCGTCTGAAATCCCGAGTAGAAGCAAGAGAGCGGGAGAAGGAGCCACTTACCTAGGACGGTCAGCTTGGTCCCTCCACCGAACACCCAACACTGTGGTACACACTGGTGCAAAAACCTCTCCTGGCATTGCCCCTCCCCGACCCCAGCTGCAGCTGTGCTGGGTGCAGCCCTCGTGGACCTGAGTGTCCCGCATGACGGTGAGGAACCCTCCCTGGAAGATGCCCCATGTGCACGGTGCCTGTCTTGGAAGAAGCCATTGTCCTAGTTAAAGAAGGGCCTCCTTGAAAGTCCCCTGTACCCTCTTCATCCTCTCTATAGAGGAAGAGCCAGCTGGAAGGCCAAGCAGAAGCAGAGAGAAGCCCTCAGTGACAGTTCTCTGAGGCTGGAGGCTGTGCAGTGACCCTGGAAGTTCCCAGGACCAGCACCTTAGCGCCTGGAGGTCCCAGCTGGGAAGTAACAAAGAGCGTAGTCTGGGGATCTAGCAGGAGACATCAGTCTGAGAACACGTGCAGCAAATCCAATTGGAAACTTCATTTTATCCTCTCACCCAGGAAGGAGCATCCACAAATAAAGGACACTGCAAGTCCAGCTGGGTGAAGAAACTCGGGACACGTGTGAGGGGTTTTCTGAGCCTGGATTATTTAGCTACTCAGTCATTATCGGTAGTTAGTCCTCACGTTTGATGATCCCATTGCTGCGATATCCTCACCTTTCCAGGATGGAAGGGAAATATTTGCAGATAGAAAGAGGAGATGTCTGGAAGTTTCTTCGACGTATCAAGTGAAGGAGGAGCCATTGTAGTGTGGGTGGATTTGAATGAGCCACGGACTCATCATGACTTTGAGGCTGCTGATGGCCCCATAGAAACCATTGTTATTCCCGTGTTTTGTGTTGAAAATTCTCCAATATAAAAACTTAAGAGGCCAGAAAGAGGAAATGTGTCTTGGGTCAGGACCTGAGGGTGGGATGGGTCCTGGTTTGTTCCCAAGTGGGCTGTTGAGTGGTCTTTTGTGGTCTGAGCTCCCAACCCAGGAGATGGGGCCATGGGGTTTCTGTGGGACATTAGAACCGCTCAGGTGCTTTCTGATTCCAAGGCTGGGGATTGGGACCTCGAGGCCATCATTTACTTTGAAGCAGATCTGTTGAAATGTTAGAAATGCTTCTCACCTGGCCCCAAGTGCAGTCCTGTGTCCAGTCCTGAATCTCACACAGGCTCCTCACAACAGTCTGTGGATGCCCATTCTGTGACAAGAGTGGTGTCTTTTCTCATTTACCCAAATTCCCCCTTGCCTTCCTTGTCATGCAGACCGATCACCTGGCTGTAGCCATGAACTCCGTGCTACATTATCTCCACCCTGCAGACTGAGTTTTGGGGTCTAGTCCTTAATGGCTGAGATCACAGCTTCACGGTATTGGCACCTTTGAATCTGACCCTGATCCACACCCATCTGCACACATAGAGATCACCTCTGTGTGCCTCCACGTCAGCCCATGTTCCCCCGAGTAGCTGCGTGAAACCCCGGTCTCCTCCCATGGTGAAAGCCTGAGAAATGCCCTTGCAGCTTCCATTTTCCATGCCTTCCTATGACAAATCTCCTTCTTACAGGATCACTCAGGGAAAGGCAGAAAGACAAGCCCTGTGTCTGCAGAAACCTTGGCGTTGGTGCAACCACCTTCCCTCCCCATTTCTGCCTCTTCCCTGAACCTGGACTCCTGAGACCCCCTCTGCCTTCTTTTCTCTCCACTTCTCCACTATGGCCAGCTGCCTTCTCGCCCGCCCTCCATACCTTGGCCGCTCTGCTGGGACAATTTCCTGTGCTGGATCACGGTCTCACCAGCTCAGGGAACCCCCAGAGAATGGGGTGCACGGGTGACTGGGAGGTGGCATCTCACAGTGGCAGCGTCTCTGCCCCTGAGCAATGACCTTTCAGAACTGAGGAGCGACCCTCTACCTAGGGCACATCGGACCTGTTGGATGCTTAGGTCCTCGGGAAGGAGATAAGAATCAAGGAGCGTAGAAGACATGCCTGGTGTGGGTTTGCACAGCGGGTGTCTCAGGGTACAGTGGAGTTTTTGGGAGGAGGGTGCCCAGCTGAGCCCTCTCTAGGCCGATGCACCATGGAATGTTCTCAGAGGCACCCAGTCTCCCCCAGGAGAGCCCTGAGGAGTTTGAAAACGCAATAATGGGTGAAACACAGGAGGCAAACAGAGTTTCTGATTGAGAGGGGATATTTTATTGAGCATTTATGGGTTCAGAGAGCAAGGCAGGAATGGGTGGGTGGGGTCGGGAAGGGGACTCTTCCCCGGGGTCCCCGTGCTTTAGTCCCCCAAGGATGGCGTGATGGTCAGGTGCTAGGAACACTCCGCAGGGGCCAGACTCTTCTCCACTGTGCTGCCTTCATGTGTGACGTGGCAGCCGACTCTTGTGTGCGAACGCCACTGGTCTGCAGTCAGGCTCAGGTAGCTGCTGGCCATGTACTTGTTGTTGCTCTGTTTGGTGGCCTGCGTGGTCTGCACTCCCTGGGTGACGTCTTTGCCATCTGCTTTCCAGGCCACCGTCACAACGCCCGGGTAGAAGTCATTGATGAGACACACCACTGTGGCCTTGTCTGTCCCGAGCTCCTCAGTGGAAGGTGGGAACAGGGTGACCGCTGGGCTGGCCTTAGGTTGACCTGTGCCATTAGAAGAGTGGTTCGAAGAGAGGTTAAGGTGCATGTTTTTTATCCACCTGCACAACGTCTCTTTGCCTTTCTATTGTCAATGTCTTGACTCTTTTGTCACCCTGCCTTGGTTTCAACATGAGATCCCTGGAGAACACAGATCATTGCTCCTTTCCAGAAGTCCTTCCAATATCGCCCATCCCGGGTGACCTTGGCCCCCTCCTTCCCTTCTGCAGCCTCAGTTTCTTGGCTGTCACCAGGCCAAGCTGTGGTCTGTCATTCCATGTCCCTGGTGTTCACCCCAGGTTAGGCCTCCACTGCCTTTCATGTTTCACATTCCCAGAGCCTGTGTGACAGAATATCTGCCTTCAGCCTTGGAGGACGGCCCTGTGGTGTTTAGGAGGTCTTAAAGCTATTTAGTGCCTGAGAGAATTCTTAGCCGTGTCTGTCCTCAGCAGTGTAAGGCTCTGCTCTATCCCAGTCTCCTCTCGGGACAAGGAATTTGTTCTATGTGTGGAAGCCTGGGCTTTCCCATGTCTTGGTCATCTCCTCTGTGCCCACCGAGTTGATCACAGGACCACTGCCTGGGCTGCGTTCTTGTGTCTGCTCCTTCAAAGGGTGGTACTGAGCCCCTTCCCATCCATCCCTGTAACTTCTAAGGAATCTTGATTTTACCTTGCAGTGAGGTCGTTTTCTGAAACCTCTATCCCACTACCCTGTTTCTCATTTTTGAGCCAAATGTGCCCTTCAAAGAAGGCAGGAGAGTGATTAATCAGCAAGTGCGACTCCAGGCCCCAAGATTAAGGGGTTCCAGAACGGGTGAGTCTCTGGCCTAAGGGACCTCTCTTTTCTGATGACCATCCTGGGCTCTGGCCACCTCACATAGTCTGATGTGTCTCTCTCCCTGGTTCCTCCTCACCAGCAGAAGCCTGGAGATCTGCATCCTAGACAGAGCCAGAAGTCTCTCTGTCTCCCTCCCCTTGAAGTAAACTCCAGCCATGTCCCCGGGCCTCCTGAGTGCTCTCCTAGCCTGGATAAACTTCCAGTTCTCACTGTAGAATTTGGAGACTGTCTCTCTGTTAGAGACAGTCTAAAGCCACTCAGTGCCCCTTGTCAGACCTGCTTTCTGACCCCACTTAAGCATCTGCCCTAGAGGAGGGGAAGGAAAGCCCGTATCTGAACAACTCCCATCCAAGGTCCTCAGGACTAGTCCGTATCTGTCTCCTGGGATCCTTTCTGCTGTTTACCTGTTGATCACCTGCCTCCCCCAGTCCCTGTGAGAGTAGAGAGGAGAAAGTCCCTAGAGAGGAAACAGACTTTCCCATGACAGAAAAGGAGTAGGGCAGGCTGGGAAACAACAGGAGAACCACTTACCTAGGACGGTGAGGTGGGTCCCGCCGCCGAAGACATACCACAGTGACTGAGGCTCGGACTAAAACCCAGGTGCCTGCCCTCTCTGGGGGCTAGGCTGGAGTGGCGTGACATTAGTGGCCTAACATCTGTTAGGCGTGACGGTGGGGCTGTGTCCTCAGCAGTGGTTGAGTGGGTGGTCTGCTCCTTAGAGACCTGATTCCTTTTCCAGGCAGGCAATGTCCATTGGCTTGGGGCTACCTGACATGTGTCCCCTCTTCCATGAGTCTGTTAGTGCTGACAGTAACCCTGAGCACAGTAGGGGCTAAGCAAATCCCTGACTGACATATCAGGTGGCTATGTGGTTTGGCAGAGTCCTCAGCTGGTTTGGACTTGCTCAGTCTCTCTTGGCCAGAGGCCTGGAGTTGTTTCAGAATGCATTTCCACCATTGAATAACCTTCTGTATCCTAGACATTCTAAAACAACACAACACAACACAACATCAAAATGCTCTAAAAGAAGAGGAAAAAACACTAAGTCTCACTCTAAGGGCTTATGATAGTAGAAATCCTCATGCTTTTCCAAATCAGATTTTATCTCCTAAGGCCATTTAATTATATTAGAAGACAACATTTTGCAGTGGAGGTAGCATTTTGTTGTTGTTGTTGTTTTGTTTTGTTTTTTTGTACCCAGGATCGAACTCGGGACCTTGTGCTTGCAAAGCAGGTGGCAGCACCACTGAGCTAAACCCCCGGCCCATCATGTATTTTTTTTTTTTAATTTAGCAGCATGACCATTGGCTATTGTATTAGAAATAGATGCATAAGATCTTGACCTAGAACATAATAAAATAGCAATAAAAATCCAACACTTGTTTCTGAGTACAGAAAGCAGACATTCAGCATTTTATTAAGTTACTGAAGGAAATTTCCTCAACTCATTAAAGATCATGTTTCAAAATTTACAACAGCCTTCAAACATAAAAGCAAAAGATTTGAGTTAGAAATAAGACAAGCTTGATTATACACACTTTCATTATTCAACATATTCTATGGATCCCACCCAATGAACAGAGATCGGGGGGGATAAGGCCTAAGTATTAAGAGAAGAGAGAGAAAATTATTTGTTGGACACGATGTTTTAGTCTACTAAAACACAGCAGAGTCAACAGAATAAGCTGAAGAACCATGAGAACTCATGCAAGAGTTAACATTGCTCACTGTAAAAGTCGACAGGCTTCTCTGTTATAGAAGCAGCAACCATTTAGGCTATGAAGTGAGGGGGGAAATTTACAACTTCAATAAAGTTATGTGAAAGATATCTTCTAAGTAAATAGCATAAAATCAGCAAGATTTTCATGAATAAAATATAAAGCTTCCTTACTAGTAGACATAAAAGTGAATGAATGGAGGGAACGTTGTGCTTTTGGATGAAAATGATGAGCATTGTAAAGATATAAATTCTCATATAAATCCTATATTCCCTGAAATTATAAGCACCGTACTAAAAGAATGATTTTTTTTTCATAAATAGGGAACTGAGTCTAAAGTAAGAGGAATGAGGGAGAATAGGCATGGATATTTTGAAAAATAGTAATAGTGATAGGTTCTTTCTCTACCACATACCAGCACATGCTATAAAGCAATTAAAACAGGATGGAACAGTGCAGAAATATATCAACAGTTCAAGAGAATCACAGAGAAAGCAATAAATCTGTTCTTTAGTATTTACATTTAAAATTTGTGATTGGCTTTCCATTTAGAAAATAAACAAGGTTATATTTTTATACACAGAAAACAAACCCCAGATAAAGTTAAAAAAAAAACTCCCACAAAGCAATGCCTCAAAACAATGAAAGTACCAGAGTATAATAGGAAAATGACTTATAATATTAGAATAAAATGACTTTTTCCTATATATGTACTAATTGCAGAAAGCATAAAGAAAACATTAAACCAATATGACACGTAAAAATTGCCAACTGCTTTATGGTGAAATATTCCATAAACAAAAGGCATAAAATAGATCAGGGGAAAATATTTGAAACAAACTAAGCAAGGGTTTACTCCCTCGTTGATAGATTAAGACTTTCCAAAGATAAAGAAGATAAGAGCAACTGAATGGAAAAAGGAGGCCACGTGATGATCCTTTAATTCACAGGAGGAATAAAATCAGTCCATAAACATATGAAAGTATAAATAATTTCATCAATGATCAAATAAATCGCAAAACAATAAACTCATTCTATTTTTGCTGAACACACAGGCAACATAAAGAAGATGCAAAAATATCACATTTGGGGCAAGGATGCAGGAGAAAGGTACTGTCATTCACGATGTAAGTGTAAACTGAAACAGCCTTTTGGGGTGTTATGGGAATCACTTTTAAAATTTGAAAAGTGATTCTCTATGATGAGGAAATTCCACTTTTAGGCATCTATCTTATATAAACACATAAATGTTATCTCTCTACACATGCGCACACACACACACACACACACACACACACACACACACACACAGAGGAATGTCCATTATAGCATTACTTGTATAACTTTAGTGGAAACAATTTAAATGTCCATTAATAAGGGAATTAATAAAACATTCTATTTTATCCAAACTCTGCCTACAAAGTCATTTATGAGAGCATGGTAGTAGATCCATACGGGCTAATATAAAAAATGTCAGTAAGAAGTTGTTTAAAAAGCTAATTGCAGGGTAAAACGCAGGATATGGCTTGATTTTTGAAAACAGAATCTCAACACCAGTTATGTATGTGTGTGTTTTCAAGGACACACAAAGAAAAACTCTGGAAGTATGTAGACCAACATGATAGTGGTCATCTCCAGAGAGTAGGTTTTGCGGGAAAGAAATAGGAGATGTTAAGAGATGTTTATATACTCTCTCTCTACTTCTCTGCTTAATAAATAAATAAATAAATATATACATATATATGTATTCATACATATATTTGCAAAAAGCATTTCTAAAAATATGTTACTAGTATTAAAATTATTTTTGAAGAAAAAAGTGAAATATTTCTTCTTGTGAACATTTTAATAAAACCAGAATAAAATTAAAATTAAAATTAAGTGAAATCCCACCAGCAAGAGATATACCATTGAAAATTTCCTATATTTGAAAAATGCACATAGGCCTTAAGAAAGCCAGTGGAGCCCTTTTATCTTTTAAGAAACCCAGATGTTCCCACATTAGAGATGCTTCAGAAACATTTTTATGACATGATGTCTTTATTTTGATGAAAACCAATCAGGCTTTGTTGAATATTAACTTTCTGCCAGATTCTGGTTTTCAGAAACAGAATTTTGAAGGTTTGTGTAAGATCTTTACGTGTATTCTGAGCCTGTCATATCCCTTTATCTGGCTATTCAAGGGTTTCCTGTTTTCTCCTCCCCACTGATATTGAGCTCACTGCCCCGCTTTGGTTTCACCCCTTCCCCTGGATAAATTCCTAGAAGTGGAATTACGCAGTTTAGATAAACATAATGTCTTTTATGACTTACTGCCTAGAGAGTCCATGAGAACACCCAGTCCTCCTTGGTCAGTGCTCAGGATCCTTGCTTTAAATTCTCTTGCCAATTTCATAGTAATCTTGGAGCCTAGTCACCATATGGACCTGCATGTCCTCCCCAGGCAGCCTGTGGTCCTCCCACACCACGTTTTTTGAACGTGGCTGTTGCCTTCTTTCCAGCTATGTCTCAGATCTGGCTTTATACCAGGCTGAGATCCGGAACCAATTTTTCCAAAACATTTAAATCGCTCCAACACCTCCTTCTGAACTGCAGCTCAAAGGCTAGGAGCACAGACCCTTGAAGTCCCTGTCCCTGTCCCTGCTTAAGGCACCTCCTGCCACTGGTGTGGCCCACACTTTCCTTTCCATACGCTGTCACTCTTGCTGGAGGCCACCACCACCGGCCAAGCTGTGAGACCAGATTGGGAATGTGCCCACAGAGGGAGCATTTTTCCTGTTTATTGCTCCTAAACAGGTCACGGGCCCATCCCCACCGCTGGACAGGTCCCTTTGGTTCAGTGTAGACTCAGCATGCCCAGGCCTGGCCCCCAGTAAATGTTTATAAACAAGTCAGTGAGTGCACATCCTTGGAGGAGACCAAGTGAGGCAGTAGGATTGGTGCAAACAACTCGGAAACCGGGATGAGTAATACTTCAGCACAAACATTAAAAAATAAAAATCTCCGGGGATTTAGCTCAGTGGTTCCGCCGCCTGACTCGCAAGAGCAAGGTCCTAGTTCAAGCCCCGGTACCAAAACAACAACAACAACAACAACAACAACAACAACAACAACAACAACAACAAATCAATGCCAACAAAGCCACTTTTAAGTCAGCATCTCAGATCCCAGCATTTCGGATCCTGCCTCTAAGGCTGATCCTTCCTTCTGATCCGTCTCACTGCTCTTCCTTGCCTGTTCCCCAAGGAGAGGTCCCTTACCTGCCCCACAGGCTCT
Source organism: Fukomys damarensis (assembly GCF_012274545.1). Taxonomy (NCBI): domain Eukaryota; kingdom Metazoa; phylum Chordata; class Mammalia; order Rodentia; family Bathyergidae; genus Fukomys; species Fukomys damarensis. Next base: position 6,115,279 of record NW_022900924.1, on the reverse strand, counting down.
GCAGGCTGGAACAGATGCTTCCTGTCTGACCTCCAGGATTTGGGATTCTGCTTCTTGGTGCTGGGGTGCTGCTAGAAAACCCATGGCCAGGCCAGGCCCGGCAGCAGCAGGGTCCTATGTTGTTTGGGGCCAGGGCTCAATGCTCATGACTCTCGGCCTGCTCCGGGTTTCATCTCTCAGCATCCAGCACCTCTGGCTGGACCTGTGATGGAGGAACCCTGCAGGGGTCCTCCTGGTGCTCTCACAAGCAGTGGCTTCTCCAGTGCACAGGGGTCCATGTGGCCCAGGCCCTCTCCTCATTCTGGATGGGTCCTGGTCCCCGTCCTCAGGGGGCCCTAGCCCTGGCCAAGGCTACTACTTCTAGTGGTTTCTCCCAGAGATACAGCTGCCAACTGACCAGCTGTGGTTCATATCTAGGACTCAATTGCTCCCTAGGGCAGCCACCTGCCTGGCCCCACTCCTGGGGCCCTCGGTGAGGCGCACCTGGCCTGCCCTTTTCCCCCAGGTCCCCAAGGACACTAATGGTCTTTGGAGTGTCTCTCAGGGGCGCGAAGGGGTCTGGTGGGGAGCAGCCAAGGGGCCAGTGGAACAAGATTTCCCCAGGGCCTGAATTCAGGGGGACAGGGCTGGATGGGGCTTTTCTGATCAGTCCCCCAGGCTGGAGCCTACACACTGTACTCTGGTCAGTTGGGACCAGCCCTACCTTGGCTGAGTTGGTCAAGCTTGGCCAGCTCCCACCTGGCTTACTCTGGAGTCAGGCAAGGACCCTGCAGGGAGTGATTGTGCATCTCTCAGGCAAGCAGCAGTAGTGGTAAGATTGTGACTCTGTCTGTTCAGACCTAGATCACCCATGGCTCTCAGGTTTCTGCTCTGTAAAATGGGAGACAGTTCTTCTGCAGCAGGGAGGGGATAAGGATTAATGAGCCCCTGAGTTTGCCAAGCTTATAGTGGGTGTTGAATGAATGGTGGTTCCCTTTTACGTTTTCCTCTCACTTTAGGCTTCAGAACAACTTTTGGGGTGTCCTTGGGGGCAAATGTCTGTTTTACAGGTGAGATGACGAAGGCCCAGCGAAGACAAATGCAAACTCCATCGTTGTTCTGTGGATGCAGGGCATCGCAGAATCTAGGAGTGGGCGCATTCCCTGCATCTCCCTCCCTTTTCCTTGAAATCACCTTGAAGGCTTACGACGAGCTCCCAAGCAAGCCAAGGTTCGATGTCTGCTAGGAGCATGTGGAGGGGGACAGCCGGGCACCCCCTTTGGGTTAGGGTCTGTTTTGAGGCCCTGGAATACAATACATATCACCAGTGCTTTGGCTTTAGCGTTGGCTGAATGTTTTACAGCCTTTATCCTTGGAGGGCTAAGATCATTCCTTCTCCTACTTGCAGATGAGGAAGACGATGATCAGGCAGGCTCCTCAGTTTTGTGATGCCGCAGAGCCAAGAAATGCCTGGGCTGGGATAGCTCTGATGTCTGCTCCTTGCAGGCCGCCAGGGCATAGTTTGTTGATGATGCCTCCATTTTTGTTCCATCCAATGTCCCTGGCAGCCCAGCCTAAAAATGTCTAAGATCTTCAGGGTCCCAGAACCTGATGTGAAAGGCCCTTACTTTACCACTCGGGGGATTTCAGTAAGTGTCTGTTCTCTTGCTCTCAAGTTGCTTTTTATGTCACAAAAATCTTTTTCTCATTGAGTTAATTGGTACTTTTAAAGTATACAGTACAGTTACATTCATCATTGGGATCTTGGACCTTTACATGACAGATCTTGGCTCTCGTTTTTTCCCCATACACCTGCCCTCCCTTCACCCCCTCCACCCTCCCCTATTTACAAAGACTTTGTGTCCATTTTTTCCTTTTCTCATATTTTTTCCTGCATTTCCTTTCCCCTACCCTTCCCACTTCCTCTACACCTTTAGCCCTTTTCTTTCTATTTCACATTATCAGTTATACAATTTGGATCTCATTTACACTTTTAGTTTTCACATCATAGAAAGTATTCAGTATTTACACATGCATCCCTTATTTATTTCTCTTAAGAGAGTGGCCTCAATATGCATCCATTTTCCTACGAATAATTCTAGTTTCTCATTTTTATGGCTGAGTAGTATTCCATTTTATAGAAAAATCACATCTTCTTTATCCAGTCTCCAACTGACGATTCCACAACAATCTTTAAAAAGTAATTTTTAATTGACAAAATCATATACATATTCATGGGACAATGTTCCATTTATTGTCGGGAGCTGGCTCAGGATGCGGCCACGATCAGGAAGTATCTTGCCCGCCTCCTGCAGTTCATGACTTCCCTCCCTTTGTGCTCCGATTTACCCTGCCCAAATAAATAGCCCAGAGTGCAAGGAATGTTCCTCGTCCTCTGTTTATTGTAGTCCTAGTTGACACGGTCCTAGGAGCAGCAAGCTTGCACATCCCTGGTCCCACCAGCTTTATCAGTCAGCAAGTTGTATTAGAACAACAGATTACCCAGGACACCCTGCCTCGTCTCCTTGCTTGCTCTTCCCTCCTCATGCCTTAAATAAAGTGACCTGCAGGCTGCGGTGTTTTTCTCCGCTTTGCAGGTGGGGAGGTCCCACCTGCTCCCACTTTAATTCTCTTCATCTTCCATCGCACTACTCGGGCCCTGGACCCCGGCCACAAAGGCTGTGGCAATTTATAATGACCAGAGCAGGGTAAATGGCAAACCTCTCACCTCAAACGCGTATTGATTCTTTGTATTGGAGAGATTCAAAATCCCGTCCCTCGAACTGGGTGTGGTGGGACACTACTGTAGTCCCAACTACCATGGTCAGGAGGATGATCTCCCTAGGCAACATAGCAAGATCTGGACCCTTAGAAAAGAGAAAATCAACCAAGCAACCAAATACTGTTACCTACTTTGAAATATACAGTGAACAGCCAACCATAGTTATCTTACTGTATCTCAAGATTTTTAATGCAAGTTCAGAACTGCAGTGTCAAGTCTTTTGATTCTTTGTTGCAGCAGGTCTAAAAAGGTCCTCTCAGGTCTTCCTCTAAGACTTTCTTGACCCATGTTTCGAGTCAGATACTCCTGAAATTTCCTGCTAAATTGGGTAGAAATCAGTCCAGCCATTTTCCTAGGATGCAGTAATGAACAAATAGCTTCTGATTTTATTTCATTGATATAAATTACGGTTTCCAGGAAAAAAAAAAGTTCACAGAGCCCTATGTTTCTGCATGTCTCTTGAGCACAGGTGCCAACTTCCTTCCCTCTGGGCTCTTTTCAAGGATGTCTGTACAGTGAGCAACTGTGGAAGGAGAGCAGGTGCCTCCCTGTAGGAGGAATTCCTGGGATCACCCTCCTGCCGTGGCCTTCAAGGTCGTTGGGACTACACTTGTGTCCCACCACACCCAGTTCCATGGATGGGATTTTTAGAAGGCAGGCATGCTTACTGTCCTGTATATAAGAGCTGGGTCCCTAAACTCAAGGGTGCAGATGTCACCTTGCCCTCTTTTGCATAACCTTGTGAGACCGGTACAAAAAAGGCATCGACTCTGGTAACCGCTATTGCTGTGAGCCATGAATAATTCTTTGTCGCTGAGCCAGAAGCTTCTGTCTTCCACCAGCACTCGGGAAACTGTGGCGAGCTATGTTTTAGCTTGCGAGGAGGGTAAAGTCTCAGAGCCTTCACGGTTTGTGATACTGATGATCATGAAAAGGAGGAAGAGAGAGATAAGTCAAGGTGGTGACCATGACATGATAGTTTGAACCACGTCATCAGATCAGCTTTCAAGGATCTCCAGGTGGGTGGGATCTTTCTACTCCAAAACATTGTTAGGGCAATTTTGGGTGCTGAGAGCTAGATTATACTAGTAAATCCCACACGTCCCTGGCCGTGTGGATGATCAAGGCATTGAACAGTAACAGGGTGTGGGCACCCTACGAATTGTCATGCAGGATTCAGAGAGGCTGTGGGAAGCCTCAAATCCAACCTAGCTTCTCCCCAGTTGGGGTCAAAGGTCTTCTGCTACCTCTGACCTTGCGCTTTCCATGTTTTGGGGGATATGGGTGGGGCCCAGCCTAGGAGTCTAGGCTGCAGTTTTTCCCTCCCCAGCACGTGATGTGGTGTGAATTTCCCACTATGCAGGACCCCAAAGCTGTGGTTTGCCCCAGGGACAGCCCCGAGTCTTGGGGGGAAAAGTAGGGGCTGTCCCTAAACACAGCACCCCCCCACCCACTCCTGCACCTGCCACGGCCTCTGGGCAGACGTCTCACCGCAGACCATATCCTCCCAGGGTGGCTGCAGTCGGAAATCCTGATTTGACTGGCCCCTGGGGATCTTCCTGGGCCCGGGGCCTCCCCAGATGGCTGCCCGAGCCCTCCCCCGTTCCTGACTGAGATGTGCTGAGGGCTGGATGAACTTCCAGGCAGAGGACTCTTGATCCAGCTGGCTGTGTTCAGTGTCCCTAGAGCCTGGACCTCCTCTCCTCCACCCACAGGCCCTAGAGACTCTGAGGTGTCCAGTATAAACTACTCCCCCATGCCCACGTGTTCTCAGCTTCCTGCTCCTCTCTGTCTCCTAATTTAGGCAACAGGCTGATCTTCCCACTAAAGGGAGCCTTGAGGGGCTGAAGCAGAGACTGCTAAAACGTCTGGGGACAAAGTTCTGAGTCTTAGAATTTGGAGCCAGGGACTGGCTCTTTAGATCCTAAGACCTCTCTGAGTGGGGTCTTAGAAACCAAAGACCCAAGATCCTTTCATTCTACGGAGGCAGTTGCCACCTCAGCTCTCCCTAGAAATGGGAAGAGACTCTTACTTCTTCCAATAGCTGTCACAAACTAGCTGACCTGGCAGAGATATGCTGGCTCCTTCTACTGATGAATTAACAGAGGTACAAAGAGAGGTTTCTTACCTAAGATACGCAGCAAGTAGACCGTATCCTGGAACTTGCCCAGTACTAGCCAGAGAGACCTTGGAGAGAGAACAGTTCTCTTGGATATGTGTTGGAGCCAGCCTGGAAGCGAAGGATGGGATCTAGGGACAATTTCACTTCTTCAACTTCAAACTCCAGACGCTGCCAGAAGCACAGCACAGGGCGGAAAGTCCAGTAGGGGGCAGCAAAGACTAGTAGTGGGAGAAGCCTGACCCAGAGTGTCTAAACTAGAGCTCTTCAGCAGGGGAGGCTGGAGATCAAGGGGTGGGGCTGCAGACTTGGGAGAGTAAGGGAAGCGGCAGCTGGAGTCTGGTCTGCATGGCTGCTGTGTTGGTCAAATTCCTGTCACTATAACAAATACCTGAGATAATCAATTTATATAGAGAAAAGTTTTATTTTGTCTCACAGTTTTGGAAGTTTCAGTTCAAGCCCAGGTGGCCCGCTTGTCATGGTCAGGAGCATGTGGTGGAGGAAAACTCCCCATCTCATGGCTGGGAAGCCAAAGAGAGAAAGAAAAAAAAAGAGGAAGGGTCTGGGGTCCTGTTATTCAAGTGACCTGAAGACCGCCTGCTAGGTGCTGCCTCTTAAATGTTCCATCATTGCCCAATAAATAGCGCCATGAACTGGGAACCAAGTCTTTCACACAGGTTTTTGAGGAACATTCTAGATCCAAACTACAGTACCCACCACTACCTACTTCACCCCTGGAATCATAGCTAGGTCCTCAAAGAGGCCAGCGAGGCAAGTCACATCCTGAAGTTCCTCAAGGGCTTTTTTGGGGGGCATCATTTTTTGACTTCTAATATCATACTGTACCTCCTAAATAAGTGCAATTATATATCAACGGAAATTTTAAAAATATATTTTTTTAAAAATTTTGGTTACCAGGGTTTGAGATGGTTTTTGAATTTTGCAGTCAAGAGGAGTGCCTTACTCACCTCAGCAGAGTTCTGGTTCTGCTAGTAGACTTGTTCCTTAAACGAAGGGGACTTACCAACCTCCAGACCCCCACCCAGGGAAGCTGGGGCTGTTGGAATGGGTATGGCCAACACCCAGCAGTAGCTGCCTCACCAGGGGCACAGCCGAAGCCTGTTTCCAGGTCCTTTCCAATGTCTTTTATACACACATGGGAGGGACACATTCCTACAAGAGCAGGTAGGGACTCAGAGGCCCTGCTGTGGCAGGTGGTGGCTTTATAGCAGCGAGAGATCTTTGGACATCTCCGCTGCAACTATCAGTCCTGTCCTCATCATGGACCCCCAGGGTCCTTAGAGGATGGTCTTCTACCACATTTATTGGAAGTGCTCCATTCTTCTAACAAAAGAAATACAAGTTGTATTTTGTTCTTATAACTCCAACAGACTGGTTCACTGGGAGGTGGCTTCCTGGCTGAAGTCAGAGTTCATATGGGATTTCTAGAAATGAAAGATACAGGCACTGGCCTGGGTCTGTGGTAAAGGATCTTCAGCTCGGTGGGGACAGAAGTTTCTGGTGATGTCTGTGGGCCTGCCTTCCTCCCCAGAGCAGAGGGAGGAGCCTGGGTGCACAGAGGGGAGGCCCCGGGGCAGGGGAAGAGGGAGGGGAGACCATGGAGGTGAGGGAGACAGAGAGGGTGCTGGGATAGAAGGGGGTCCTGCAGACGGGGAGGGAGGAGCTAGGAAAAGCTGCTGGAGAGGAGCTGGAGCAGGATGGTCCAGGGTTCTATTTCTGCTGGACGTTGGCCCACCTCAGGAGGCCGAACTCTTGGGAACCCATTCCCTCTGATACTTGCTTGGGCGAGACCTTGTATCGTTCTATCTCCTATTTTATACTATGAGTTCCACAGACTGGCCTGGCTGCCCCAGCGCCTCTCAGCCCTGCGCATGGAAACCTGTGTGTGTGTGCTTCTTTCTGGGAACATGGCATGCTCTCCCTCTGTAGTGGTCACTGTCATCCTGCAGTGAGTGTTGCTGGTGCTGAGGACAGAGGCCACCCGTGTTAACTTCACCACTGGCTGCAGGACCCTGTGCCCAAGCGGATGAGGGTAGAAATAGTAACCAAGGCTACTCTCTGGTTGAGGCCATTCCTGAAAAATCTATTGTCCAGGTTAACAATTGGCTGCACTGAAGAGAGAGTTCTCACTCAGGCAAGCAGGGAGCTTATCAAGAGCGTTATTAATCAAGTCCTCTGCCCCCAGAGCCCACCACGCCTGCTCCTTATGTCACAGACCTCCCTAATTCCAGGCAGTTCCTCCCTTGACAGACCTGCCTCAAATCACTCACGTGCGTACCCTTCAGCCTAAGACCATTTCTGCTCTTCTTCCAGCCGAAGCACAATGAAGTCTGTTGCAGCAGAATTCTCCTCACTATGGACACCTAGTGTTGTGTGGCCAACGGACTTCTTGTGTTCTTAGGAGCTGCTAAGGTTATACTGGAGGCAATGGAGCCTGGAGAAATCCAGGAAACTTCCCACGTCTCTCAGGAATGTGAAGGCAGGGACGAGACTAGAAACTTCCTTCTGGGTAGCAGTGTGAGCAGACAGGGAGTGGGAGCTGTGGGAGTCAGAGTGGTAGCAAGTTTGTGTCTCAGTTCCCTGTGCGTCTGCGTCACTGAAATTTATCAGTGCTGTCCCACACCTGCAAGGAATAGCTTCGTCCTTGGCCTGGGTCCCACCGATGGTCACGGTGGCCATATTCCCAGAGTCGGAGCCAGAGAATCAGAGACCCAGGAGGGCCTGGTGTCGTCACAGGAAATGACCAGCAGAGGGGCCTGGCCTGGCCAGGTACTGTTGTACAGTTTTGCTTCCAATGCTGCTTCCCCCACAAATCATGCTGGCCGTCTGTCCCAGAGTCACCAACGCTGAGGATGGCTGCCTCAGCACATATGCGACTACAGAACCTGCAGGGACAGAAAAGAAGAGGTGGGACTGACAATGGAAGACCTTTCAGGACTTCATCTCTCCCTGGCCTGGAGCAGATCTGGGATTCTTGGGGACCCTTGGGTTGCCCCTCCCTAAACCCCAGCTCCAGTGGCCCATAGGCCTGGCTAGAGGACAGAACCTTTGAATTCACGTGCAAACCTGCCCTTCTCTCCCGGCACCTGCAGTCCCAAAGGCTCACACAACCAGGCAGCGCAGTGTGGCGGTATCTGCCCGCCAGCCTCTATTCTGCAATAAATTTCCAAGCATCCTGCCCACACAGGCAGGGCAAAGCAGTTCCCAGAGCTCTGGGCTAGTTGAGGGGGCTGGGGCAGCACCTGTGCAGTGAGCAAGGAGGCTGAGGAGGAGAGGCCACCAGGTCGTGTTGGAGGTGTCCCTGAAGCTGCTTCTTGAGCTCCAGCCAGGACTGGCTTCCTCCCAGCCCTCCTCTGTCACCTTGCTGGAAAGAGCTGCCATTATGTAAATGAGCTTGAGCTCAGGGCTATCGCTGGGTGAACTTTGTGGTTTCCTGTGGTGGGCTCAGCAGTAATTGTGCAGGGACACAGTGCAGGGGAGTGGACTAGCCTTCCATGAGGTGCTTCCTCACTTGCTGGTCCCAAAGTCCAGGTGATATCTCCACTCCGGGCTGCATCTTCATCTCCCTCCTGGGCTCGCCTGGCCATGCAGAGCTCAGAGGTGAGTCTGACTGTGTTATGTAAACCCACTCTACAGGTGATCGTAAGAGACTCAGTCAAGCATGTGATCTTGCCCCAGAATTCAGCTCTCGGGCTGCATTTCAGGAGTAAAATCTTCCCCAGCTAAGAATAAATGAAGCATTTAAAGATCCAGTAAAGAGCTACAAGTTTATTTCCTTGGTTTGAGCTCCATGGTGGGGAATGTGGGTGGTACAAGTGCGTGTTGGGCAGTGGTGGCCTTGGCACTGAAGGCACATGAAAGAGACCACTCATCACAAATATTTACTTAGAGCACTACAGCCTGAGCCCCATTCCATCCTGTGAATCTAGCATGAACTCAGCAGGCTTTTCTCTTGTGGGTGAGGCCATGGCATAGTTTGCAGACCCAGCAGACTGTCCCAAAAGCTTGTACTGGTGCATTTTCATATCTGTTTATTATAAGCCAGACAGGTTTCCCAGGTTCCAGACAGCCAGGACCCAGTAAAAGTCCATGGGTGGAATGCTTTTGTCTGCTGAATTTCTTCTAAGGGAACTTTTGCTCTCAAGGAACATAATGGTTTTTGTGTCATTTTCCATCTTCAATATGATGTCATGTTTGGAGTTGCACATGCATCTTGGTGTCTTAAGTCAACAAAAAAGGAAAGGCTAAGATGATAAAGATGGTGAAACAGCTACTGAGAAAGGTCCCAAGTCTTGTATGGAATTGTTAGATACAAAAAGGAGTAAAATTAGCCTCCATCTGTTCATGTCTCTGTTTTTTTATGCAAATATTCTTGGAATAAAAATAAATTCTTAAGCCATCAAGAAAATAACAATCATATATGGATCAATTAAGCAAAATAATGTAAGTGAAAGAACCATGCACTGGACAAGGACATAGAGATAATAGTAGAAGGAGGCAGAGAGTGACAAGCAGATCAGGTTATAACCTGAGGCTGGGGCAGCTCCCTGCAAAGGTGTCTCTGGAGCTGTCATTGCATTGGAGGAGAAAGACATCTTAGCACTTGTGTGGGGGGAACTCAGGCTGTATTTTTAGGGATGCGGGTGTATGAGGATGGGGACCTGAACCTGTAGAAATGAGGTTCATGTCCAAAGTCAGATTTTCTCCTATGTGAAGTATTTTCATGGTAGAAGACATGTGCAGATGAGATTTTTCCAGGTAATTAATTGGGTTCTTTGGCAGCCACTGAGCCTCCAGGATGGTGCACCTGGGCAGGGGCAGATGAGACACAGGTGGGTTCAGCCCAGCCCTGTAGCTCTTCCTTTGTTTACCAGGGAGTGAAGACACTGAAAATATGACTACTGGTCCCTCCCCTGTACCCTGTACCCACCAGGCAACTGAAGACTTAAGCGTGGCCAGTGGCTCCTGTCTGGCTCTCGAGTCTCCTATGGGTGGTCTGTCACTGTTTTCCAAAAGGTGCTAGAGCTTCCCTGAACAGGATGACAGGATTTAGGGAGTACATTTCACAGGGAAGGAAAGGGACTCAGAGGGAGTGACAATCTCAAGGCCAGTCGGGGAGAAATAGATAAGATCAAGACTAAGGAGGTCCTGACTCATAATAATCATCTGCTTTGGGTTCCCTGGGAAGAGCCTCAGCTGGATCAAGAGAGTGGGAAAATCATGGATCTGGAGGCAGGCAGCCCCTCTCTTTCGGTTTTAGCCGGTGCCCGAAGGGGGCGCTGATGTACCTTACCTGGTTTGATGGGCTCCTGAGAAGAAAGCTGGCTGGGGGTTACCATTTGGTGTTGATCATAATTCCCAAAGGCAAAATAGTCCAGAATAGAAGCCGCTAGAGCAGGGACATCTCGAGCTTCCTACCCTAGAAGAATCACTGAATTAGCACTTAGGCTCTGTGGACCCGGGACATAGAGTATTGTCTATTAACAGCTTGGGGTCCATTGGCATGAAATGTAAATAGTGCATCTAAAAATCTAATTATAATTGTCAATTGATTTGTTATTTATTTAATTTTCCTGTGTGAAGATGCAGGAACCAAGCTCTCTAGACACTCCCTCCCTTAACCAGTGTCTACAGGACAGAGATTGAAGTGACAAGACCTTGAATTAAAAATGCCACTGATTCTGTGAGAGAACCATGTTTCCAGTGGACAACTGCACTCCTTTTCTTTTCAGATATAGCCAGCATTTAACTTTGTGACTCTCTAAACCCAGAATTCTTTTTTTCCCCCATTAAGTTTCTTGGTGCAGTTAAAGCAAACAATACAGTTACATTTATCATTGGGATCTTGTACCTTAACGTGATACATCTTGGCTCTTATTTTTTTCTCACATTCCTGCCTTCCCTTCACCCCCTTCACCCTTGCCTATTTACAAAGACTTTGTTTCCATTTTTCCTTTTTTTCCACATTTTTTCTTTTCCCTATTTCCTTTCCCCTCCCCTCCCACTTCCCCTTTGGCCATTTTCTTCCTGTTTTCCGCTGTCAATTATACCACTTGAATCTTATTTACACTTTTAGTTTTTCACACCAGAGAAACTATTCGGTACTTAGTCATGCGTCCTATTAATTTCAGTTACGAGTATAGCCTCAATGTGCATCATCTAGCTATAAATGTTTCTAGTTTCTCATTCTTTATTTTTTGTTTTGTATGGGGGATTGAACTCAGGTCTCTGTGCTTGCAAGGCAGGCGGCAGAACCACTGAGCTAAATCCCCGGCCCTCTAATTTCTCATCCTTTATGGCTGAGTAGTACTCCATTTTATAGAAAAACCACACCTCCTTTATCCAGTCTCCAGCTGATGGACGTTTGGGTTGTTTCCAAGTTTTAGCTATTACAGACTGTGCCGCTATAAACATGGGTGCACATCTATCATTGTGGTATGATTTTTTAAATTCTTTTGGAAAGATACCCAGCAGATTGGATGGCTGGGTCATATGAAACCTCTAATCCTAGTTCTGTGAGGTGTCTGCATATTGATTTCCACAGTGGTTGCATGAGTCTGCACTCCCACCAACAATGGAGAAGGGTTCCTTTCTCCCCACAGCCCTGACAGCATTTGTTATTGGTTGATTTCTCAATAGCAGCCCTTTTTTTCTGGAGTAAGGTGGAATCTCAAGATTGTTTTCATCTGCATCTCTTGAATGATCAGTGATGATGAACATCTTTTCATAAATTTATTTTCCGCTTTTACTTGCTTATCTGAGAAATGTCTGTTCATTTAAGATGCCCATTTTTGAATCCGGTCTTTGTATTTGGGGAGGCCTGATTTTTTTGAGTTCTTTATATGTTCTAGATAGTAGTCCTTTGTCTGAGGAGTAGCTGGTAAATTTTTTCGATTCCATGGGTTGTCTCTTCACTCTGATGATAGTTTCTTTTGCTGTAAAAAAAAAAAAAGCTTTTTAATTTGATGTGATCCCATTTTTGATTCATTGTAATATTTCCTGTGCAATTGGGGTTTCATTCATAAAGTCTTTGCCTATACCATGTCTTCAAGAGTTTTACCCATTCTATCTTCCAGAAGATTCTGTTTTTATCCTTATGTCTTCGGTGCATTTCAATTTTAGATTAGTGTATGGTGAGAGATAGGGGTCTAAGTTCAATCTTCAGGGCGTGGAAAGGGAACAAGAGAGTGAGCAAGAGGAGGGAGAGGAAGGGAAAGGGATTTTAAAGGAGAATGGAAGGACAAATGGAAATAGATGGAGCGGGGAGGAAGGGTGGAAGGCGAATGGAAAAAAAGAAGTAAGTTATGCTATGTGCAGACACAGATTCCATGTGATGAATATGATCATTACGTGTGGCAAATATGTGCTAGTAAAAAATAATAAAAGAGTCTCTGAGAGGCTCTCGTTATATTTTTATTGAATAGTACCAAACTGGTTCTTTGGGGTCAAACTGGTGACTGGTGCTTTGGGGTCACCTGGTGCATCAAGTCCTGTCTGCACCCATAAGGCATAAGTGTAAATCCAGGGAGATGTTCAGGTCCAAGAACGTCCGTGACATTGTCCCAGGCAGGTCAGACCTCAGGACGGTCAGATTGTTCTTTATAAATACACCTACATTGCTTCTGATGGCTGCATGTATTCACATAGCCTGTCGTCTGCGAATGTTGTTCTCCCTATTAGTATCAAAAGTCCATTTCTGTTACAGCCTCCTGCCCTCTGCACTGGGCCACAGAGCCCTTCAGGGGTGTAGGATGTCCTCCCACCTACATAGGCTTCAACCAGTTGCTGAAAAGAATGATTTCCAGGCCTTTCTAGGGACACAGTCATCTGTGAGGAATGGCCTGACTATGGGGTCAGTGAGGGAGGGAGAACCTCTAAGTCTGCAGGGCTGCTCCTCTCCTCTCTGTGGTCTGGAGACTGAGCCCTTCTCTGGGAGCCGTGAATCTCCTCCAGCAGCAGCAGCTCTGAACTCGGGCTGACTTGCATAATGGGCAGCTCTCTCCAGCGAGTGGGAGAGGCCCGGAAGAGAGCCGGCCTAGTCTGGGCTGCAGGAGCACCTCCACCATGGCCTGATACATATTATATAATATATTATACTACACATTATATATTATTATATGTGATTTATATGTAATCTCATATGATTTACACTGTAATTTAATTCTGATGTTTGTTGTCTTTTTGTCTAGTTGACGTATATATTTGTGATAGTGGGGTGTTGAAGTCCCTTGCTATAATTGTATTGGAGTCTGCTTTTATATCACATAAAGTTTATGAAGTTAGGTGTACATCTGGTGTACATATATTTACAATTACAGTGGACCCTCGAGTTACGGCCAGCCTGATACATGAACAACTTGGGTTATGACTGGACTTTTAACTTACAACCAAAGTCTTGAGTTATGACCCGCATGCTGGCCACTTGCTCTCTCAGATGGTGTCAACAAAAAGGGTTCCTTTCTCCCCACAGCCTCGCCAGCATTTGTCACTGGTTGATTTCTTGATAGCAGCCATTCTTTCTGGGGTGAGTTGGAATCTCAGTGTTATTTTAATTTTCATTTCTCAAATGACCAGCGACGGCGAACCTTTTTTCATAAATATACTTGCTGTTTGTACTTCTTCACCTGAGAAGTGCTTGTTCATTTTTAGATGTCTATTTTGTACTGGGTCTTTAAATTCGGGGAATCTGATTTATTTGAGTTCTTTATATATTCTAAATAGTAGTCTTTTGTCTGAGGAGTAGCTGGCAATTCTTTTCGATTCCATGGGTTGTCTCTTCACTCTGATGATAGTTTCTTTTGCTGTAAAAAAAAGCTTTTTAATTTGATGTGATTTAATTTGATTATATAATATATAATATAATAATATATAATATATAAACATAATAATCATATAAGATTACATATAAATTACCATTTAAATCATATAAGATCACAATGAAAGAAACTAGGAAACAGCAGCAAGAGAAGCCACAAGGACTACACAAACACACAGAGATTGGATAATACACTATTTCACGATCAGTGTGTTACTGAAGAAATCAGGGCAGAAATTTTAAAATTCCTAGAATCAAATGATATTGGAAATGCCACAAATCAGCACCTATGGGACACAAAGAGCTCTAAGAGTGATCCCAGTTGAACTTAATGAGGTGCCATAACATCCTAGAAAACAAAGAACAAACCAAACTCCAAAGCAGTAGAAGGAAACAAATGATAAAGATTGGAGTAGCAATTAATGAAAATGAAACAAACAAACAAACAAACAAAACACACAAAGGCTTGGATTGGGGATTTAGCTCAGTGGTGCCACTGTCTGCCTTGCAAGCTCAAGGTCCCAAGTTTGATCCCTAGTACCAAAAACAAACAAACAAAAAACAGAAGCTCAACAAATCAGAGTTCTTTGAAAAGATAGGATGATTGATAACCCATCCCTCTCTTCCTTAGCCAAATTTAACAAAGAGAAGATGCAAATTAATAAAACTAAAAATGCAAAAGACAAAATTACATCATCACTAAAATCTAGAGGATCATCAGAAATTATTTGCAAAAATTGTATTCCAACAAATTGGAGAATCTGAAAGAACTGTATAATTTCCTAGACACATATGACCTATTTAAATTGAGTCAAGATAATATGGAAAAATCTAAACAGATCAATAATGAGCAATGAGGTTGGAGGAATAATTAAAACTCTTCCAATTAGGAAAAACTCAGAACCAAATGAATGTAAAGCTGAATTCTACTAGACCTTTAGAGAAACACCAACGCTCCTCAAACTTAAAGAGAAGGTATCATGTCAAATTCATTCTGTGAAAACAGTGTTACCCTGATACTGAAACCAGATAAGTTTCCAACAGAAAGGAAAACTACAATATTTTTGATGAACATAGATGCAAAAATTCTTAATAAGATCCTTGTTAACAGAATTCAACATAATATTAAAAAGATCATACATCATGACCAAGCTGGTTTTATCTCAGAGATATGACGATGGCTCAACATACATAAATTAATAAATGTAATAACGAGATAGATGGAACCAAAGATAAAAATCACAGGAACACCTTAATAAATGCTTAACATCCTTTGTAAAAATTTAGCACCACTTCATCACAAAAACCCTATTGACAATAGCTATAGAAGGGCCTTGTCTCAGAATGAGAAAAGCTATATATGAAAAACTCAGTCAACATCATATCATATTGAGTGGGAAAAACTTAAAGAATTCCGTCTACAGTCTGGAACAAGGCAGGGCATAGATTCTTACCACTCTTCTAGAATATACTGTAGTGCTCAGAACTTTAGCCAGAACAATCATATAAGAGAAGACATAAAAGATATACAAATATGAGAGGAAGAACTTGAATTATTCCTATTTCCAGATGATACGATTCTTTACATACAAAACCCAAAGAACTTCCATAAGTATTTTAGTTCTGATGAACACATTCAGCAAAGTGTCAGGATATAAAATCAACACACAAAAACCAGCCACTTTCATGTACACCAAGCAATGAACCTACTGAGAAAGAAATAAGGAAAAAATTCCACTGACATTAGCTCTGACAAAGTTAAATACCTAGGGATAGACCTACCAAGGAGTTGAAAGAACTGATGATGAAAATTGCAGAACGCTGAAGAAATCAAAGAGGTTATTAGAAAATGGAAAGATCCCTTGTTCTTGGGTTGGCAGAATTAATACTGTAAAATGGCCACACTGCCAAAAGCTGTGTATAGATTCAGCACAACAGCTAAAATACCATGAATATGTTCATAGAAGCAGAAAATACCATCCTGGATTTGACAGCGACATGGGAATAGAAACACCCACTTCCTGTTAATATATTCAGGGCACACAAGAGCCACGGGGCCAGATCGGTGGCAGGTTTATATCTCTCTTCCCCATCCTCCTGTGTCACTGTGAGTTCTTATCACTGTTGTCCCACACCTGACAGTAATAGTCAGCCTGGTCCTCAAACTGGACCTTGCTGATGGTCAGGGTGGCTGTGTTCACTTTGTTGGAGCCTGAGAATCGGTTGGGGATCCCAGAGGGCTTGCTGTCATCATAATAGATGATCAGCATGGGGGCCTGGCCTGGCTTCAGCTGGTACCAGTTCACAGTATAGCTTCTTATGCTGTGTCCCTGACAAGTGACCCTGGCGGTCTTTCCCCACATCACTGACAGTGATGATGGCTGAGTCAGCTTGTAGGAGGCCATGGATCCTGCAAAGAGAGAAAAGAAAATGTGTGAAGTTGAAGGCCTCTTCTATACACCACTACCCCAGTTTTTGGGATGAGCTGTGAGGGTTCTGTGGGCTCGCAGGGCAACCTCTGGTATCAGCCTGGCTCCATTGCCCTATGAGCCTGGTTGGAGGATGGAGCCTTTGAACACAGGGCCAGATCCACCCCTATCTCCTGGCAGCTGAAGCCCTGGAGACTTGCACAGACCAATGAGCACAGTGTGAGGATCTCAGACCGACAGCCTCCATTGTGCAACAGGTTCCCGAACATTCCGCCCACCCAGGAAGGGCCATGCTGAGTGAAGTCAGCGCAAAGCTGGTTCCAGGTGCTGGGTTGAGAGGATGGGTGGAAGCCTTGAGGCAGCACCTGTGCAGTGAGTCAGGAGGCTGAGGAGCAGGAGAGTCCACACCATGGTAGAGGCTCCCTTGGTACCGCTTCCTGAGATCCAGACGGGGCTGGTATCCTTCTGGTTGCTTCTCTCTTATCCCCTTGCTGGGGAGAGCTGCCCATTATGCAAATTAGTTCAAGCCCAGGGCTGGAGGAGCTCTGTGGTGTACAGACCTGGGCTCAGCCCCAAGGGACAAAAAGAGGAGGGCCAGCCCTGCAGATTCAGCCTCAGCCTCAGCCCACAGGAAGCTCCCGCCTTTGCTAGCCCGCAGAGCTCATGATTAGTCTATTTGCTTTTTCCAGAGAATCCAAATCCTGACCAGTTTGTCATCTCTGTCTCTGCCTGCTGGTTGCCAGAGAATCATCACCGTGTCCCAGGAATTTTCCTAGACAACAGGCTCTTCCTTCTACTCCGTCCTGGGAGGGTAGTTCAGCTCAGGGTTCCAAGGGTTTCTTGTCCTTAAAGGTTTTGTGGCAGATTCCACATGTGAAGTGTAGACCTATTTTCAGCTGTGAGAGGCAATTTCAGGCACCAATGAAAGTGACTTTCCAGACCTCGCACTAAAAGTGACCACAGATGGCTTGGGTAGGTACAGTCACGTAAAAGATTACAGATTTCCTCAGTGGCAGAGCCAGGATGAAATTCCCACACAGAGTGTTTCAGTAGCCATCAAGCACTATGTTTCTACCCTCCATTGTGAGTTCCTAGAGTTGGTCATAGATGATGTGCTTCAGTCTTCCCAGTGTTTGTTGGGGTACAGTTCAGGTACTATGGGAAATATTGGCTCCTTAAGAGAATGAGAGCTGGCTGCAAGCTCCACAAACTCTCAAGTGAACATTATTATAACGTAGTTGTCTTCATTGCAGTGAGGAATGCATCAGATACACAAGATCTGAAGTGAAGAAAAGGCTAATGAAAGTGCTGTGCCTCCTACTGCACAATCAGGAAAGCAGTGTTGGGCAGCTGCTCCAGGAGAGAGCAGAGACCAGGTGCAGGGGGCAGGAGAGGAGCTCTCATGACAAGCAGCCGTGTCCGGCAGAGCAAGAGGAAGGACATAGGACACACGTGGCCACACGGGACGGCGTTTGTAAACAGTGACAAGAGTTTTAGCAGAAATGGAGGGGGCTGTTGGGAAAGAAATACCTGGATCTGTTTCAGAGAAATCTGAGATTGGGATTGAGAGGCATAGGATGAAAGAGTTTGTACATTAGTGTCCAAAGTGATGTTGTAGTAAAATGACACCCTTTTCTTCGGGTCTCAGGTACTGGTCAGTAACCTTCTCAGTTTCCCTGATGCCCGAGTCCACCACAGCGTCCCAGCTGACTTTGGACAGTTTCCTGGTTGCTCTTGAACACTGTCTGCTGGAGGCTTAGGGGATCTCTGGTCCAGTACAGATTCAGAACCTGTATGTCCATCAACAGATGAATGAATAAGGAAAACGTAACATATCTCAGTTAAAAATGACAGTCAAGTCATTTATAGGAAAATGGATGCACTTTGACGCCATAATTCTAAGTGAAGTAACTCAGACACAAAGTTAAATATTGCATTTTTTTTTAATTTAAGAAACTCAAAGTATAAATAATTTAAAGAGAAAAATAAAAAAGGGGGATTATAAGAAACGGAGAGACCATGTGGAGATGGGAGGGTATCTAGGGATAGAAGGGGGGGGAAGAGGAAAAGAAATATTTAAGGTGCAATATCTATGTATACTAATTCCCTAAGACGAATGCCATTGTTATGTATCACAAAGATATACAGTACCAATAGAAAAGCCTGCTGCTCAGGTCTGTAGTTCTCTGATGCAAGGCCCGCTGGCCCAGCAGAAGACTTCATCTTGTCAGTGTGGCCTTGACTGTGTCACGACCAGGCAGAAGGGGCTCAGATTACGTAGGAAAATATGGATGTCAGCTTGTATAAGGGGCGGCACCATCCAGTCATTCCTACACCTTTCTCGGGAGTGCACAATGGTCATGCTGGTGAGTGGCACTGGGAGATCCCGGCGTCAGGTGCAGAGCAACATGGGTTGGTGGTGGCCATTGCAACAAACACAGATGAGAGAGCATTCATTCGCATTTTTATTTATTCATACCCACCCTTGTCTTGATCCCTAATCCATCCCGGGAATTCAGTGTGAACCAGACAGGATAGGAGTCTCCTGTCTTGTGGATAGGAGATTGTAAGGCACATACTTGGTTCTCTGATCCAGAGGACAGTCCCCACCAATGTCTACCTGTACATCATGCCCTGTAATTATGTGAAAGCCAGATGCTAGTTTATCCTATGTCCCTCTCAGGCAGGACTGATTATGTGACCCAGTGCCGTTCTGTAGGACACGTCAGTTGACTGGAATTTTTCTCAGAGAACTTTTGTTGGCATGAAGGTAAAAAACAGCTGTTATTTGTGCTGGCTCTTTCTTCTTGATTATAGGTGTGAAAACTGGAGCTGCAGCAGCCATATTGTGACCTGGTTCCTCCTTGGTATATCTGAGATGAAGTTGCTCAGGGAAGATGGTTAGGAGGCCCTCCTCTCTGTCCTGTACTACCCACATGGGCCGATGGAGACTTAAGCTGCTGTGTGAACCTCTGGTCTTGGGTCCTCCTGTCTAGAGTCCCGGGTGGGTCACTGGTCACACTTTTCCTAGTGTCCAGATTTTTCAAACTTCTGGCAACCCCAAGGGTGGGACATGTACTTGACAGAGAAAGGAAGGGGCTGAGAGGGTGATTAAGGTCCTAAGGTCTCTGGCGAGGAAGAAAGAAGAACAGAACTTTTGAGGTCCAAGACTGAAAATAATCATTGAGACCATATCAGGAAATTTGCCTGGGCTCAGGCGAAGAATGTAAGAAGGGCTTAGCCAAAAGTTTCTAGGCTCTGATGGACTCAGCTGTTGCTGCTGATTCTTCCTGATGCCTCTGTGGGGACACTGCTGTATCCTGACTTCAAGCAGCTCAGGCACTTGGGAAGATGATTAGCTTTGTACCTCTTGGCTGGTTAGGAACACCCTGGTGAAACTGTCTGGATTTTAATCAACTAAAGCAGCCTTTTCCAACTTTGAAGCATTGTTTGGAAGTTTGGGATTTCCCATAAAAATAGCCCTCGTGCCTTAATATTCCATTAGCTGGATAAAAAAGTGGTAGCTATAGTAACTCAAGGATGACATTCAGTGCTTTTGAAATCAGAGAGTGATAGTCTTTTTTCTGTTTTTCCATCTCCATGAGATGTCAGTGCTGATACAAGCAGCTGATACTTTGTTTTCTCCTTAAAGGCTGCAATAATGACGTTAGGTCTCTGATGGTGATTTCCAAAGGCTGAAAACTACTCTGATCCACATTTTTCCACGTAGGCCTGGTTTTCTTATGACTGTTCTTTTTGTTTGTTGTTTTCCTTTCCCTGTTTTTCTTTTCCCACTTTATCTTTTTTCTCTTTCTTTGACTGTGTAGGGGGCACAAACTGCTGAGTAACCTGCTGTGCAGCCAACTGGGAGACAGGTCGAGGTCTCCGGGTGGAGGTGCCCTCCGCACATTGTGTGTCACGCCCTTGAAGGGTGCTGTTCCGGAAGGTGCAACCGTTGCAGCCCCATTAGCCCTCATACGAGGATGGCTCTGGCTACCGCTTTGGCTTGGTGTTTGTTGATAAGCTGTATGCTCTTTATTGATTGAGCTGGCTTCACCACAGTTGAATTGATCCTAGAAGGTGAAAGCAGATTTCAAGAGATCCAGTCATGTTGGCGTAACATTTTCAATGTTGGCACCAAATTTAGAATCTTTCAGGTGTACGGTATGTACCACTGATATGGAAATTGAATTGTTTTCTATTCCTCTAGGAGAACAGGATCCCAAATTGCTCATTCACATGGAATGAACGACTGTGAGCATCCACAGTTCATTCCTTCGGCTTCATGAACTCCCCTTCCCTCGTCATAATAGCCTGTGGGGACTTGGGCCCGTTTTATACCTAGTAAAACATCCTAGGGTGCCACCCGGCCGTGGTGATTGTGTCACACGATTGTTCTTTCTCTGAAGTGGCAAGTATACGGGAAGATTATGGGAGACATCTGCCCTCAAGCAGTGGTAATAAACCGTAAGAAGACTCATTCCTCCAGGTCAGCAGAAATTACTGGGGCCTAATTGATCTCAACGTTCTGAGCCATCTTCCACGAACTAAGGAGTGTATTCTTACACCTCACTTTTCCCACCAAGAAGCAGCAGGAAGTCCTTACGGTCTAGCCAGCTTCTGGAAGCGGCATGTGTGCCCTTGGGAATGTTGCTTCCACACAAGTGTCAGAAGTGGGGAAGGTTCAGTGCTGAGTTGTAGAGCACAAGGTTCGAGCAGCAGGGTGACAGGGATGGTAGCCGGTAGATTCTGCCACGGTGCAGAAAGGAGCGATGTGCTCATCTCAAGTCCACAAAGGCAAATTCCAAGGTAGACACACGGGATTTTGTAATGCAGCCATATCATTCTCAATGAAATGTACCTTTTGAAAAGGTTTGTGTCTGCCCTTGCTCACTCATCAGAGCCACGTCTGCTCTTCTTCTTCATGACTCTGTTTTGGGAAACCCACAGTTAGCACATCTCTTCTTACAGACATCATCCTACTGGGCTCAGAACCCACCATCTTTCTTCAGGGCTGGGTTCTCAGGAAGAAATGGCCTGAGAGCGGATCCTTTGCCTGCCACCGTGTATGTTGATGGGAAGGGAAGAGACTGCTTTCTCATGCAGGAACTTGGCTCTCTGGAGACATTTTCCACCCTAGGAACCTGTAAACCAGACTCTGCAAGGCCCCGGATTGAAGTGACAAGGTTTTGGGGTTAAAATGCAACTCCATGAAAGATCCCCTTATCTAACAGACATCTATACTCCTCTCCTCAAACTCGGGCTGTAGTGATGGTGAGTGTGTGGAGAGCAAAGCTCAAGGCATTTGTAAGAAAGCGGGTGATAATGAGAGCCTGGCCTTGGTGGGAGGGTTCCCATCCCATGGTCCCCATCTGTCTGTCTCACTGTGAGTCACTGAATGTTGCCACCATTTCCATCATCGGTGGGACAGTAAAAGTCACCTTCACCCATGGCCAACACCACACTGATGGTCAGAGTTGCCATGTTCCCTGCATTGGGGGCAGAGAATCAGAGATACCTGAAGGCTGTTATTTCTGTACATGACCAGCACAGGGGCCTGGCCTGACTTCTACTGGTACCAAGGTGCATATTTATTCCCCAATAATTCTCTGGAGTGTGATCATGGGTGTGTCACCCTGGGGGTCACTGACACTCAGGATGGCTGAGTCAGCTGGTAGGAGCCCACAAGGCTGCTGGGAGAGAAAAGAAGAGTTGGGAAAACATGAAAGAACCTTATAGGTGATCCACCGCCTGCCTGGACTGGAGAAGCTGCAAAGACTTCTTGGAACTTAACGACCCCTCTCTCATCAATATCACCCCACGGTCCATGGCTTGCCTGAAATATAGCCTTAGAATATATGAAAAAACTGCCCCAATTTTCTTACCAAGCAGCCCCTGAGGCTACTACTAGCCACTGAGCACAGTGTGCAGATTTCAGCCCCATGGTCCCACAACCTTCAACAAGCTCTTGCCCGCTAAAGCCAGCGCATAAAACTTCCATTGACAGCTGGTAGTCTGTGAACTGTACAGATATAATTATAACAACTGTCTTTGTGGAGCCAGCCCCGGTCCTTCCCCCACTGTAATGAGAGTAACTCCATAGTCTCCACAGTGTTCTTACATCACAGTCATCACCGTCACCAACTCTGTTACTAGCATTATTATTGCATCACACACCTCAGAGCTCACAGTTGAGGATTTCAGCACCAGCTGCCCTTTCCATAAGCATAGACTGCTTACCTAGACCTGGGGTGCCTAGTTCCACTACAGAGAAAACATACCCCTTGATGGGCCCTTTTCCTTGGATTCCTGCAGAGAAAGTATAAGAGATTTCAGGCCTGGAAACTTCTGTGAGGCCCCACTGAATCTGTCTTCAATTAATAAGTCCCCTTCCTGGGTTCAGTTTTGAAAAAATCAGTTTCTTTCTTTCTGGTTGTTTTTGTTTTTGTTGTTGTTTGTTTGTTTTTTTTGGTACCAAGGATCGAACTTGGGACCTTGTGCTTTTGAGGCAGGCAGTGGAACCACTGAGCTAAATCCCCAGTCCTGAAAAAAAAAATCAGTTTCTTATGGTCAGTATAGTTTCCCCCACCTCATAGCAGGGAGATTGAAGCCCAGAGGCTCTGATGCTGCTAGAGCAGAGACCAGTGCTACCAAGTCTGGGCTTTGGTCCAGTGTCTTTAATTCGGGTCCAGGGCTCTGTGGGACAGATGTGACCTGGGTAGGAAGGGGTAATGTGAGTGTCAGAGAGGGCAGCAAGGCTTGTGTCCCAAAGAGTTCACTGCCATCTCCCATCATGGCCTGGCTGGCACCAAGATCCAGAGTCCAGGTGGTGGTGGAGGCTGCTGTGCTGTGTAGGGCTGCCTTACAGAGACGTGTGTGTGCTTGCTTTCCTCTGAGGATGTTGTATGCGCCTCCCTCTCTTGTGGTCACTGTCATCCTGCAGTGACTATTAGGGTTGCTGAGGACTGAGCCCACTTATGTCAGCTTCACCACTGGACCCATGATGTTTTTTTTGGTACCGGGGACTGAACTCGGGTCCTTGCACTTGCAAGGCAGGCCACTGAACCGCTGAGCTAAATCCCCGGCCCTCAACCTCGATCTTTGTGCCCGGGTGGATGAGGCTAAAGATGATAACTAAGGTCACTCTTTGCTCTGGGACTTTACTAAAAACCTGTTGTCCATGTAAGCATCTGACTGAGCGCATTGTTTCCACTTGGGCAAAGAGTGCCATTATCAAATACATGTTTACAGGTCAAAACTAGCTTTGGGCTGGGGATTTAGCTCAGTGGTTCAGGCGCCTGCCTCAGAAGCACAAGGGCCTGAGTTCAATCCCCAGTACCAAAACAAAAAACAAAAAAACCCTAACTTCGAGACCTTCGCACCGTGTCCTCTCGCTGGATCTGTAATGCCATGGAGGTCACCAAGCTTTAGCAACCCATCCTTAACCTGCCTTATCTCATGAAAACTTTATTAATTTCCATTGATGTCCCTCTCCTGAGACCCCGGAGATGCTGTGTGAGGGCTGGATGGACGGAATTTCTGTGGGTTTAGGGAGCTGGAAAGTTAAATCATTCAAGATGTCTTACTCATTGTTACAAAGAATCAGCTGAGCCTGGAGAGGTTCCTGGAACTTGACCCCAGCCATTGTCAGGAATGTGAGGATGGGGAAGGATTAGAAACTTCCACTCCCTGTGGAGAGTTCTCTCTTGTCAGTGTAACCAAGGCAGGAAGAGACTATGGGAAACAGGCTGGTTTTTGTCTTGCTTCCCCATTTGCCTGTGCCACTGTGAGCGTCGTTAATGAAATCCCACACCTGACAGTAATAGACAGCCTCATCCTCGGCCTGGACCTCGCTGATGGTCAGAGTGGCTGTTGACCCTAACTTGGAGCCAGAGAGTCGATCAGAGATCCCGGAGGCCCGGATGTTATTCAAATGCATGATCAGCACAGGAGCTTGGCCCAGCTCCTGCTGGTACCAGTTCACACTGTAGCTTTCTACTTCAGCTCCCTCACAGGTGATGCTGGCTGTCTGTCCCAGGGTCACTGACAGTGGTGAAGGCTGAGTCGGTTTTGAGGAGGCCGCAGTGCCTGCAAAGAGGAAAAGCAGAGGTGAGATTGAAGACGAAGGCTGCTTCCCATGAGACAGTTCCTCACCTGTCCTGGCTAACATGCAGGGATTCTGTAGGCCCACAAGACAGCCTCTGCGATGACCCCCATTCCATGGCCCAGGCTTGAGGACAGAGCATTTGAACATATTCGCTAAGCTGCCTTTCTTTCCTGGCAGCTGCACCCCTCCCAGGATCACAGACGCCAGTGAGCACAGTGTGTGGACTTCTGCCCTACAGCCCCCAAGTTGCAGCGGGTTCCCGAACATCCTACCCATAGAGCCGGGGCCCTGCTGAGCCGAGGCAAGAACAGGCTGGTCCCAGATCCCTGAGCTGGGCAGGCTGGAGGGGCCCTGGGGTAGTACCTGTGCAGTGAGCAAGGACACCAAGGAAGAAGAGAGTCCAGGCCATGGTGCAGGTGCCCTAATGCTGCGTCCTGAGGCCCAGCCTGGGTTGGCTTCCTCTCAGGCCTCTTATGCACTACTGGAGAGAGCTGTCCATTATGCAAATCAGTCTTCACCCAGGGTAGGTGCTGGAGGAGCTTTGTGGGGTACAGAACAGGGCTCAGGGGACAAAATGGGAAAGGGCAGCCTTGCAGACTCAGCCTCAGGCCATAGGAGGCGCCTTCAGCTGTTACTCCCATAGTTCAGTAGTAGTCCAGCCTTGTAGAGCGCACTTATTTTTTTCCTACATTTACTTGACCCAAATTCACTCTGCAGAGCCTCTTTTTTCTTATCTTTAATAAATGTAAACTATATTACCATTTGTGCTTGTCTTGACCAATTCTTTGCTAAGGACAGAAAGAACATAGAAACTACCTCTAAAAGGAGACTCCTGCACCCCAAACCCAGTAACAGATTCACAGCCTTTCATGTCCTCCTTGTTAAATGGGGGTACAGAGTTAAGACAATGAGTGTGGTCTTTATCTAAGCTTAATACAAGTTGGGTTCCACTGGGTTTACGTTCTTGTTTAGCTGTCGTTTCTTTATCTATCATTATGTCATTGAAATGGATCATCTGCTTTATTAGAAAATTCCCACTTTGTTGTTATTATTATTATTATTATTTTGCCTTGGGGCTATCCCAGTCGGAAAGATCATGGTAACTTTGGAGGCTTCACCCATCCACACCCAACCAAGACAGTCAATAAAAACTGCACTGTATTTTATCACATAGGACAGCATAGATCAGTGCCACTGTGAAGTTCTGGATGGGCCATGAGTTGTGGTTCAGTTTTATTGCCACGGGATTCACACTTTTGAATCTAACTAAAATAAATGGATCCAGGAAGTAGAAATGGATTCTATTGAGATTCAGACAGGTAGTGGTTGTAAATGCAATCTCCTCCAGTTGTGGGATCTTATTGGAGAAAGTTAAGACGGCTCAGGACTGTGGTGTGTGAAAATATATCTCTTACTAATCCTATCAAAAATAGGCAAAATACCTGGGCATTATGGTGCATACCTGTAATTCTAGCACTTGGGAGGCTGAAGCAGGAGGATTTCCATGAATTCAAGGCCAGCCTGAACTACATAGCAAGACCCTGTCTAAAAAAAAAGAGGAAAAATATGGTGTACATCCATGTGAAGTAAAGAATGTCCACTCTGTAGAAGCCTCTCTCTGGTTACAGTGATCAGGTCAGGGAGGATGGAGGGACATGTAAGCTGGTGGTGGTAGGTTGTAGGTACCTTTGTGGTGGGTTGTGATAATATTGTGTCTTGCTTCACCTTTATAAGTGATTATTTTTGCTTTTAAGATTCTGCATTTTTTCCACTTATTTCTTATATCATATTTGCAAATAGGGAGGAGTGGAGGGGTTGAAGGGAGGGCTGGCAATGGGGAAAAAACAAGAACCAAGATACATACAAGCTCCCAATGATGAATGTAAATGTATTGTATACCTAAAATGTACCAAAATAATTTAAGAGAAAAAAAAAAAGATTCTGTGTCTTTGTTGGACATCTGCGATTTTGACTATGATGTGTCATGATGGGAAACTTCTTTGTTTTATCATAGTTATTTGCCACTCTGTAAGCCTTGCTTACCTGAATAATATATTTTTTTCTCATACTTGGAAAGTTTTCTGCAAACAGAGTCTTTATTCCATGTTTTCTGTATTCTAGTTTCTCTCTAACTCCAATTAGCCTTAGTTTATCTTCTTGGTATTATCTAGTAGCTGATGGATGAATTTTTCTTGAGGTTTCTTTGAGTAAATAATCATGTCCTCAATTTCCAGAACAATAGCTTCACACTGGTTATTTCTGCTGTTTATGAATTCTATGGAAGTCTTTATCTTTGGGATGTCAGTTTTACACCTTTTCACAAAGTCCATATATTTGACAATTTTTTCATTCATGTTTTGATCCATTTTTGTTAGTTCTTCCAGATTTTGTTTGTCCCATGACCATGCTGATCATTTTGTATGATAGTTCCAATGTGTTTTGGTTATGTCATCTTTTTTTTAAAAAATTGCATTTATTGGTACTTTTTAGGTATACAGTAGAGTTACATTCATCACTGGGATCATGTACCTTTACATGACAGGTCTTGGTTCTCATTTTTTCCTTTTCTCATATTTTTTCTTTTCCCTTATTTCCTTTCCCCTACCCTTCCCACTTCCCCTACACCTTTAGCCCTTTTCTTCCTATTTCACATTATCAGTTATACAATTTGGATCATATTTACACTTTTAGTTTTTCATACCAGAGAAACTGGTATTTACACATGTGTGTCCTATTTATTTCACGTAAGAGTGTGGCCTCAATATGCATCCATTTTCCTGTAAATGACCAGTTTCCCATTTTTATGGCTTTTTAATTTTTATTTTGAAAAAAACCACATCTTTTCTACCCAGTCTCCAATTGATGGGCAGTTGGGATGTTTCTAAGTTGTAGCTATTACAAACTGTGCTGCTATAAACATAGGTGCACATATGTTGCTGTGGTATGATTCTTTAAATTCTCTTGGAAAGATACCCAACAGAGGGATAGCTGGGTCAAATGGGAGCTCTAATCCTAGTTGTTTGAGGTATCTCCATATTGATTTCCACAGTGGTTGCACCAGTCTGAACTCCCCCAAAGAATGGAGAAGGGTTCCTCTTCCCACACAATGCCACCAGAATTTGTTATTGGTTTATTTCTTGATAGCAGCCATTCTTTCTGGGGTGAGGTGGAATCTCAGTGTTGTTTTCATGTGCATCTCTCAAATGACTAGTGACGGTGAACATTTTTTCATATATTTATTTTCTGCTTTTACTTCTTTAAGAAGTGTCTGTTCATTTCAGATGCCCATTTTTAATCAGGTCGTTATATTTGGGGGTTCTGATTTGTTTTGAGTTCTTTATATATTCTAGATAGTAGACCTTTATCTGAGGAGCAGCTGGTAAAATTTTTTCCTCACATTTGGTGGTTTCTCTTGCAGTTGCAGAAGCTTTCTAATAAGATGAGATCCCAGTTGTTGATTCTTTGTGCTAGTTCCCAAGCTACTGAGGATGTGTCCATAAAGTCTTTTTCTATGCCAATGTCTTTGAGAATTCTGCCTAACTTATCCTCCAGCAAGTTTAGTGTTTCTTTTTTAATATTTAGATCTGTAATCCACTTGGATTTTAGTTTAGTGCATGGCAAAGGATAAGGGTCTGTTTTTAATCTTTGGCAGGTTGAAATCTAGTTTTTCCAACACCATTTATTAAAGAGACTATCTTTCCTCCAGTTGGGATGGTTGATTCCTTTGTCAAAGATGAGGTAACTGAGTACATCTGTAGTTGTTTCTATATCTTCCAGTCAATTCCACTGATCCTTGGGTCTTTTTCTTTGCCAGTACCATGCTGTTTTATCACAATGGCTTTGTAGTGTATTTTCAAGTTGGGGATTGTGAAATCCCCTGTAGTATCTCTGTTGCCTAGAATGGGTTTTGCTATTCTAGGTTACTTCTTGTTCCAAATGAATTTTTGGATTGTTTTCTCTAGTTCAGTGAAATATGCTGTTGGAATTTCGATCAGAATTGAATTGAATCTGTATAGCAATTTTGGAAGTATGGCCATTTTCACTATGCTGATTCTTCCTACCCAGAAGCAAGGGATGTCTTTCTGTTTTCTTATATCCTCTTCTGTCTCTTTTTTTCAGAGTGTTGTAGTTATTGATGTAGAGCTGTTTTGTCCCCTTTGTTAGACTGATTCCTAGATATTTCATTTTTTAAGACGCTAATGTGAAAGGGATTTTTTCCTAATTTCTCTTTCAATGAGTCTGTTGTGTCCAAGAAGGCTACTGATTTTTGAATGTTTACCTTGTATCCAGCTACTCTACTGAATCCATCATTTAAGTCTAGCAGTCTTTTGGCAGAGATTTTTGGGTCTTCAATGTAGAATATCATATCATCAGCAAATAGCGACAGCTTAACTCCTTCCTTTCCTATCTTTGTTGCTTTTATTTCTCTCTCTTGTCTAATTGCTGTGTCTAATGTTTCCAGAACTATATTGAACAGGAGAGGGGATACTGGACATCCTTGCCTTGTTCCTGATTTGATTGAAGTTTTCAGTTTTTGGCCATTTAATACGATGTTGGCTGTTGGTTTTTCATATAATAACCTTAATCAAGTTGAGATAAAGAACATCTATTCCAATTTTCTGCAGGGTTTTTATCATGAATGAGTGTTGAATTTTGCTGAGTGCTTTTTCTGCATCTGTTGATATGATCATAGGGTTTTTGTCCTTGACTCTGTTAATATAGTGTATTACATTTATTGATTTATGTATGTTGAACCATCCTTGCATCCCTGGGATAAATCTGACTTGGCCAGAGTCTATGATCTTCTTGAAGACCCTCTGTATTCTGTTTGCCAGTATCTTGTTGCACCTATGTTCATTAGGGAGATAACCCTGTAGTTCTCTTTTTCTGTTGGGTCCATGGTTTTGGAATCAAAGTAATACTTGCTTCCAGGAAAGAATTTGGAAGTATTGCTTCCCTTTCAATTTCATTGAAAAGTTTAAAGAGTAGTGAGAATAGTTCTTCTCTAAATTTCTTGTAGAATTCAGCAGTGAGGCCACCAGGACCTGGGCTTTTCTTTGTTGGTAAATTTTAAATTACATTTTCAATTTCATTAATTGTAATTGGGGTGTTTAGAATTTTTTTATCTTGTTCAACTTTGGTAATTCATAAGTATCTAGAAATCTGTCCAGTTCTTCTGTGTTTTCCATTTATTAGAGTACAGGTTCTCAAAATAGGTATTGATGATCCTCTGGATTTCTGCTGGATCTGTTGTGACTTTACCTTTTTCATTCCTAATTGCATGGCTCTGAGCCTTTTCTTTTTTTGTGTGTGTCAAAATTGGTTAAGCATTTACCAATTTTATTTATTTTTTAAAAAAACCAACTCCTCAATTCGTTGATTTGTTTTGTATCATTCTCTTAGTCTCCATTACATTGATTTCTGCTCTGATCTTTATAATTTCCTCCCTTGTATGAGCTTTGGGTTTTCTTGCTCTTCTTTTTCTAGGAGCTTAAGATTCATCTTTAGGTAGTTTATTTGAACTTGCTTTGTTTTCCTAGTATGGGCATTCATGCCATGAATTTTCCACATAGAACTGCTTTCATTGTGTCCCATAGATTCCTATATGTTGTACTGACATCATTATTTATTTGTAAAAACGGACTAATTTCCTCTGTGACCCATTGACTGTTCAGGAGAGTGTTGTTCAACTTCCATGTGTTTGTGAAATATACAAACAAAAAGAGCCATGTTAAGAAACATGGAGGTAGACTCTATAGAGATGGGAACGAGGTCTAAGGAAAGAGGGAGAGGGGAGAGTGGGAGTCGTGAGGGGAGTTAAAATGATCAAGATGTGCAACATATATGCCAAGCTGAATGTAGTCACTCTCATGTCACAAACATAGAGTAATAGAAAGATTTTTCAAAGAATCCAAAAATCCCAATAAATGCTGGCAAGTATGCAAGGAAAAAGGAATAGTTCCTCACTTTTGATGAGAAATAGTAAAGCCACCATTGAAAGAAGTATTATGGCTTCTCAAAACACTCGAAGTAGAACAACCATATGGTGTGATCATACCCTGCCCCTTGGTATATACCAAGGGAATTAAAGTTAGCATACCTTAGGAGTATGTGCATACCCATGTGTATTAGGGCACAATTAATAGCTAAGGCATGGAATCAGCCTCTTTGCTGATCAGTGGATGAATGGTTAAAAGAAAACATGGCATATATATGCAATAAAGTGTTATTTAGCCACAAAGAGGAGTAAATTTTTTTTCAGGAAAATTGATGGAATTAGGGATTATCATGTCAAGTGAAAAAAGATGGACTTAGAAAAACAAGTACTGCACATTTTCTATAATACGTGGAATTTAAACAAAACAAAAGCACAGATGTCATGAATGTGGAAGGGAAGATATTATTAGATGAGAGGAAGGACTGAGTAGTGGGGTTCCAAGGGAAGGTAATGAGGGGATAGATATAATCAGTGTGTTAAATGCAGAAAAATACAGAAAACGACTCATTAAAATTTAGCTATGTAGTATGTTGTGATTTTATTTCAACTTATTTAGTCACTAATGACTGAATATATTTATATAATGTAGATCTGGCACCTGTGTATCTTTAGAGAAATGTCTACTAAAATCTTTTGCTCATTGGAAAATAAAATGTGTGTGTGCATTGATGTTAACCTCTCTCATTATTTCTTGGCTTACCACCCTCAGTGCTGACAGGGCCCTGCTATTCCGTGGTGACCAAGAATACTCACGGTAGCCAGCTTTGAATTTCACCTCTGGAACCCTTGGTCAGCATGCTATCACCTAGTGGAGCTCCACAATGGCTCCTAGGGCCTGATGGGGGTCCAGGAGACAAGATCACTTCTCTCAGGGACCAGCCACTCTCTAAGAGCCCTCTCTTCCCCGAGTTGGTCTGGTCTCTGCTGGCATTGTCTCCACAGACTGATATGGAAAAAGGAAGGCTGTGTTGTCAAAATGTTTGCAACTGTGACCCAAGTTGATCTCTGCCTAGTGAAATTTGGGGAGCAGAGATGTGGGATGAGGAATTTTGCAAGGAGGAGAGATACAGGGCTCAGGGCTGTAGACACAGACAGGGACATGGGGATGGTGCTGTAGGTCCCTAAGAAGCAAGAGGGAAAGGAGGGAAGTTTTCGTCTCACTTCCCCTTTGTCTGTGTCACTGTGGCTTACCCAAACTGACCATCAATTGTATGGTGCTCTCCACAGTGATACACAGCCTCATCCTCAGAGCGGATGTCAGAGATGGTTAAGTAGCGGTCAGCCCCAGAGCTGGAGCCCACGAATCGATCAGAGATCCCATCCCCTTTGTTGTGGGTGCCATCACTGTTCACCTTCATTATATACTGAGGGGCCCTCTCTGGCCTCTGCTGATACCAGAGGATGAAATATTTGCTGTGCTCACTGCTCAGTGAACAGGTGAGCTTGACGGAGGCTCCCAGGGAGGCAGAGGCAAACGGATGCTGAGTCAGCACAGGCAGGGCGCAGAGACCTGAGAATATAAAATTATATGAGTGACACTGAATACTCCGGAGAACTGGCCCAGCAGCTAGGAGGGAGATAGGTCTCCCAAGTGCCCTGGATGTTCTGACCTGTGGAGAACGCGAGAGGTAGAAGGCAGAAAGGAAGCCAGTCCATGATGGGGAGGTGTTTCCAGGAGTTCTGTTCTGAGGCTACAGCTGGGCCTGGACTCTGCAAGATGCCCTCTTATTCTGTCTGTTTGCAATTTGAGAAGGGAGGAGCAATGGATGCAAATCTTTTCTCCTTTCCCAGGGTATCTATCTGAGCTTCTGTCAAAGCCCTGAGCCTGAAGGCCCCATGCTGGCAATTTCCTATGGTTAGAAGAAGGGCAAGGACAGTGTCAGGAGTGCAGAGGGGATTTCCCTCTAGAGCAGAAACCTCAAGGGAGCATCAGTCACGCTCTTTGCACTTGAGCACTGCCAAGTATCCTCAAATCAAGACCCACAGTGCCCACTGATGCCCACAGAAAGAATAACATGCTAAGTGCATGACAGCGCTCTAAAAATGACTAATTCAGATCCCAAATGACATGCCAGGTCCTTTGGTGAGTGTTTATGTCAGACCCTCCAAGCAGATATGGATAACAACCCTACAGCAGCCTTATCCACAAGGCACAATTTCTCCAGCTGCCAACTGGCGAGAGAACTGTTACTGGGAGGTTGAATGCTTTTCTCAAAGTTCCTGGACAAGTAGTGAATGGCTCAAGATTCCCTCCAGAAGACTCACAAGAGAGCCTGGAAATAGAGTCCTTTCTTCTCCCTCCCTTCTACCCCTTGTCCTCCTGTCTCTCCCTCATCCGGGGCGCCTGAGGCCCTCCTGGTCAAAGAGCCTTCTGTTTCTCATTCAGATGCATTGTCTTCCCCAAGTCCTGTGGACAGGGGCAGGGACCCCCCCCCACTCCCTCCCAGACATATACCAAAGGGGCCTGTGTCCCTGGACATGGATGACATTCAGGTTCCTGGTTATGCTCCTCATGTCAGGCTCACCTCCTGAAAAGTGAGTAGCAAGATTCCATTTCTTTTTTTTTCAATGCCCACTTATTTATCTAGTTTAGTTTGTTAGTACATGTGTGTAGTACATAATGTTTACATTCCTCGTGAGGAGTTGTTCCATGTGCACAACACATCTTAGTGTTCAAGGCTCCACTTCTAAGACACTCAAGGCTTTTGATTTTTGGACAATTGTCATGGCAAGCTCAGAAGCTTTTTAATGTTAATAAAAAGACAGGTTGTAATGTTAATAAAAAGGAACTATTTTAACCTGGTCACCTAAACAATGTATTGCCTTTAGGAACTGGTGTTCCTATGGTCTGGGTTACCTCGTACCTTTTGGGAAGAATTAGTATTCCTGAGATGTAGTGAAGCTGACTCACCTTCAAATGCTAGTAGTCTGTGAGTAGAAATAATGCATGACACCTGTGGTCACCATGGACAAGGACCAAAGCACTGTACACTCTTGGGAATTTGCTGAAAAGAAGTAGTTGAGCTCAGAAGAGAGCCACACGGCACCCACACACCCACTCCTGTCTTCAGCTTCTTCATGCCCTTCCTACCTGGTGCTCCCACTCCTTGTTCCACTGGACACCCCAGAATCCCTCCACCTGGGGGCCTGCTGGGCCTTAGAGCTGTCTAGTTCTGACGGCTTTGGTTGTGGGTTCTGCTAAAACATTGGATGAAGCTTGTTAGGGTCATCCTGGAGAGAATCGACCTTCATGACTACGATCAGTGCCCGTGGGTAAGAAAGATATTCCTTGTCAGAGAATGCCTACTCACAGTCTTCTTTCTTCTCAATCTCTGTATAAAAATCAACATTTTTTGGCTGGGTGTGGTAGCACCTATCTGGAATTCCTGCACTCAGGAAGCTGAGGTAAGAGCATCATGAGTTTGAGGCCAGCCTGGACCTTTTGAGGTGCTGTCCCAAAACACAAACGAAACACAACAAAGAAACTTTTCCAATGACAGGGATCCTTGGAAGGCCATCAAGGAAACTTCACATGCACCATTACTCACTTCACTGACCAAATAGCAGAATACCTTTTAATGGCTCAGATTCTTTAAAATTCTGATCATAGTTACCGTCTTTGGAAAGAGAACAAGCGTGGCCACGTGTTTATTCTTGCATTTCTTGGTGCTGTCCAACAGTCCTGGTTTGGGAGGAAGAGCAAGTGGTTGTCTCTGCCGAGTGAGCTTCTCTTGGCCATGAGACTTTCTTTGCTACCAAGTGGCTTCTGCAGACCCAGTGACCCAGATGGGACATATTCCCTCCATTTGGACAAAGAGTCACAGGCAGCTACCAAGCCCTTCTGTGGGTAGTTTAGGTAGAGATGGGCTATCGGTATAAAATATACACAGGATTTCCAAAGCATTGTATAAAGGCAATGTCCATTTTAATCTCTGTTTTATATGAATTACATATTGATATGACAGCATCAGAGAAAAACAAATTAAAATATATTATGAAATATAACCCTACCTTCTTTTATTTTTTTAGTTGTGGGTACCAGCCAATCTGACTTTGTTTTATTATTTTATTTTTGTGGTACTGGGGATTGAATCCAGTCCTAGAATAGGCTAGGCAAGTTCCGTACCAATGAGTTACAACCCCAGCCCACAGACATTTTTAGATTTCATATGTGGTTCAAATTATGTTTCTGGTAGATTCTGCAGAGGTGGAGAAATGGTACTGTCTTGCAATGTCATAATCTGAGTCATCTGCTTTTGCTAAAGCAGAGAGAGAACTTCTGGAGCCTCACGGAGAAGCCAGTGTCTCCGCCTCAAAAGCTCAACCAAAGGCCACAGGTTGGTGAATAAGAACAGGGAACTTGGGGCTAGAAGACCTGAGTTCTCCTGCCAGGTGAGGTTGGCCACCTTCGACCCTTGACTTCAGGCAAATTCCTCCTCCTTTCCATGCCTCAGCGTTGCCACCTGTAATGATGACGCGGGAATCAGAGAGGGCTTAGGATTTAATGATTTAATATATAATGAGAGCTGGTTGGTACTTGACATGTACTAAGAACACATGAATGTTTTCTCCCCCAGTCACTAGTCTCATCTTTATTCTCACTGTGACGATAGAGCAAAGTTTCAGGAGACAGGTGGTGGAGACAGTTAAGGAAGCACAGAAAATATTGAGGTTGGTCAGGCTTGGCATTGTAAGTACTTCCTGTGACATTTTTGTAAGTTGAAAGCAACATGCACACAAGTGCACCTCATACACTGTTCATGTGCACTCGTGTACACCCGTGTGCTCTCACACAGTCAAAGGCACACAGGTGCAAGGATGGCCTCATCCAGTGTACAAGTCACTGGATGCGCATCCTCTCAGCCAACTGCCCTGCTCAGGGGGCCTTCTGTTGTAAGGACCTGGCCCTGGTTTTTGGAGACATCCCCAGGACGGGTCTCAGCAGAAGTGCAGCCCTTTCCACTGTTCTGTCTGTACTCAGAGATGAGTGTAATGTTTTCTCCAGTTGCCTCACTACAGTTACCAGCACAGCAAGTACAAGCATGATCAGTACAACTTTAACATTCAGTTTGTGTCCTCTGATGTCCCCCTTGGGTCAAGGAATGGAACCATGACCATTAGAAAGGCATCTTGCTCTGACTTTCCTTCTGCTTGTGTCTCCATTCCCTTCTCAGGCCTGAGCCCAGAAAACTCCAGGACAGCCTGGTTCTATCAGCCCTAAATTCACTCCTGATGCTCCCTCTGCAGAGCCTCCCTTGTGGGTTGAGAGTAAAGGGCAGCTTGGGGAAGTCAGATCTGGGTGACTTGGACCCGAACTGCTAGTCATGGCCATATCTCCAATCCTGCTGAGACTGCAGGAAGAGACAAACAGGGAAGGTATTCTTGTCTCACTTCCTTATCTGTCTGTGTCACTGTGCGTTGAGTATCACTACTGTCCGATGACTGGCAGTAATAATCAGCTTCATCCTCAGGCTGGGCTCCACTGATGGTCAGCGTGGCTGTTGTTCCTGAGCTGGAACCAGAGAATCTCTCAGGGATCCCCGAGGGCCGTTCACTGTCTTCGTATATTATTAGCACGGGAGTCTGGCCTGGATTCTGCTGGTACCAATATGCATATTTTTCTGGCAGTGCCTCTCCAGAGCAGGTGATCATGGCTGTCTGTTCCAGGGACACCGACACTGAGGTTGGTTGTGTCAGTATATAGGAGGCCATGGAACCTGCAAGAGAGAAGAGAGGGAGACTGTGGAGGAAGCTCACCCAAAGACTATGCCTGGGCCGAGCTCAGAGTTTGTGGAGGGAGAACTCAGGGACCAGGGCTGGGAGGGTCACCTGTGCACACAGAAAAGAAGAGGAGCAGGAGATGAGTCCAGGCCATGATGAGGAAATTCCAGAGCTCTGTGTCCTGAGATGCACAGCAAGCTGGGCTAGCCCAGGCCTCTCTTATTCCCCTGCAGGTCCTATGGGGCCAGTGAGTGTTTAGTGATCATGCAAATTTACTCCTCCCCTGGGGCTCTTCATTGAGGGCACTCAGAGAACATTCTTCTTAGCTGTAGGGGTCAGAACAGTAGATTGGAGTGAGGGGAGGAGCCCCAATTTCCTCCAGGTGCTTCTTTGGGCAGAAAATCAGTCTTGGCCTCCAAGGGCCCTCACAGTTATTTGCCAGGAAATGGCCCCAGGGCCACTGTCCCAATCCTCCTGAGCTGTGCTGTGTGTTAGATGAAGCTCAGTAGGGCTGTTGACCTTCCAGAGGCCTGGCCATGGGCTAAGACCTTCCAAGAGATGAATCATGACCCCAAACTCAGTTGAAGGTGGACTACGGTCACCTTACCTTCCTCTTCCTTGTCATATCTGACATCTGAAATGCTCTATTTGTCATCCTCCTTGTCATTTCATTCGAAAGTGGCCCTGTATCATTAGGGTATTTGTTAAATCATTTCATATATGACATCTGTGCTTGGTTACTGATGGTGTATTCCTGTAATCCCAGCAGTCTAGGAGGCTGAGACAGGAGGTCTGGAAGTTTGAGTCCAGCCTTTGCAGTTTAGCGAGATCCTATCTCAAAATAAAACCAAAACCAAAACGTGCTTTTGTAGAAATCAAAGATTTCAAAACAGAATTTTCCAAATTTATACTCTCTCATTTCCCTCTATGACATTCTCTTGTCCAAAGACAACAGGCAGTTTTAGATGTGGTGATTAAGCTTAGTTGTGTTCACTTTTTTGGAATGGGACCCACCCAGAGAATTAGGAAAGCACACTTTTGGGAATAACAAGGCGGGCTGTGGAGGTGTGACTTGTGGTACTATATATGGTTTCTAGCCCCTGCCTCTCCGACACTGCTCTTATGCTTTTCTTCCTGGCCACCATGAGCCAAGCATCTTTGCCTTGTCACTGTCTTCTCCCATGATTTTATATAAATGAAGAACAACATGAAAGATTGGTAATAGGAAACAGGAACAGAGATCTTTGGCAAAAGAGAAATGGACCCAGAGACAAATTCTTCCCCTCTTTTTGGGAAGTTTTCAGTCATTAATTCTGTGAACAGCTTTTTTAAGTCATTTGCATTTTCTCCTGCTACTTCATGGATTCCTATCAAAATTATGTTATTCTTCTTTGTATCACCTAGGAGTTGCGGGATCGATTTCTCATGATCTCTGACTGGTTTTAAGAGACCTCTCTTTTCACAGTCACTGACTGCAATCTTATCTTCTATATCTGAGAGTCTATCTTCGCATTCTTTTATTCTGTTGCGTAAACTTTCAATAGAGTGTTAAATCTCCTGGATATCTGTTTGAATCTGCTTTATGGATTCCATTTCTTTCCTATGTTGGGCGTTTATTGTTTCCATTTCTTTCTTATGCTGGGCCTTCATGGCTTCTATCATGGTGCTGAGCTCTTCTATTTTTTTGTCAGTTTCTGTTCTAGAGTCTCAAATCATAATTTTCATTTTGCTCACCATCTCTATGGCTATCTGGGAAATTATTTGTGTTTTGAATTTTTCTTGAGCCTGATTGATCTGTTTTGCTACTTCCTGTGCTTTGAGTTCAGGGTGTCCTGGTGATTCACTATCATCATTTTCATCCTCCTTTGTCCTACTGTTTGCCATTGGTGAACTGGAAGTCTGTCTTTGTGTTTTGCTTAAGTGTTTTCTCATTTTTATTTTTGTTGTTGGGCTGTCCTTGGTTTAATCTCTGGGTTATCACCCAAATCTTCCTGATATAGTTGCGCCCTAGCTTCTGGGTCTCTAACGACCCACAGACATTCTCATCTCCATAACATCAGAGAAAACAGCTGTTTTGATGACACTGGATTTTCTGCTTATGAAGACCTGCAGTTGCCTGTTTCCAGCAAACAGAAACATCCCGTGCTGAGTCCTCCTCTGGGATTCTTATGAAGGGACAGGAGACAGAGATCTGGGCCAGTGACTGACCCCATGGAATCTGTTTCTAAGTAGTTAGAGTCTTTCAAGGCTTTACCAATATTAATTTTGAAAAAAAACCAAAAATCATATGACTTGGATAGACATTCTCATTTCATTGCAGGTAAAGTTGAGGCCTACAGACGCAGGTGTGAAGCAAGCAGAACGGTAGTGTTAAGCCCCAGGGTTGAGCCAGGTGTGCTGCTGGATAGGGTCACAGCAGTACCAGGACTGGTAGGAGAAGGGCAAGAGCCAGATTCAGAGGAAGGTTTGTGTCCACCCAACCTACTGCTTTCCCCATCATGGCCTGGAAATCCTGGGAACCCAGCTCAGCCTACAGGCGGTGGTGCCCTTGGGGAAGAGCACTGGTTAAAGCTTAAGAACCTGTGAGGAGTGGGGAGGCTGTCGTGCTGTACAGCTCAGCACTGGTCTGGCTCTGCTGCTTCTCTCTGCTCTGTTGCCTGCACCCCTCCATCCTGAGAGATGGGTGTTAGCGGTTTGCCGGCCATCTCCGCTGCCTACTGCAGGCTAAGAAGACCCAGAGGCCTGCAGGCTTAGGAGACTGATGGGTTTATCCTCAGTGGTCCCAAGCAGCAGCCTAGGTCGAGCCCGGGATCAGGGCCCGTATAGGGTTCTGTGAGAGGTGATCCTGGGGCAGTGCGTGGGAAGGACACCTATGAGGATTGTGGGGAAGGGAACAGGACAGAGGTTCAGGCCGGGGTGGAGATGGCACAGAGCTCTGCCTCCTGCACTCACATCTGGTCAGGGCTCGCTGACCTCTGTCAATATCCCAGGAAGGGCAGGGCTCTGGAGGTAGTGATCTACACTAAATTGCTGCAGCTCTGGAGGAATGCAGAGGAGCATGGTCGAGAGGGAAAGAGGGAGGACATGGGGTCACTTAGGTCTGTTTTACAACGGCAGTGATGGGCGAGCAAGAGGCCCCCATCCTTCTCCTGCAGCCTCACAGCTGTGATTAGGGAGTTCATGTCAGAAGCCCATTTTTCGGGAGAAGTTGAGGCCCCTTGGATTCTAGGCCCACACTGACCCTGCAGAGAGCTTGATTTCATTGAAATCATAACAATAAGTGGGATGATCCACACTTCACAGGAAGAACAATGAAGAAATTTAGCACAAATATCAATCCTTTTCCTCTCACTGCCTCCATTTTAAATGCGTTGGGCAGTTTGAAATTTACATGCTTTAACTTGTGTACAGTAAAAGAATGTATAGAACTCATCCATCAATGTTCAAATCTGTACGTATTTCGATTTTCACTTTGAACATTAATTGTAAACTTCCGATGAGTATGAGGAGGGGCCAGCCAATACTAACTAGGTGAAAACAGAGCTTTAGCAAGGAGAAGATTTTGGAGGATGGAGTCAAGTGTGGCAGGAGGAGGCATCCAGGATGACCTCAGAGGTTCTTCTCTCTAGGGAACTCAGGTCCATCCCTGGGGCCTACTTTGCTATGGACTAGGCTGATTTCTCAGGGACGTTTACAGTGGTGTCCCCATGGCTGCCCCGCAGCTGGTAGGGGTAGAAGCTTCTGGCCATGGCTATAGGCCTGACTTTCCCTTCATACCCTGGCATGGAACAGGGAAAAGGAGCTGGGTGTGCAGAGGGGAGGCCCAGGGGCAGGGGAGAGGGACTGGACCTCACCGAGCCAGAGGAGGCAGTGAGTGTGGTGGGAGAGAAGGGCCCTTGTAGGTGGAAGGAGGAGCCCTGTGTGCAGCAGGGGAACTGGGTGTTTCACAACCCAGCTGACCCAGCACCTCACACACACAGAAGAGACTCGCATCTGTTTCCTTCTGGAAATGTCACACAAACCTGCATTTCTTTCTTTCTTTTTTAAAAAAATTTTATTACCATATATCGAACTTAAGTGCTTGCAAGTGCAAGGCAGCAGAACCACTGAGCGAAAGCCACAGCTGTACACCTCCCTTCGTTGTTGTCACTGTCATCCTGCAGTGAGTGTTTTCTGTGCTGAGGGCTGGACCCATTTGTGTCAAGCCCCGTATTAGATCAAGGTCATTCATGCCCTGGAGGTCAAGGTTGTAAATGGGAAATAAGTCACTGTTCTGCTTCCAAGCTCATATGGAAAATGAGCTGCCCCCATGTCCGAGGAATCTGTGAGCAGGGGTCAAGTGGACTGGAAACTGTTTGTGGCAGCCTCTGTCTCTGTGGTAGGGCAGGGAGGGGCCGTGGGAGCTCGGCTGGTGGTGGGTTTGTGTCTCACTTCCCCATGTGTCTGTGTCACTGTGAGCATTACCACTATCCCACACCTGACAGTAATAGTCAGCCTCGTCCTCAGCCAGGGCACCAGTGATGGTCAGCGTGGCCGTGTTGCCCGAGTTGGCACCAGAGAATCGGTCAGGAATCCCGGATGGCCGGTTTTTATCATTATACATGACCAGTACGGGGGCCAGGGTTGGCCTCTGTTGGTACCAATGTACACTTTTGCTTTCAATGTTGTTTCCCTCACAGGAGATGCTGGCCGTCTGTCCCAGACTCACTGACTCAGAGGATGGCTGGGTCAGCACATAGGAGGCCACAGAGCCTGCAGGGAGAGAGAAGCAGATGCGGGACTAAGGAGGAGCGCTCCTTCCCTCAGACACTTACCCTGGGTGCAGCCGGAAGGAGCCCAGGGCCAGGCGGGCAGATGAGGGTCCCGGGGTGGCACCTGTGCAATGAGCAAGGAGGCCAAGGAAAAGCGTGGTCCAGGCCATGGTAGAGCTGCCCCGCGTGTTCCTTCCTGAGGCCAGGCTGGGTTGGCTTCCTCCTAGGCCTCTTATCCCCTGGTAGGAGAGAGCTGCCCATTATGTAAATCAGCCCAGCTCAGGGTGCCCCTGGGGAGATTTCTGGTGTCCAGAGCAGGGCTCAGGCTCATGTACACAGCAAGAGTAGGGGCAGCCCTGCATCCCCACCCACAGCCCTGGGAGGCTCCTTCACCTGTCAGGGCTTAAGCAGGCCCAGCCTCCACCCCGCACTATGTCCTGCCATTGTTGCTCAGCCTTCTGGGCATTCAGAGATCAGCAATGGAGTTGCTGTTTCCCAAGCTTCCTGACATCCTGCCTGCGGGTAGTCCTGGTCCTATCTAGTGGTGGGCTGGAAGACACACATCCGACTTTGAACAAGCTCAAGACTTTCCTGTGTTTAATCCTGGCTCCGAGGCAGGTGGCTTTGGTCTATAGCAGCCGGGTACCCTGTCCATGAATTCTTTCTAGAAAAGTCAGATGTCAGGGGAGTCCCAGCTCCACTTTAGAGCTTCAATGACTGAGCCCAGTGCAGACCCACTGAATGCACCTGATGGACGACAGCAAGAAACTCAGCCTGGCACAGGCACTGTCCACATCACACAGCTTCTTAGCAGAGAGACAGCTAAAGTCCTACACTGAGGCCGGTGTTGGATGCATCGCTGTAATCCCAGCATCCTGAGAGGTGGAGGTAAAAGTATGGCAAATTCAAGTCCCACCCAGGCAATGTTTCTATGTAGAGAGATCCTATGTCAAAATAGAAAAGTACTGGAGAAGTAGTTCCTTGTGAAGCTCACAGATTCTATTCACAGTACCGAAAATTTTTCTCAATTGCTAAGAAGTGCTATGAGTTAGTGCATTTGGTTGTGAGCTCCCAGGTAGGATCACAAGTGTTGTGTGTTAGTATAGCCGGTATGCACAGAAACCCAGGGTCAGGTCAAGTGAGATAGAAATGTTTATATGAATGTCCAAGTGCGGAATAAACTCCAGGAATCTTTCGTGCAAGTGTTTGTTATAATTCAATTGTATTCAGTTGCCAGAGAAATTATTCATGTAATAAAAACCTTAATTCAGAGAGAGCAAGCTTATTTAGCAAGTATTTTGTGCCTTATACTGGGAAGTGTGAGAGATCACATTTGGCTGCTGTTTGCAGGAGAGAAATAGGCAGTGACCAGGTAGAAGTTCAACTGAGGGATGTTTCAGACAGATGTGGTGTGGCTTCGCCGAATGACTCTCTGCCGCCTCCTGGTGGCCACTGCACACAGGGTGCTGGAGTTTCAGGGGCTTCCTTGATCCAGGTGTAGCTTCAGAAGCTGCTGATCATGCACTGATTGCCTGGTCTATGGCCTGCTGTCCCCAGAGATTTCCCTTCTGTGTGTGGCCCCTGCATCCTTCAACATCAGG
The DNA here is from genome assembly GCF_012274545.1 of Fukomys damarensis. Lineage (NCBI taxonomy): Eukaryota > Metazoa > Chordata > Mammalia > Rodentia > Bathyergidae > Fukomys > Fukomys damarensis. The sequence goes on along the minus strand of NW_022900924.1, from coordinate 6,072,956 downwards.
CACAGGGGGCTCAGATTACCATGAAAAATGAGCACCTTAATTTAGAGGAGGAGGAGGGAGGAGGAGGAGGAGGAAGAGGAGAAGGGGCCCGGAATTTAGCTCAGCGGTTCAGTGGCCTGCGTAA
>NW_022900924.1:6060484-6072819 GCF_012274545.1 Fukomys damarensis | reverse complement strand
AAAAAAAAAAAAAAAAAAAAAAATTAGAGGAGGGCCCCTTGACACACCTGTGCACAGAATTCTGGGACAGTGATGGTCAGGAAGGTGCTGCTGTTGTTTCACACGGGCAGTCACCGGATTCGGGGCTCTGCAGTAGTCACACTGAGTTATGGACTCAACAGGTGACCTGATCCCCACCATCTTATACTTGTGCCTGATGCTGCACAATTTCTGCGATCCGGACCTATTTCCAAAGTTTCTCCCAGTGTGATTGACCGTGTGTCCCAGAGCAGGTGCGGGGGAATAATAGTCCATTGGCTGAGTTTCTTCTTGGAAAGTGTTTCTCTTAGGATGCAAGGAAGGAGAGTAGATTTTTGTGCCACTTTTCTGCTTGAGTACGGGTGTGATGGCTGGTACTGAAGCAGCCATCTTGAAGTCTTTAGATGAGAGAGGTGAAATAAAAGCAACACAAGTTAGCATTTTGTTGAAGAGTGGCTTTCCCAAAAAAAGAGTCATTCTATTTCCAGCTTTATCTTTTGTAAGACAAAATTAGGTCATCGCTTCTATTTGCCTCGAGTGCCGACATATATTTTGTAGTGAGAAAACATTTCTGATTGCTGAGTTAAACTTACTTAGATAAAATTCCTCAATTAGCAGGAAATCAAAGGGAAGAACCTCACCAGTGCAGCTCCTATGCAGATAATTTGTGTATGTTCAGAGCGCAGCTGCTCCTAGGTTTGCCATCAGCAGTCTGGGCCCTACCTGATATGGTGGGGACGGAATGAGGACATGGCAGGCCCGTGAGGAGGGAGCTGCATCTCCTTCTGAGGAGACTGCGGTGTGTGAGGATCTGAAAGGAACAATGGGACTTTTCAGGGGTCTGCATCTGAGTGGGGTCCTGGATTCGAACTGGTTTCCTTCAGACAGGGGAGATCCTTTTCCAGTTGTCATCAGGGGCAGGAAGGATGTGAAGCCCTGGAATGTTCCAGGCATTCCAGGAGGTCTGGGGCAGCTTAGCAACACACTCTGTGGTGGCTTCTGGGATGATTTGGCTGAGCAAGGCCAGGTAGGAGAGAGCTGGGCTGAGACCTGCTTTGAGGCCCTGCTCTCAGGTACCTGGGCTGACGCTTGGAGGGAGTGACTGCTCTTCCCTTCCCTCTCCCTGGTGACCACCATGCACCCAGGTAGGATCTTGCGCTTCGTCCTGAGACTCTAGTCCTAGACCCCACTGTCCTGAATTCCGCATGTGTGGCAAACCATGCTGTCCTAAGGTCCCATGCTTTGCCCAAATTTCTCTCACCCAAGGAGTTGTGCTGTGTCTTTGCCCAAAAAGGAAAGAGACTGACAAGGTGACTCATGCTTTCAAGGTCCCATGAGGGGAGGAAAGAACAGAACCTGGTAGATTCAAACTAATATAATTACCCTGCTGAGGTCAGGAAACTCACTTGGGACTGGGGAGAGGATATGGAAAAACCCTCAGTTAAAAATTTCTGGTTCTTGGTGGAAACAGCTGCTGCCTGTCAGTTCCTCCCGCTGCCTGTGGAGAGGCTGCTGGACTCCGACCTGGGGAGGCTCAGGCCTGTGGGACAGGGTTGGGCTCTACCTCCTTTTGGCTGCTCAGGATCACCAAGTTGAAATAGTATGGATTTTTAACCAACTTGAGTGTCCATTTCTTGATTTTTTTTTTAACCTGAATGTAATCTCAAGTTCCTTTTTATAAGATAGGAATTTCCCCAGAAAAAGAATCTACGTAGCTAGGCCTGATGGCACATTGCCTGTAATCCCAGCATTTAAGAAGCTGAGTTAGAAGGAACAGCTGAGTTGGAGGCCCACCTGGGTACACAGTGAGTTCGAAGCCAGCCTGAACTACGAGGTGAGACCCTGTCTCAACAAACAGAAAAAGAAAAACAAAAGTGTATGTGTCTTAATTTTCCCTTAGCTGGATAATCAACATACAAATATAATAAACTGAGTATGTTTTTCTTACCTTTGTGAGCAGAGTATGATTTAATTCCTGTGTCTCATCCTGATGGGCAGTGGAAATAAAGGCAGGAGTGGAGCTACAGGATGCTTCCTTGTCTCCTTCTAAATAATGTCACTGCCTTATGAATAGACCTTACCTAAGTGAATTAAAATAAATTTTTAAATCCAGCAGACCCAGCCAGGTGAAGGAAAGTGCAGGATATGGTACAGTTCTGTTGAAGTCTTGGGGGCGTTTTTCTCTTTTTTCTTGCACAGCGACAGGACAAAGCTCCCAGGTAGCCACAGCCATCTCAGGTGAGTCTGCACAGGTGTGCTAGTCACTCTGGGTCAGGAGTGAGAAGAGCATTTTCCTCCCTCTGGGTGAGCTGTAGGCGGTGCTGCTTGCATGGGCGGGAATCTCCCTCCTCCTTCCTTGGTGTCTAAGGGGACAGGACACTTCCTTCTGAAAACTCAGGCGTGAACTGGCTCCCGGAACATACGGATATGTCATCTTTGGGTGCTGTTATACTTTCCTCACAAATGCTCCCACGTCTCTGGATGTCTAGGAGAGCAGAGGATCAGAGAAGAGGCCCCACCTGTCCAGGAAGTGCTGACAGGGAAAGATCAGCCTCCTGTTTTCTCATACAGATATTCTGGGAGGGGTCACGAGCGTGAGACTCACTGAGTGGAGACTCCCTGGATCCTTCCCCAAGTACCCAGGAGAACGATCGCGATTCCCTTTTGTGTCGTCTTTTCCCAGAGATGTAATTTGCTGTTTTCTCTCCTCTAACTGTTGGTATCACCTGTTCAAGGGTGGTTGGGCTGATTGAAGCAGACGGGAACCCTCTGACCCCGTGTGGCTGGGCTGCCTTCTCCATCCAGAGAGGAGCTGAGGAGCCAAAATATGAGCGCGAAAGCTGTCACTTAGGTTGCTCTTCAATCCAAGAATCTCAGCCCTTGGGATCCTGGTATGTGAACAGATGAGTGCACTGTTGGCTGGGATAGGAAACCCCTGCTGAGCAGGAGGTCCGTGCACCGCCCTCCCTGGGTCTGGAACCTACACACACGGGTTGTACATTTTCTGTAAAACACTCCCGTGTTCTCTGCTCATCTCCTCAAGCCAGGTGAATGCATTTCCTCTGCTCAGTCTCTGGCTTGTGTAGCTGGACACTTATGTGCCCCTCGTCCAGATCTTTGCCATGTTCATTAAACCCTGTCCCGGAAAACTGTGTGTAAGTTTAGCCTTCTTGTAGGTTCCCCACACCTCTTCTCATGGGGCCTCTCAGAGTTTGGACACAGCCACTGTGGAAAAGCCATGTGTCGTGATGAAGTCTGATTTCCTTTCCTCATAGGAAATTGAACTGCTTTTGGAGCCAACAATTGGTAGGACACTAGCTCTCAAGATTTGCACCTGGTTCCTGCAGTGACCATGTACTGGAGGAAAAAAAAGATTTTAATATAACCAGGATCTCTAACTATCCTGGATGACTAGGCAGCAGAAAAATAGAATATCCTTAAAACACCTTGATCTGTCACAGCATAAACTTGCCGAAATTTTGTCCAGAATTTCTTCTTTGTCAAAGATGAGTTTGCTGAGTATGTCTGGAGTTTTTTCTGCATCTTCTAGTCTATTCACCTGGTCCTCAGGTCTGCTTCTTTGCCAGTACCATGCTGTTTTATCACAGTGGCTTTGTAGTATAGTTTCAAGTTGGGGATTATGATACCCCCTGTCATGTCTCTGTTGCCTATAATGGCTTTTACTATTCTAGGTCTCTTCTGGCTCCAAAATAATTTTTGGATTGTTTTCTCTAGTTCTGTGAAATATATGGTTGAGATTTCAATGGGGATTACATCGAATCTGCATAGCACTTTTGGAAGTGTGGCCATTTTCACGAGGCTTGTTTTTGCTACCCAGGAGCAAGGGATGCATTTCCATTTCCTTATATCCTCTTTGATCTCTTTGTTCAGGGTGCTGTAATTTTCAGTGTAGAATTCTTTTGCCTCCTTTGTTACATTGATTTCTAGATATTTTATTTTTCTGGATGTTATTGTGAAAGGAATTTTTTCCCTAATTTCTCTCTCAGAGAGTCTATTATTTGTGTTCAGGAAGGCTATTGATTTCTGAGTGTTGCCCTTGTATCCAGCTACTCTGCTGAGTCTGTCAATTAAGTGTAAATTCTTTTGGCAGAGTTTTTTGGGTCTTTTATGTAAAGTATCATATCATCAGCAAATAGTGACAATTTAAACTCTTCCTTTCCTATCTTTATTGCTTTCATTTCTTTCTTTTGTCTAATCTCAGTAGCTTATGTCCAGAACTATATTGAAGAGGAGTGGTGATAGTGGACATCGTTGTATTGCTCCTGATTTCAGAGTGAAGGTTTTCAATTTTTGACCATTTAATATGATGTTGGCTGTTGGTTTTTCATAGATAGCCTTAATCAGTTTGAGATAAAGACCATCTATTCAATTTTTCTTCAGGTTTTTATCAGGAATGTGTGTTGGATTTTGTGGAATGCTTTTTCTGCATCTATTTGGATGATCATTTGGTTTTTGTCCTTGACTCTGTATTACGTTTATTGAATTGTTTATGTTAAAGCATCCTTGCATCCTAGGGATAAATCTGACTTGGTCAGGGTATATGATCTTCTTGATGACCCTCTGTATTCTGTTTGTCAGTATCTTATTGAGGATTTTTGCCTCTATGTTCATTAGGGATATTGCCCTGTAGTTCTGTTTTTTTGTTTGGGTCTTTCCTGGTTTTGGAATCAAAGTAACACTTGCTTTCAGGGATGAATTTGGAAGTACTGCTTCCCTTTCTATTTCGTTGAAGATTTTAAGGAGTAGTGGCAATATTTCTCCTATAAATGTGTTGTATAATACAGCAGTCAAGCAATCAGGACCTGGGCTTTTCTTTGTTCATAATGTTTCAATCGCATTTTCAATTTCATTGAGTATAATTGTGGATTTTAGACTTTTTACATCTCCTTCATTCAACTTTGCTAATTCATATGTATCTAGGAATCTGTCCATTTATTCTGTGTTTTCTATTTTATTAGAGAACAGGTTTTCAAAGTAGGTCTTGATGATCCTCTGAATTTGAGATGGATCTGTTGTCACTTCACCTGTTTCATTCCTAATTGCATCAATTTGAGCCTTTTCTTTTTCATAAGGTTGGCTAAGGATTTATTTATTGATATTATGTATTCTTTCAAAAAAACCTCTTCAATTTGTTCATGTTTTGTATCATTCTCTTAGCCTCCATTGCATTGATTTCTGCTCTGATCTTTATAATTTCCTCCCTTGTATGAGCTTTCAGTTTGTCTTGCTCTTCATTTTCTAGGAGCTTTCAGTTCAGCATTAGGTTGTTTACTTGAGCTTGCTCTGTTTTCCTATCATGGGCATTTACTGCTCTGAATTTCCCTCATAGAACTGATTTCATTGTGTCCCATAGATTCCCGCATGTTGTATTTGCATTATTGTTTAATTGTACAAACTGTCTAATTTCTTCTTCAAATTCCTCTGTGACTCATTGGTTGCTCTGAGAGTGTTATTCAATTCTCATGTGTTTGTGAATATCTGCACTTTTCTTACGGTATTAATCTCCAGTTTAATTGCACTATGGTCTGATAATATATAGGGGATAGCTTCAATTCCTTTGCATGTACTTAAGCAATTTCTGTGGGCTAGCATGTGGTCTATTTTGGAGAATGACCCATGTGTAGCTCAAAGGAATGGATTTTCTGATTTTGTGGGGTGGAACATTTTGTAGACATTTATTAAATCCATTTTTTCAAAGACTTGATTCATTTGTGTTACTTCATTGTTGATTGCTTGTCCAGATGATCTGTCTCTTTGTGACACTGGAATATTTAGATTCCGCCTCTACAAATGTATTAATGCTACCTTTGTTTTTCATATCCACTAATATGTTTTGTACAGTTGGGGGCATTAGTATTTGGTACATATGTATTTATGATTGTCATCTCTTCCTCCTGGATTTTTCCCTTTACAAGGATGTAGTGTCCTTCTTTATTTCTCTGAATTAGTTTTGGTTTGAAATCTACTTTGTCTGCAAAGGAGATCGCTACCTCCACGTTTTTCTGGGCTCCAGTCACATTGAGAACTATTTTCCATCCTTTTACTTTCAGTCTATGAATTTCTTTATGAATTAAGTGGGTTTCTTGTATAGACCATATTGTTGGAGTTTGCTTCTTAATCCATTCACCTAGTCTATTTTTTTTGATTGGTGAATTGAGCCCATTAACGTTAATGGTTATAACTGATATATGTTGACTTATTGTCATGTTATTTTCCTGTTTTTGGCTCTTTAACTTTTGCCCCTCTCCTTTTAATTTCTCGCCTTGCCTGGTGTATTTGCCATCTTGGGCCTTATGGAGTTGTGACCTTCATTGTGTTTTTCTAGGATATTGGTTAGAATTGTTTGGAGTGCTGGTTTGGTATTCATGAAATTTCTCCATTGTTCTGTGTTGTGGAATTTCTTATTTGCCCATCAATTTTGAAATATAGTTTTGCAGGATACATCAGTGTGGTTTGGAAGTTGTTTTCTTTTCTTTTTCTCTTTCTTTCTTTCTTTCTTTCTTTCTTCCTCTTCCTCTTCCTCTTCCTCTTCCTCTTCCTCTTCCTCTTCCTCTTCCTCTTCCTCTTCCTCTTCCTCTTCCTCTTCCTCTTCCTCTTCCTCTTCCTCTTCCTCTTCTTCTTCTTCTTCTTCTTCTTCTTCTTCTTCTTCTTCTTTTTCTTCTTCTTCTTCTCCTCTCTTTTTTTTTGGAGACAGGGTGTCACTATATTGTTTTCTTTTCTTTTTCTGTTTTTTGAGACAAGGTTTCAAAAGTAGTTGAGACTGACCTGGAACTCACTTTTTAGCCCAGGCTGGTTTCAAACTCACAGTGATCCTCCTGCCTCAGCCTCCCAAGTGCTGGGATTACAAGCTTGCACCACCATACCTGGCTTGAACTTGTTTTCTTTTCGGACTTGAAACAACTCCCTCCGGGCTCTGCTTGACTTGAGGGTTCATGTTGAAAACTCTGTTACTATTCTGATGTCCTTCCCTTTGCATGTGACTTGTTTCTTTTCTCTAACTGCTTGCTTTATTTTGTTTTTCAGTTGGATTTCTGGTAACTTGATTATTATATGTCTAGATATATATATTGATCATGGCTAGTTGGAGTCCTATATGCCTCATTTATCTGTATGTCAAATACTTTCCCTCTCTTTGGGGAGTTTTCTGTCATTAATTCTGTGAACAGGTTTTTTTTAATGTCATTTTTACTTTCTCCTTCCTTTTCATGGATTCCTATCAGTCTTAATATTATTCTTTTTTGCATTATCTGGGAACTGTTGGATGAATTTCTCACGATCCCTTAGTATTCTTCAGGCATCTCTCTTTTCCTGGTCACTGACAACAATCATATCTTGTTTATCTGATATTCTATCTTCTCATTGGCTCATTCTGCTTCAAATGCTTTCAATAGAGTTTTTAATCTCTTGCTTATGTTTGAATTTGTTTCATAGATTCTGTTTCTTTCGTATCTTGTGTTTTCATAGTTTACATTTATTTCCTATGCTGGTCATTCATGGTTTCCATCATGATTGTGAGCTCATCTATTTTTTTTTAGAGGGGTACTGGTTCTTTATTTCAAAAAGACACTTGGCAATAATATTCAGTAACAAAACTGTTGCACTGCTGTTCCTTCTTTCTCCAGACTGGCCCCAAAGAGAGACCACAACAAAGGAGCATATATTTTAAGCCAATAAGCAGCAGGATGTACACCCAACGGAACTCACAGAAACCTTACCTAAAGTGGGCACTGGGTGTGGAAAAAATTTCAAAAGATTATTAGCACACTACCAGCCCACAGACTCCCGCGAGCTCTCACATCCACATGGAGTAGTTGTGCACACCAACCCTAAAGAAGCAACATTTCAAAATATTATAAAATTCAAAAAGTTTTGTACATAAGCTATTCAAGATTTCTCCAGCACTGGCTGCTACAAAGCACAATGAGACAGCAGCTTCAGACCCAGCAAAGGATAAGATGAATTGATATGGCTTAATCAATGGCACAAACATCATTTTTCTTTTCTTTGAAGGAGGCAGAAAGCAATTAATTGGTCGCCTCAACGTAAAGGGAGGGACACATGATCCATTCAGTGAGCAGCTGGGAAGGGGTAGGAGTGGGACAAAAATCTGGTCTCAGGGCCGGGGAAGGGCTCAGTGGAAGAGCTCTTGCTTACCATGCATGAGGCCCTCCCTGGGTTCAATCCCCTGCATGACAAAAATCAAAAGGAAAAAAAAAAAAAGTCTCAGAGGTCTCACCATCTTAATTTGCTCACTTCTGATGAAAAAAGTAACAAATAAAAATAGTTGTCCAGTGATACCTAGAGCTCAAAGCCTGAGCAGCACGGTTCTTGTTTTTGGCTAACTCTTCCTGGGATCACCTTGCTGGTTTGGCTGGTACTTGGTGCAGAGCAGTGAGGTTTCCTACGGTGGAGTCTTTCCCTGGGCTCTGTTTGGCTCCTGGTGAGGCAGATGCCCATACTTCTTTTCTTCCTCTGTGGAGAGGGCACTATGCATTTGGCTGAACAGTTACCTTCCAGAGTGAGGAAGGAATTAGAATGCTGCTGTGGAGCTGTGGAATTATTTGGAATGTTTTACACATGGTTGCTACAACAAGAAAGGTATTAGGAGACTGTTGAGTTTATCCTGAGGGGTCCCAAGCAGCAGCCTGGGTAAAACCCAAGGTCCAGGCCTGGATAGGGTTCTGCGAGAGGTGATCCTGGGGCAGTACATGGGAAGGACAAATATGCAGATTGTGGGGAAGGGAAGAGGAGAGATGGTGGAGATGGCAAAGAGCTCTGCCTCCTGAACTCACAACTGCTCTGGGTCTCCTGACCACTGTCATCACCCCACGAAGGGCAGGACTCTGGGGGTAGTGATTTACACTAAATTGCTGCAGCTCTCGAGGACTCTAGAGGAGCATGGTTGAGAGGGAAAGAGGGAGGAAACGGGGTCACTAGGTCTCTTTTACAACGGCAGTGTTCTGCTCCGATGCAGCAAGACACCCCCATCCTTCTCCTGCAGCGTCACAGCCGTGGTTAGGGAGTTAATGTCAGAAGCTCATTTTCTGGGAGAGGTTGAGGCCCCTTGGATTCTAGGCCCACAGTGACTCGGCAGAGAGCATGATTTCATTGAAATCATAACAATAAGTGGGATGATCCACACTTCACAGGAAGAACAATGAAGAAATTTAGCACAAATATCAATCCTTTACCTCTCACTGCCTCCATTTTCAATGCATTGGTCAGTTTAAAATTTACATGCTTTAACTTGTGTGCAGTAAAAGAATGTATAGAACTATTTCGTCAATGTTCAAATCTGTACGTATTTCGATTTTCACTTTGAACATTCATTGTAAACTTCCGATGAGTATGAGGAGGGGCCAGGCAATACTAACTAGGTGAAAACAGAGCTTTAGCAAGGAGAAGATTTGGGTGGATAGAGTCAAGTGTGGCAGGAGGAGGCATCCAGGATGATCTCAGAGGTTCTTCTCTCTAGGGAACTCAGGTCCATCCCTGGGGCTTACGTTGCTGTGGACAAGGCTGATTTCTCAGGGATGTTTACAATGGTGTCCCCACGGCTGCCCCACAGCTGGTAGAGGTAGAAGCTTCTGGCCATGGCTATAGGCCTGACTTTCCCTTCAGACCCTGGCATGGAATAGGGAAAAGGAACTGGGTGTGCAGAGGGGAGGCTCAGGGGCAGGGGAGAGGGAGTAGAGCTCACTGAGCCAAGGAGGCAGTGAGTGTGGTGGGAGAGAAGGGCCCTTGTAGGTGGAAGGAGGAGCCCTGTGTGCACCAGGGGAACTGGGTGTTTCACAACCCAGCTGACCCAGCACCTCACACACACAGAAGAGACTCGCATCTGTTTCCTTCTGGAAATGTCACACACACCTGCATTTCTTTCTTTCTTTTAAAAAAAATTTTATTGCCATATATCGAACTTAAGACCTTGCAAGTGCATGGCAGCAGAACCACTGAGCGAAAGCCACAGCCCTACACCTCCCTTCCTTGTTGTCACTGTCATCCTGCAGTGAATATTTTCTGTGCTGAGGACTGGACCCATTTGTGTCACCCTCTGTATTACATCAAGTTCCTTCATGCCCTGGAGGTCAAGGTTGTAGACAGGAAAGGAGTCACTGTTCTGCTTCCAAGCTCGTATGGAAAATGAGCTGCCCCCCATGTCTGAGGAATCTGAGCAGGGGTCGAATGGACTGGAAACTGTCTGTTTGTGGCAGCCTCTGTCTCTGTGGTAGGGCAGGGAGGGGCCGGGGGAGCACAGCTGGTGGTGGGTTTGTGTCTCACTTCCCCATGTGTCTGTGTCACTGTGAGCATTACCACTATCCCACACCTGACAGTAATAGTCAGCCTCGTCCTCAGCCAGGGCACCAGTGATGGTCAGCGTGGCCGTGTTGCCCGACTTGGCCCCAGAGAATCGGTCAGGAATCCCAGAGGGCCTGTTCTTATTGTCATACATGACCAGCACGGGGGCCAGGGTTGGCCTCTGTTGGTACCATTGTACATATTTGCTTCCAATGTTGTTTCCCTCACAGGTGATCCTGGCCGTCTGTCCCAGACTCACTGACTCAGAGGATGGCTGGGTCAGCACATAGGAGGCCACAGAGCCTGCAGGGAGAGAGAAGCAGATGCGGGACTAAGGAGGAGCACTCCTTCCTTCAGACACTTACCCTGGGTGCAGGCCGGGGGAGCCCAGGGCTAGGTGGGCAGATGAGGGTCCCGGGGTGGCACCTGTGCAATGAGCAAGGAGGCCAAGGAAAAGCGTGGTCCAGGCCATGGTAGAGCTGCCCGCGTGTTCCTTCCTGAGGCCAGGCTGGGTGGCTTCCTCCCAGGCCTCTTATCCCCTTGCAGGAGAGAGCTGCCCATTATGTAAATCAGCCCAGCTCAGGGTGCCCCTGGGGAGATTTGTGCTGTCCTGAGCAGGGCTCACCCTCAGGTACAGAGCAAGAATAGGGCCAGCCCTGCATCCCCACCCACAGCCCTGGGAGGCTCCTTCACCTGTTAGTGCATAAGCAGGCCCAACCTCCACCCAGCACAGTGTCCTGCCATTGCTGCTCAAACTTCTGAGTGTTGAGAGATCAGCAATGGAGTTGCTGTTTCCCAAGCCTCCTGACGTCCTGCGTGCGGGTAGTCCTGGTCCTATCTAGCGGTGGACTGGAAGACACACATCCAACTTTGAACAAGCCCAGGACTTTCCTGTGTTTAACCCTGGCTCCGAGGCACTTGGCTTTGGTCTAGTAGCCGGGTACCTGTCCATGAATGCTTTCTAGCAAAGTCAGATGTCAGGGGAGTCCCAGCTCCACTTTAGAGTTTCAATGACAGAGCCCAGTGCAGACTCACTGAATACACCTGATGGACGACAGCAAGAAACTCAGCCTGGCACAGGCACTGTCCAGATCACACAGCTTCTTAGTGGAGAGACAACAAAAGTCCTACACTGAGGCCGGTGTTGGATGCATGGCTGTAATCCAAGCATCCTGGGAGGTGGAGGTAAGAGTATGGCAAATTCAAATCCCCCCTAGGCAATATTTCCTTTTAGAGAGATCCTATGTCAAAATAAAAAAGAACTGGCGAAGTAGTTCATTGTGAAGCTCACAGATTCTATTCACAGTACCAAAAATTTTTCTCATTTGCTAAGAAGTGCTATGAGTTAGTGCATTTGGTTGTGAGCTCTCAGGTAGGATCATAAGTGTTGTGTGGAAGTATAGCTGGTATGCACAGAAACCCAGGGTCAGGTCAAGTGAGATAGAAATGTTTATATGAATGTCCAAGTGCGGAATAAACTCCAGGAATCTTTCATGCAAGTGTTTGTTATAAGTCAATTGTATTCAGTTGCCAGAGAAATTATATCATGTAATAAAAACCTTAATTCAGAGAGAGCAAGCTTATTTAGCAAGTATTTTGTGCCTTATACTGGGAAGTCTTAGAGATCACATTTGGCTGCTGTTCACAGGAAAGAAACAGGCAGCGACCAGGTAGAAGTTCAACTGAGGGATGTTTCAGACAGAGATGTGGTGTGGCTTCGCCGAATGGCTCTCTGCCGCCTCCTGGTGGTCACTGCACACAGGGTGTTGGCGGTTCAGGGGCTTCCTTGATCCAGATGTAGATTCAAAAGCTGCTGATCATGCACTGATTGCCTGGTCTATGGCCTGCTGGCCCCAGAGATTTCCCTTCTGTGTGTGGCCCCTGCATCCTTCAACATCAGGCACAGGGGGCTCAGATTACCATGAAAAATGAGCACCTCAAGTTAGAGGAGGAGCAGCGAGGAGGGAGGAGAAGGCGGGTGAGGAGAAGGACAGGGGGGA
>NW_022900924.1:6045552-6060418 GCF_012274545.1 Fukomys damarensis | reverse complement strand
AAAAAAAAAAAAAAAAAAAAAAAAAAACAATTTAGTGGAGGAGGGGGTCAGGGCCCCTTGACACACCTGTGCACGTAATTCTAGGACAGTGATGTTCAGGAAGGTGCTGCTGTTGCTTCACACTGGCAGTCACCGGACTCGGGGCTGTGCAGTAGTCACACTGAGTTATGGACTCAACAGGTGACCTGATCCCCACCATCTTCTACTTGTGCCTGATGCCCCACAGTTTCTGCAATCCGGACCCGTTTCCAAGGTTTCTCCCAGCGTGATTGACCGTGTGTCCTAGAGCAGGTCCGGGGGAATAATAGTCCATTGGCTGAGTTTCTTCTTGGAATATGTTTCTCTTAGGATGCAAAGAAGGAGAGTATATTTTTGTACCACTTTTCTGCTTGAATATGGGTGTGATGGCTGGAACTGAAGCAGCCATCTTGAAGTCTTTAGATGAGAGAGGTGAAATAAAAGCAATAAAAGTTCGCATTTTGTTGAAGAGTGGCTTTCCCAACAGAAGAGTCATTCTATTTCCAGCTTTATCTTTTGTAAGAGAACATTAGGTCATCGCTTCTATTTGCCTCGAGTGCCGACATATTTTGTAGTGAGAAAACATTTCTGATTGTTTAGTTCAGCTTACTTAGATAAAATTCCTCCATTAGCAGGAAATCAAAGGGAAGAACCTCACCAGTGCAGCTCCTATGCAGATAGTTAGTGTATGTTCAGAGCCTGACTGGTCCTAGTTTTAGTCCTCAGCAGTCTGGCCCCCTACCTGATGAGGTGGGGGCGGAATGAGGACATGGCAGGCCCGTGAGGAGGAAGCTGCATCTCCTTCTGGGGAGACTGCGGTGTGTGAGGGTGTGAAAGGAACAATGGGACTTTTCAGGGGGTTCGCATCTGAGTGGGGTCCTGGATTCGAACTGGTTTCCCTCAGACAGGAGAGATCCTTTTCCAGTGTCATCAGGGGCAGGAAGGATGTGAAGCCCTGGAATGTTCCAGGCATTTCAGGAGGTCTGGGGCAGCTTAGCAAACACACTCTGTGGTGGCTTCTGGGATGATTTGGCTGAGCAAGGCCAGGTAGGAGAGAGCTGGGCTGAGACCTGCTTTGAGGCCCTGCTCTCAGGTACCTGGGCTGACGACTTGGAGGGAGTGATTGCTCTTCCCTTCCCTCTCCCTGGTACCCACTCTGCAGCCAAGTAGAGTCTTGCTCTTCGTCCTGAGACTCTAGTCCTAGACCCCACTGTCCTGAATTCCGCATGTGTGGCAAACCATGCTGCCCTAAGGTCCCATGCATTGACCAAATTTCTGTCACTAGAGGAGTTGTGCTGTGTCTTTGCCCAAAAAGGAAAGAGACTGACAAGGTGACTCATGCTGTCAAGGTCCCATGGAGAGGAGGAAAGAACAGAACCTGGTAGATTCAAACTAATATAATTACCCTGCTGAGGTGAGGAAACTCACTTGGGACTGCGGAGAGGATATGGAAAAACCCTCAGTTAAAAATTTCTGGTCCGGGACGGAGACAGCTGCTGCCTGTGAGTTCCTCCCGCTCCCTGTGGAGAGGCTGCTGGACTCCGACCTCGGGAGGCTCAGGCCTGTGGGAGGGGGTTGGGCTCTCCATCCTTTTGGCTGCTCAGGATCACCAAGTTGAAATAGTATGGATTCTTAACCAACTTGAGTTGGCATTTCCTGAATTTTTTTAACCTGAATGTAATGTCAGGTTCATTTTGATAAGATAGGAATTTCCCTAGAAATATAATCTAAGTAGCTAGGCCTGGTGGCACATTGCCTGTAATCCCAGCATTTAGGAAGCTGAGGCAGGAGGATGAGCTGAGTTGGAGGCCCACCTGGGTACACAGTGAGTTCAAAGCCAGCCTGAACTACGAGGTGAGACCCTGTCTCAACAAACACAAAAAGAAAAACAAAACTGTATGTGTCTTAATGTTCCCTTAGCTGGATAAGCAACATACAAATATAATAAACTGAATTATGTTTTTCTTACCTTTATGAGCAGGGTATGATTTCATTCTTGTGTCACATCCTGATGGACAGTGCTAATAAAGGCAGGAGTGGAGCTAGAGGATGTTTCCTTGTCTCCTTCTAAATAATGTCACTGCCTTATGACTAGACCTTCCCTAAGTGACTTAAAAAAATTTTTTTAATCCAGCAGACGAAGCAAGGTGAAGGAAAGTGTAGGATATGGTACAGTTCTGTGGAAGTCTTGGGGAAGTTTTTCTCTTTTTCTTGCACAGCGACAGGAAAATACTCCCAGGTAGCCACAGCCATCTCAGGTGAGCCTGCAGAGGTGTGCTCGTCACTCTGGGTCAGGACTGAGAAGAGCATTTTCCTCCGACTGGGAGAGCTGTAGTCGGTGCTGCTTGCATGGGCGGGAATCTCCCTCCTCCTTCCTTGGTGTCTGAGGGGACAGGACACTTCCTTGTGAAAACTCAGGCGTGAACTGGCCCCCGGAACACACAGATACGTCATCTTCGGGGCCTGTTATCCTTTCCTCACAAATCCTCCCCCTTCTCTGGATGTCTAGGAGAGCAGAGGATCAGAGAAGAGGCCCCACCTGTTCAGGCAGTGCTGACAGGGAAAGATCAGCCTCCTGTGTTCTCATACAGATATTCTGGGAGGGGTCACGAGCGTGAGACTCACAGGTGGAGACTCCCTGGATCCTTCCCCAAGTAACCAGGAAAACGATCGGGATTCCCTTTTGTGTCATCTTTTCCCAGAGATTTAATTTTCTGTTTTCTCTCCTCTAACTGTGGGTTTCATCTGTTCAAGGGTGGTTGGGCTGATGGAAGCAGACAGGAGCCCTCTGACCCCGTGTGGCTGGGCTGCCTTCTCCATCCAGAGAGGAGCTGAGGAGCCAAAATATGAGCGCCAAAGCTGTCACTGAGGTTGCTCTTCCATCCAAGAATCTCAGCCCTTGGGATCCCGGGATGTGAAGAGATGAGCGCACTGTTGGCTGGGATAGGAAACCCCTGCTGAGCAGGAGGTCCGTGCACCGTCCTCACTGGGTCTGCAGCCCACACACACAGGTTGTACATTTTCTGTAAAACACTCCCGTGTTCTCTGTTCATCTCCTCAAGCCAGGTGAATGCATTTCCTGTGCTCAGTCTCTGGCTTGTGTAGCTGGACACTTATGTGCCCCTCGTCCAGATCTTTGCCATGTTCATTAAACCCTGTCCCGAAAAACTGTGTGTAAGTTTAGCCATCTCGTAGGCTCCCCACACCTCTTCTCATGGGGCCTCTCAGAGTTTGGACACAGACACTGTGGAAAAGCCATGTGTCGTGATGCAGTCTGATTTCCTTTCCTCATAGGAAATTGAACTTCTTTTGGAGCCAATGATTGGTAGGACACTAGCTCTCAAGATTTGCACCTGGTTCCTGCAGTGACCATGTACTGGAGGAATAAAAAGATTTTAATATAACTAGGATCTCTAACTATCCTGGATGACTAGGCAGTAGAAAAATAGAATATCCTTAAAACACCTTGATCTGTCACAGCATAAACTTGCCGAAATTTTGTCCAGAATTTCTTCTTTGTCAAAGATGAGTTTGCTGAATATGTCTGGAGTTTTTTCTGCATATTCTAATCTATTCAACTGGTCCTCAGGTCTGTTTCTTTGCCAGTACCATGCTGTTCTATCACAGTGGCTTTGTAATATAGTTTCGAGTTGGAGATTATGATACTCCCTACCATGTCTCATTTGCCTAGAATGGCTTTTACTATTCTAGGTCTCTTCTGGCTCCAAAAGAATTTTTGGATTGTTTTCTCTAGTTCTGTGAAATATATGGTTGAGATTTCAATTGGGATTACATCGAATCTGCGTAGCAGTTTTGGAAGTGTGGCCATTTTCACTAGGCTTGTTTTTGCTCCCCAGGAGCAAGGGATGCATTTCCATTTCCTTATATCCTCTTTGATCTCTTTGTTCAGGGTGCTGTAGTTTTCAGTGTAGAATTCTTTTGCCTCCTTTGTTACATTGATTTCCAGATATTTTATTTTTCTGGATGTTATTGTGAAAGGAATTTTTTCACTAATTTCTCTCTCAGAGAGTCTATTATTTGTGTTCAGGAAGGCTATTGATTTTTTAGTGTTGCCCTTGTATTCAGCTACGCTGCTGAGTCTGTCAATTAAATGTAAATTCTTTTGGCAAAGATTTTGGGTGTTTTATGTAAAGTATCATATCATCAGCAAATAGTGATGGTTTAAACTCTTCCTTTCCTATCTTTATTGCTTTCATTTCTTTCTTTTGTCTAATCTCTGTAGCTTATGTCCAGAACTATATTGAAGAGGAGTGGTGATAGTGGACATCCTTGTATTGCTCCTGATTTCAGAGTGAAGGTTTTCAGTTTTGACCATTTAATATGATGTTAGCTATTGGTTTTTCATACATAGCCTTAATCAGTTTGAGATAAAGACCATCTATTCAATTTTTCTTCATGTCTTTATCATGAATGTGTGTTGGATTTTGTGGAATGCTTTTTCTGCATCTATTGGGATGATCATATGGTTTTTGTACTTGACTCTGTATTACATTTATTGAGTTGGGTATGTTAAAGCATCCTTGCATCCTCGGGATAAATCTGACTTGGTCAGGGTATATGATCTTCCTGATGACCCTCTGTATTCTGTTTGTTAGCATCTTATTGAGGATTTTTGTATCTATGTTCATTAGGGAGATTGGCCTGTAGTTCTGTTTTTTTCTTTGGGTCTTTCCTGGTTTTGGAATCAAAGTAACACTTGCTTCCAGCGATGAATTTGGAAGTACTGCTTCCCTTTCAATTTCATTGAAGATTTTAAGGAATAGTGGCAATAATTCTGCTATAAATGTGTTGTATAATACAGCAGTCAAGCAATGAGGACCTGGGCTTTTCTTTGTTCATAATGTTTCAAGTGCATTTTCAATTTCATTGAGTATAATTGTGGATTTTAGACTTTTTACATCTTCTTCATTCAACTTTGTTAATTCATATGTATCTAGGAATCTGTCCATTTCTTCTGTGTTTTCTATTTTATTAGAGAACAGGTTTTCGATGTAGGTCTTGATGATCCTCTGAATTTCAGACGGATCTGTTGTCACTTCACCTTTTTCATTCGTAATTGCATCAATTTGAGCCTTTTCTTTTTCATAAGGTTGGCTAAAGATTTATTTATTGATATTAAGTATTCTTTCAAAAAAACCTCTTCAATTTGTTCATGTTTTGTATCATTCTCTTAGCGTCCATTGCATTGATTTCTGCTCTGATCTTTATAATTTCCTCCCTTGTATGAGCTTTCAGTTTGTCTTGCTCTTCATTTTCTAGGAGCTTTCAGTTCAGCATTAGGTTGTTTATTTGAGCTTGCTCTGTTTTCCTATCATGGGCATTTACTGCTCTGAACTTCCCTCATAGAACTGATTTCATTGTTTCCCATAGATTCCTGTATGTTGTATTTGCATTATTGTTTAATTGAAGAAACTGTCTAATTTCTTCTTTAAATTCCCCTGTGACTCATTGGTTGCTCTGAGAGTGTTATTCAATTCTCATGTGTTTGTGAATATCTGCACTTTTCTTACGGTATTAATCTCCAGTTTAATTGCACTATGGTCTGATAATATATAGGTGATAGCTTCAATTCTTTTGCATGTACTTAAGCAAGTTCTGTGAGCTAGCATGTGGTCTATTTTGGAAAATGACCCATGTGCAGCTCAAAGGAATGGATTTTCTGATTTTGTGGGGTGGAACATTTTGTAGACATTTATTAAGTCCATTTTTTCAAAGACTTGGTTCATTTGTGTTATTCCATTATTGATTGCTTGTCCAGATGATCTATCTCTTTGTGACACTGGAGTGTAGAGATTCCCCCACTACAAATGTATTAGTGCTTCCTTTGTTTATCATATCCACTAATATGTTTTGTATAGTTGGGGGCATTAGTATTTGGTACATATGTATTTATGATTGTCATCTCTTCCTCTTGGATTTTTCCCTTTACAAGGATGTAGTGTCCTTCTTTATTTCTCTGAATTAGTTTTGGTTTGAAATCTACTTTGTCTGCAAAGGAGATCGCTACCTCCACGTTTTTCTGGGCTCCTGTCACATTGAGAACTATTTTCCATCCTTTTACTTTCAGTCTATGAATTTCTTTGTGAATTAAGTGGGTTTCTTGTATAGACCACATTGTTGGAGTTTGCTTCTTAATCCATTCTCCTAGTCCATTTTTTTTTGATTGGTGAATTGAGCCCATTAACATTAATGGTTATAACTGATATATGTTGACTTATTGTCATGTTATTTTCCTGTTTTTGGCTCTTTAACTTTTGCCCCTCTCCTTTTAATTTCTCGCCTTGCCTGGTGTATTTGCTGTCTTGGGCCTTATGGAGTTGTGACCTTCATTGTGTTTTTCTAGGATATTGGTTAGAATTGTTTGGAGTGCTGGTTTGTTATTCATGAAATTTCTCTATTTTTCTGTGTTGTGGAATTTCTTATGTGCCCGTCAATTTTGAAATATAGTTTTGCAGGATACATCTGTGTAGTTGGGAAGTTGTTTTCTTTTCTTTTTCTCTTTCTTTCTTTCTTTCTTTCTTTCTTTCTTTCTTTCTTTCTTTCTTTCTTTCTTTTTTCCTTCTTCTTCTTCTTCTTCTTCTTCTTCTTCTTCTTCTTCTTCTTCTTCTTCTTCTTCTTCTTCTTCTGCTTCTGCTTCTATCTCTCTTTTTTTTTTTTTGAGACAGGGTGTCACTATGTTGTTTTCTTTTCTTTTTCTGTTTTTTGAGACAGGGTCTCACTAAGTAGTTGAGACTGACCTGGAACTCACTTTTTAGCCCAGGCTGGTGTCAAACTCATAGCTATCCTCCTGCCTCAGCCTCCCAAGTGCTGGGATTACAGGTTTGCACCACCATACCTGGCTTGAAGTTGTTTTCCTTTCGGACTTGAAACAACTCCCTCCCAGCTCTGCTTGACTTAAGGGTTCATGTTGAAAACTCTGTTATGATTCTGATGTCCTTCCCTTTGCATGTGACTTGTTTTTTTCTCTAACTGCTTGCTTTATTTTTTCAGTTGGATTTCTGGAAACTTGATTATTATATGTCTAGATACATATATTGATCATGGCTAGTTGGAGTCCTATATGCCTCATTTATCTGTAGGTCAAATCCTTTCCGTCTGTTTGGGGAGTTTTCTGTCATTAATTCTGTGAACATGTTTTTTTTTTATGTCATTTTTACTTTCTCCTTCCTTTTCATGGATTCCTATCAGTCTTAATGTTATTCTTTTTTGCATTATCTGGGAACTGTTGGATGAATTTCTCACGATCCCTTAGTATTCTTCAGGCATCTCTCTTTTCCTGGTCACTGACAACAATCATATCTTCTTTATCTGATATTCTGTCTTCTCATTGGCTCATTCTGCTGCAAATGCTTTCAATAGAGTTTTTAATCTCTTTGCTATGTTTGAATCTGTTTCATAGATTCCATTTCTGTCCTATCTTGTGTTTTCATAGTTTAAATTTCTTTCCTATGCTGGGCATTCATGGTTTCCATCATGATCGTGAGCTCATCTATTTTTTTTTAGAGTGGGACTGGTTCTTTATTTCAAAAAGACACTTGGCAATACTATTCAGTAACAAAACAGTTGCACTACTGTTCCTTCTTTCTCCAGACTGGCCCTAAAGAGAGACCACAACAAAGGAGCATACATTTTAACCCAACAAGCAGCAGGATGCACACCCAACAGACCTCACAGAAACCTTACCTAAAAGTGGGGCCTGGGTGTGGAAAAAATTTCAAAAGATTATTAGCACACTACCAGCCCACAGACTCCCGCGAGCTCTCACATCCACATGGAGTAGTCGTGCACACCAACCCTAAAGAAGCAACATTTCAAAATATTATAAAATTCAAAAAGTTTTGTACATAAGCTATTCAAGATTTCTCCAGCACTGGCTGCTACAAAGCACAATGAGATGTCACTTTCAGAGACAGCAGCTTCAGACCCAGCAAAGGATAAGATGAATTGATATGGCTTAATCAATGGCACAAACATCATTTTTCTTTTGTTTCAAGGAGGCAGAAAGCAATTAATTGGTCACCTCAACGTTAAGGGAGGGACACATGATCCATTCAGTGAGCAGCTGGGAAGGGGTAGGAGTGGTTCAAAAATCTGGTCTCAGGGCCGGGGAAGGGCTCAGTGGAAGAGCTCTTGCCTACCATGCATGAGGCCCTCCCTGGGTTCAATCCCCTGCATCACAAAAATCAAAAGAAAAAAAAAGTCTCAGAGGTCTCACCATCTTAATTTGCTCACTTCTGATGAAAAAAGTAACAAATAAAAATAGTTGTCCAGTGATACCTAGAGCTCAAAGCCTGAGCAGCACAGTTCTTGTTTTTGGCTAACTCTTCCTGGGATCACCTTTCTGGTTTGGCTGGTACTTGGTGCAGAGCAGTGAGGTTTCCTATGGTGGAGTCTTTCCCTGGACTCTGTTTGGCTCCTGGTGAGGCAGATGCCCATACTTCTTTTCTTCCTCTGTGGAGAGGGCACTATGCATTTGGCTGAACAGTTACCTTCGAGAGTGAGGAAGGAATTAGATTGCTGCTGTGGAGCTGTGGAATTATTTGGAATGTTTTACAAATGGTTGCTACAGCAAAAAAGGTATTAGGAGACTGTTGAGTTTATCCTGAGGGGTCCCAAGCAGCAGCCTGGGTCAAGCCCAAGGTCGGGGCCCAGGTAGGATTCTGTGAGAGGTGATCCTGGGGCAGTGCATGGGAAGGACAACTATGCAGATTGTGGGGAAGGGAACAGGAAGGAGGTTCAGGCCGGGGTGGAGATGGTACAGAGCTCTGCCTACTGAACTCACAACCAGTCTGGGCCTCCTGACCTCTGTGATCACCCCAGGAAGGGCAGGTTTCTGGGGGTAGTGATTTACACTAAATTGCTGCAGCTCTGGAGGACTCTAGAGGAGCATGGTTGAGAGGGAAAGAGGGAGGAAACGGGTCACTAGGTCTCTTTTACAACGCAGTGTTCTGCTCCGATGCAGCAAGACACCCCCATTCTTCTCCTGCAGCCTCACAGCTGTAGTTAGGGAGTTAATGTCAGAAGTTCATTTTCTGGGAGAGGTTGAGGCCCCTTGGATTCTAGGCCCACACTGACTCTGCAGAGAGCTTGATTTCATTGAAATCATAACAATAAGTGGGATGATCCACACTTCACAGGAAGAACAATGAAGAAATTTAGCACAAATATCAATCCTTTTCCTCTCACTGCCTCCATTTTAAATGCGTTGGGCAGTTTGAAATTTACATACTTTAACTTGTGTTCAGTAAAAGAATGTATAGAACTAATCCATCAATGTTCAAATCTGTACGTATTTCGATTTTCACTTTGAACATTCATTCTAAACTTCCAATGAGTATGAGGAGGGGCCAGCCAATAGTAACTAGGTGAAAACAGAGCTTTAGCAAGGAGAAGATTTAGGTCTATGGAGTCAAGTGTGGCAGGAGGAGGCATCCAAGATGACCTAAGAGGTTCTTCTCTCTAGGGAACTCAGGTCCATCCATGTGGTCTACTTTGCTGTGGACAAGGCTGATTTCTCAGGGACGTTTCCAATGATGTCCCCACGGCTGCCCCGCAGCTGGTAGGGGAAGAAGCTTCTGGCCATGGCTATAGGCCGGACTTTCCCTTCAGACCCTGGCATGGAACAGGGAAAAGGAGCGGGGTGTGCAGACGGGAGGCTCAGGGGCAGGGGAGAGGGAGTGGACCTCACCGAGCCGAAGGAGGCAGTGAGTGTGGTGGGAGAGAAGGGCCCTTTTAGGTGGAAGGAGGAGCCCTGTGTGCAGCAGGGGAACTGGGTGTTTCACAACCCAGCTGACCCAGCACCTCACACACACAGAAGAGACACGCATCTGTTTCCTTCTGGAAATGTCACAAACACCTGCATTTCTTTCTTTCTTTTTTTAAAAAAATTTATTACCATATATCGAACATAAGTGCTTGCAAGCGCAAGGCAGCAGAACCACTGAGCAAAAGCCACAGCCGTACACCTCCCTTCGTTGTTGTCACTGTCATCCTGCAGTGAGTGTTTTCTGTGCTGAGGGCTGGACCCATTTGTGTCAAGCCCCGTATTAGATCAAGGTCATTCATGCCCTGGAGGTCAAGGTTGTAAATGGGAAATAAGTCACTGTTCTGCTTCCAAGCTCATATGGCCCCCATGTCTGAAGAATCTGTGAGCAGGGGTCGAATGGACTGGAAACTGTCTGTTTGTGGCAGCCTCTGTCTCTGTGGTAGGGCAGGGAGGGGCCGT
Source organism: Fukomys damarensis (assembly GCF_012274545.1). Lineage (NCBI taxonomy): Eukaryota > Metazoa > Chordata > Mammalia > Rodentia > Bathyergidae > Fukomys > Fukomys damarensis. The sequence continues at coordinate 6,050,154 of NW_022900924.1, read as the reverse complement.
GGGAGCTCGGCTGGTGGTGGGTTTGTGTCTCACTTCCCCATGTGTCTGTGTCACTGTGAGCATTACCACTATCCCCCACCTGACAGTAATTGTCAGCCTCATCCTCAGCCAGGGCGCCAGTGATGGTCAGCGTGGCTGTGTTGCCCGAGTTGGCACCAGAGAATTGGTCAGGAATCCCGGAGGGCCGATTGTTATCACTATATATCACCAGCATGGGAGCCAGGGTTGGCCTCTGTTGGTACCAATGTACAATTTTGCTTCCAATGTTGTTTCCCTCACAGGTGATCCTGGCCGTCTATCCCAAATTCACTGACTCAGAGGATGGCTGCGTCAGCACATAGGAGGCCACAGAGCCTGCAGGGAGAGAGAAGCAGATGCGGGACTAAGGAGGAGCGCTCCTTCCCTCAGACACTTACCCTGGGTGCAGCCGGAAGGAGCCCAGGGCCAGGTGGGCAGATGAGGGTCCCGGGGTGGCACCTGTGCAATGAGCAAGGAGGCCAAGGAAAAGCGTGGTCCAGGCCATGGTAGAGCTGCCCCACGTGTTCCTTCCTGAGGCCAGGCTGGGTGGCTTCCTCCCAGGCCTCTTATCCCCTGGTAGGACAGAGCTGCCCATTATGTAAATCAGCCCAGGTCAGGGTACCCCTGGGGAGATTTCTGGAGTTCTGAGCAGGGCTCAGGCTCATGTACACAGCAAGAGTAGGGGCAGCCCTGCATCCCCACCCACAGACCTGGGAGGCCCCTTCACCTGTCGGGGCATAAGCAGGCCCAGCCTCCACCCCGCACTGTGTCCTGCCATTGCTGCTCAGCCTTCTGGGCATTCAGAGATCAGAAATGGAGTTGCTGTTTCCCAAGCCTCCTGACGTCCTGCCTGTGGGTGGTCCTGGTCCTATCTACTGGTGGACTGGAAGACACACACCCAACTTTGAACAAGCCCAGGACTTTCCTGTGTTTAATCCTGGCTCCGAGGCAGGTGGCTTTGGTCTATAGCTGCTGGGTACCCTGTCCATGAATGCTTTCTAGCAAAGTCAGATGTCAGGGGAGTCCCAGCTCCACTTTAGAGTTTCAATGACTGAGCCCAGTGCAGACTCACTGAATACACCTGATGGACAACAGCAAGAAACTCAGCCTGGCACAGGCACTGTCCAGATAACACAGCTTCTTAGCGGAGAGACAGCTAAAGTCCTACACTGAGGCAGGTGTTGGATGCATGACTGTAATCCCAGCATCCTGGGAGGTGGAGGTAAGAGTATGGCAAATTCAAGTCCCCCCATAGGCAATGTTTCTGTGTAGAGAGATCCTATGTCAAAATAAAAAAGAACTGGAGGAGTAGTTCATTGTGAAGCTCACAGATTCAATACACAGTACTGAAAATTTTTCTCAATTGCTAAGACGTGCTATGAGGTAGTGCATTTGGTTGTGAGCTCTCAGGTAGGATCATAAGTGTTGTGTGTTAGTACAGCCAGTATGCACAGGAACCCAGGGTCAGGTCAACTGAGACACAAATATTTATGTCCCAGTGGGGTATAAATTCCAGGAATCTTTCATTCAGGTGTTTGTTATAATTAAATTGTATTCAGTTGCCAGAGAAATGATATCATGTAATAAAAACCTTAATTCAGAGAGAGCAAGCTTAGTTAGCAAGTATTTTGTGCCTTATACTGGGAAGTCTGAGAGATCACATTTGGCTGCTGTTCCCAGGAGAGAAACAGGCAGCGACCAGGTAGAAGTTCAACTGAGGGATGTTTCAGACAGAGATGTGGTGTGGCTTCGCCGAATGACTCTCTGCCGCCTCCTGGTGGCCACTGCACAAAGGCTGCTGGAGGTTCAGGGGCTTCCTTGATCCAGTTGTAGCTTCAGAAGCTGCAGATCATGCACTGATTGCCTGGTCTATGGCCTGCTGTCCCCAGAGATTTCCCTTCTGTGTGTGGCCCCTGCATCCTTCAACATCAGCACAGGGGGCACAGATTACCATGAAAAATGAGCACCTCAATTTAGAGGAGAAGAAGGGAGGAGGAGGAGGAGGAGGAGGAGGAAAAGTGAACTAGGGGAGGGCCTGAGCATGGTGATGCAATCATGTAACTCCAGCCACTCAGGAGGCTGAGGTAGAAGTTCAAGTCCTACCTGGGCAATGTACAGAGATCTTATCTCAAAATAAATAAAAAAAAAAAAAAAAAAGAAAGAAATTTAGAGGAGGGCCCCTTGACACACCTGTGCACGTAATTCTGGGACAGTGACGGTCAGGAAGGTGGTGCTGTTGCTTCACGCTGGCAGACACCAGATTTGGGGCTGTGCAGTAGTCACACTGAGTTATGGACTCAACAGGTGACCTGATCCCCACCATCTTCTACTTGTGCCTGATGCCCCACAGTTTCTGCAATCCGGACCCTTTTCCAAGGTTTCTCCCAGTGTGATTGACCATGTGTCCTAGAGCAGGTCCGGGAGAATAATAGTCTGTTGGCTGAGTTTCTTCTTGGGAAATGTTTCTCTTAGGATGCAAGGAAGGAGAGTATATTTTTGTACAGCTTTTCTGCTTGAATATGGGTGTGATGGCTGGAACGGAAGCAGCCATCTTGAAGTCTTTAGAAGAGAGAGGTGAAATAAAAGCAACAAAAGTTAGCATTTTGTTGAAGAGTGGCTTTCCCAAAAAAAGAGTCATTCTATTTCCAGCTTTATCTTTTGTAAGAGAACATTAGGTCATCGCTTCTATTTGCCTCAAGTGCCGACATATATTTTGTAGTGAAAAAACATTTCTGATTGCTGAGTTAAACTTACTTAGATAAAATTCCTCAATTAGCAGGAAATCAAAGGGAAGAACCTCACCAGTGCAGCTCCTATGCAGATAATTAGTGTATGTTCAGAGCGCGGCTGGTCCTAGTTTTTGCCATCAGCAGTCTGGGCCCTACCTGATATGGTGGGGACGGAATGAGGACATGGCAGGCCCGTGAGGGGGGAGCTGCATCTCCTTCTGAGGAGACTGCGGTGTGTGAGGGTCTGAAAGGAACAATGGGACTTTTCAGGGGTCTGAATCTGAGTGGGGTCCTGGATTCGAACTACTTTCATTCAGACAGGGGAGATCCTTTTCCAGTGGTCATCAGGGGCAGGAAGGATGTGAAGCCCTGGAATGTTCCAGGCATTCCAGGAGGTCTGGGGCAGCTTAGCAGACACACTCTGTGGTGGCTTCTGCGATGATTTGGCTGAGCAAGGCCAGGTAGGAGAGAGCTGGGCTCAGACCTGCTAGGAGGCTCTGCTCTCAGGTACCTGGGCTGACGACTTGGAGGGAGTGATTGCTCTTCCCTTCCCTCTCCCTGGTACCCACTGTGCACCCAGGTAGGGTCTTGCGCTTCATCCTGAGACTCTAGTCCTAGACCCCGCTGTCCTGAATTCCGCATGTGTGGCAAAGCATGCTGTCGTAAGGTCCCATGCATTGACCAAATTTCTGTCACCAGAGGAGTTGTGCTGTGTCCTTGATCAAAAAGGAAAGAGACTGACAAGGTGACTCATGCTTTCAAGGTCCCATGGAGAGGAGGAAAGAACAAAACCTCATAGATTCAAACTAATATAATTACCCATTTGATGTAAGGAAACTAACTTGGGACTGCGGAGAGGATATGGAAAAACCCTCAGTTAAATATTTCTGGTCCTGGATGCAGACAGCTGCTGCCTGTCAGTTCCTCCCGCTCCCTGTGGAGAGGCTGCTGGACTCCGACCTTGGGAGGCTCAGGCCTGTGTGACAGGGTTGGGCTCTACATCCTTTTGGCTGCTCAGGATCACCAAGTTGAAATAGTATGGATTTTTAACCAACTTGCGTGGCCATTTCTTGATTTTTTTTTTATCTGAATATAATCTCAAGTTCCTTTTCATAAGATAGGAATTTCCCCAGAAAAATAATCTATGTAACTCGGCCAGGTGGCACATTGCCTGTAATCCCAGAATTTAGGAGGCTGAGGCAGGAGGATGAGCTGAGTTGGAGGCCCACCTGGCTGCACAGTGAGTTCAAAGGAAGCCTGAACTACGAGGTGAGACCTTACCTCAACAAACAGAAAAAGAAGGTAAAGTGTATATGTCTTAACTTTCCCTTAGCTAGATAAGCAACGTACAAATACAATAAACTGAGAATGTTTTTCTTACCTTTGTGAGCAGAGTATGATTTCATTCTTGTGTCTCATCCTCGTGGGCAGTGGTAATAAAGGCAGGAGTGGAGCTAGGGGATGTTTTCTGTTCAAGGGTGGTTGGGCTGATTGAAGCAGACAGGAGCCCTCTGACCCCGTGTGGCTGGGCTGCCTTCTCCATCCAGAGAGGAGCTGAGGAGCCAAAATATGAGCGCGAAAGCTGTCACTGAGGTTGCTCTTCACTCCAAGAATCTCATCCCTTGGGATCCCGGGATGTGAAGAGATGAGCGCACTGTTGGCTGGGATAGGAAACCCCTGCTGAGCAGGAGGTCCGTGCACCGTCCTCACTGAGTCTGCAGCCTACACACACGGGTTGTAGATTTTCTTTAAAACACTCCCGTTTTCTCTGTTCATCTCCTCAAGCCAGGTGAATGCATTTCCTCTGCTCAGTCTCTGGCTTGTGTAGCTGGACAGTTACGTGCCCCTCGTCCAG
>NW_022900924.1:6006547-6042094 GCF_012274545.1 Fukomys damarensis | reverse complement strand
GGGGACGGAATGAGGACATGGCAGGCCCGTGAGGGGGGAGCTGCATCTCCTTCTGAGGAGACTGCGGTGTGTGAGGGTCTGAAAGGAACAATGGGACTTTTCAGGGGTCTGAATCTGAGTGGGGTCCTGGATTCGAACTACTTTCATTCAGACAGGGGAGATCCTTTTCCAGTGGTCATCAGGGGCAGGAAGGATGTGAAGCCCTGGAATGTTCCAGGCATTCCAGGAGGTCTGGGGCAGCTTAGCAGACACACTCTGTGGTGGCTTCTGCGATGATTTGGCTGAGCAAGGCCAGGTAGGAGAGAGCTGGGCTCAGACCTGCTAGGAGGCTCTGCTCTCAGGTACCTGGGCTGACGACTTGGAGGGAGTGATTGCTCTTCCCTTCCCTCTCCCTGGTACCCACTGTGCACCCAGGTAGGGTCTTGCGCTTCATCCTGAGACTCTAGTCCTAGACCCCGCTGTCCTGAATTCCGCATGTGTGGCAAAGCATGCTGTCGTAAGGTCCCATGCATTGACCAAATTTCTGTCACCAGAGGAGTTGTGCTGTGTCCTTGATCAAAAAGGAAAGAGACTGACAAGGTGACTCATGCTTTCAAGGTCCCATGGAGAGGAGGAAAGAACAAAACCTCATAGATTCAAACTAATATAATTACCCATTTGATGTAAGGAAACTAACTTGGGACTGCGGAGAGGATATGGAAAAACCCTCAGTTAAATATTTCTGGTCCTGGATGCAGACAGCTGCTGCCTGTCAGTTCCTCCCGCTCCCTGTGGAGAGGCTGCTGGACTCCGACCTTGGGAGGCTCAGGCCTGTGTGACAGGGTTGGGCTCTACATCCTTTTGGCTGCTCAGGATCACCAAGTTGAAATAGTATGGATTTTTAACCAACTTGCGTGGCCATTTCTTGATTTTTTTTTTATCTGAATATAATCTCAAGTTCCTTTTCATAAGATAGGAATTTCCCCAGAAAAATAATCTATGTAACTCGGCCAGGTGGCACATTGCCTGTAATCCCAGAATTTAGGAGGCTGAGGCAGGAGGATGAGCTGAGTTGGAGGCCCACCTGGCTGCACAGTGAGTTCAAAGGAAGCCTGAACTACGAGGTGAGACCTTACCTCAACAAACAGAAAAAGAAGGTAAAGTGTATATGTCTTAACTTTCCCTTAGCTAGATAAGCAACGTACAAATACAATAAACTGAGAATGTTTTTCTTACCTTTGTGAGCAGAGTATGATTTCATTCTTGTGTCTCATCCTCGTGGGCAGTGGTAATAAAGGCAGGAGTGGAGCTAGGGGATGTTTCTTTGCCTCCTTCTCAATAATGTCACTGCCTTATGAATAGACCTTACCTAAATGACTTAATATAAATTTTTCAATCCAACAGACCCAGCAAGGTGAAGGAAAGTGCAGGATATGGTACAGTTCTGTTGAAGTCTTGGGGAAGTTTTTCTCTTTTTTCGTGCACAGCGACAGGACCAAGCTCCCAGGTAGCCACAGCCATCTCAGGTGAGCCTGCACAGGTGTGCTAGTCACTCTGGGTCAGGACTGAGAAGAGCATTTTCCTCTGACTGGGGGAGCTGCAGTCGGTGCTGCTTGCATGAGCGGGAATCTCCCTCCTCCTTCCTTGGTGTCTGAGGGGACGAGACACTTCCTTCCGAAAGCTTAGGCGTGAACTGGCCCCCGGAACACACAGATATGTCATCTTTGGGGGCTGTTATCCTTTCCTCACAAAATCCTCCCACTCCTCTGGATGTCTAGGAGAGCAGAGGATCCGAGAAGAGGCCCCACCTGTCCAGGAAGTGCTGACAGGGAAAGATCGGCCTCCTGTTTTCTCATACAGATATTCTGGGAGGGGTCATGAGCGTGAGACTCACAGGTGGAGACTCCCTGGATCCTTCCCCAAGTACCCAGGGAAACGATCGGGATTCCCTTTTGTGTCGTCTTTTCCAGACATTTAATTTTCTGTTTTCTCTCCTCTAACTGTTGGTTTCACCTGTTCAAGGGTGGTTGGGCTGATTGAAGCAGACAGGAGCCCTCTGACCCCGTGTGGCTGGGCTGCCTTCTCCATCCAGAGAGGAGCTGAGGAGCCAAAATATGAGCGCGAAAGCTGTCACTGAGGTTGCTCTTCACTCCAAGAATCTCATCCCTTGGGATCCCGGGATGTGAAGAGATGAGCGCACTGTTGGCTGGGATAGGAAACCCCTGCTGAGCAGGAGGTCCGTGCACCGTCCTCACTGAGTCTGCAGCCTACACACACGGGTTGTAGATTTTCTTTAAAACACTCCCGTTTTCTCTGTTCATCTCCTCAAGCCAGGTGAATGCATTTCCTCTGCTCAGTCTCTGGCTTGTGTAGCTGGACAGTTACGTGCCCCTCGTCCAGATCTTTGCCATGTTCATTAAACCCTGTCCTGAAAAACTGTGTGTAAGTTTAGCCATCTCGTAGGCTCCCCACACCTCTTCTCATGGGGCCTCTCAGAGTTTGGACACAGCCACTGTGGAAAAGCCATGTGTTGTGATGAAGTCTGATGTCCTCTGCTCAAAGGAAATTGAACTGCTTTTGGAGCCAGTGATTGGTAGCACACTAGTCCTCAGGATTTGCACCTGGTTCCTACTGTGACCATGTACTGGAGGAAGAAAAAGATTTTAATATAACTAGGATCTCTAACTATCCTGGATGACTAGGCAGCAGAAAAATAAAATATCCTTAAAACACCTTGACTTGTCACAGCATAAACTTGTCGAAATTTTGTCCAGAATTTTTTCTTTGTCAAAGATGAGTTTGCTGAGTATGTCTGGAGTTTTTTCTGCATCTTCTAATGTAATCAACTGGTCCTCTGGTCTGCTTCTTTGCCAGTACCATGCTGTTTTACCACAGTGGCTTTGTAGTATAGTTTCGAGTTGGGGATTATGATACCCTCTACCATGTCTCTGTTGCCTAGAATGGCTTTTACTATTCTAGGTCTCTTGTGGCTCCAAAAGAATTTTTGGATTGTTTTCTCTAGTTCTGTGAAATATACGGTTGCAATTTCAATTCGGATTACATTGAATCTGTGTAGCAGTTTTGGAAGTATGGCCATTTTCACTAGGCTGATTCTTCCTACCCAGGAGCAAGGGATGCATTTCCATTTCCTTATATCCTCTTTGATCTCTTTGTTCAGGGTGCTGGAGTTTTCAGTGTAGAATTCTTTTGCCTCCTTTGTTACATTGATTTCTAGATATTTTATTTTTCTGGATGTTATTGTGAAAGGAATTTTTTCCCTAATTTCTCTCTCAGAGAGTCTATTATTTGTGTTCAGGAAGGCTATTGATTTCTGACTGTTGCCCTTGTATCCAGCTACTCTGTTGAGTCTGTCGATTAAATCTAAATGTCTTTTGGCAGAGTTTTTTGGGGGTTTCATGTAAAGTATCATATCATCAGCAAATAGTGCCAATTTAAACTCTTCCTTTCCTATCTTTATTGCTTTCATTTCTTTCTTTTGTCTAATCTCTGTAGCTTATGTCCAGAACTATATTGAAGAGGAGTGGTGATAGTGGACATCGTTGTATTGCTCCTGATTTCAGAGTGAAGGTTTTCAATTTTTGACCATTTAATATGATGTTGGCTGTTGGTTTTTCATAGATAGCCTTAATCAGTTTGAGATAAAGACCATCTATTCAATTTTTCTTCAGGTTTTTATCATGAATGTGTGTTGGATTTTGTGGAATGCTTTTTCTGCATCTATTGGGATGATCATGTTGTTTTTTCCTTGACTCTGTATTACATTTATTGAGTTGGGTATTTGAAAGCATCCTTGCATCATCGGGATAAATCTGACTTAGTCAGGGTATATGATCTTCTTGCTGACCCTCTGTATTCTGTTTGTCAGTATCTTATTGAGGATTTTTGCCTCTATCTTCATTAGGGATATTGGCCTGTAGTTCTGTTTTTTTGTTTGGGTATTTCCTGGTTTTGGAATCAAAGTAACACTTGCTTCCAGGGATGGATTTGGACGTACTGCTTTCCTTTCTATTTCATTGAAGATTTTAAGGAGTAGTGGCAATATTTCTCCTATAAATGTGGTGTATAATACAGCAGTCAAGCAATCAGGACCTGGGCTTTTCTTTGCTCATAATGTTTCAATTGCATTTTCAATTTCATTGAGTATAATTGTGGATTTTAGACTTTTTACATCTTCTTCATTCAACTTTGCTAATTCATATGTATCTAAGAATCTGTCCATTTCTTCTGTGTTTTCTATTTTATTAGAGAACAGGTTTTCAAAGTAGGTCTTGATGATCCTCTGAATTTCAGATGGATCTGTTGTCACTTCACCTGTTTCATTCCTAATTGCATCAATTTGAGCCTTTTCTTTTCATAAGATTGGCTAAGGATTTATTTATTGATGGTATGTATTCTTTCAAAAAAACCTCTTCAATTTGTTCATGTTTTGTATCATTCTCTTAGCGTCCATTGCATTGATTTCTGCTCTGATCTTTATAATTTCCTCCCTTGTATGAGCTTTCAGTTTGTCTTGCTCTTCATTTTCTAGGAGCTTTCGGTTCAGCATTAGGTTGTTTATTTGAGCTTGCTCTGTTTTCCTATCATGGGCATTTACTGCTCTGAATTTCCCTCATAGAACTGATTTCATTGTGTCCCATGGATTCCTGTATGTTGTATTTGCATTATTAATTGTACAAACTGTCTAATTTCTTCTTCAAATTCCTCTGTGACTCATTGGTTGCTCTGAGAGTGTTATTCAATTCTCATGTGTTTGTGAATATCTGGACTTTTCTTATGGTATTAATCTCCAGTTTAATTGCACTATGGTCTGATAATATATAGGTGATAGCTTCAATTCCTTTGCATTTACTTAAGTAAGTTCTGTGATCTAGCATGTGGTCTATTTTGGAGAATGACCCATGTGCAGCTCAAAGGAATGGATATTCTGATTTTGTGGGGTGCAACCTTTTGTAGACATTTATTAAGTCCATTTTTTCAAAGACTTGGTTCATTTGTGTTATTTCATTGTTTTTTTTGTTTTTTTTTTTTGAGTTTATTGGTACATTTAGGGATACAGTACAGTTACATTTATTGTTGGGATCATGTACCTTTACATGGCAAGTCTTGATTCTCATTTTTTTCCCCTTACCTCTGCCCTCCCTTCACCCCCTCCTCCCCTCCCCATCTACAAACACTTTATTTTCATCTTTTCATTCTCTCACATTTTTTTCTTTTCCCTTTTTGTTCTTCCCCTACGTATCACACCTTCCCTACATCTTTAGCTCCTTTCCTCCCATTTCTAAATGTCAGTAATCTTATTAGAATCTTATGCATTGTTGCAGAATATTCACACCAGGGAAACTATTCGGTATTTACACATGTGGGACTTATTTATTTCACTTAGGAGTATATCTTCAATATGTATCCATTTTCCTATGAATGAATCTATTCTCTCGCTCTTTATGGCTGAGTAATATTCCATTTTATAGAAAAACCACAACTTCTTTATCCAGTTTCCAACGGATGGGCAAATAGGTTGTTTCCAAGATTTAGCTATTACAAACTGTGCCGCTATAAACATGGGTGCACATACTTCTCTGTGATATGATTCTTTTAGTTCTCTTGGAAAGATACCCAACAGAGGGATGGCTGGGTCAAATGGAACCTCCAGTCCAAGCTCTTTGAGGTATCTCCATATTGATTTCCATAGTGGTTGCACTAGTCTGCACTCCCACCAACAATGGAGGAGGGTTCCTTTCTCCCCACAACCCCGCCAACATTTGTTATTGTGTGATTTCTTGATAGCAGCCATTCTTTGTGGGGTGAGGTGGAATCTCAGTGTTGTTTTCATCTGCATCTCTCGAATGACCAGTGATGTGGAACATTTTTTCATATATTTTCTTGCTGCTTTCACTTCTTTGTATGAGAAATGTCTGTTCATTTCGGATGCCCATTTTTGGATCGGGTCTTTATATTTGGGGGGACTGATTGTTTTGAGTTCTTTATATATCCTTGATAATAGTCCTTTGTCTGAGGTACAGCTGGTAAAAATTTTTTCCCACATTGTAGATTGTCTCTTAGTTCTGCTAATGGTTTCTTTTGAAGTACAGAAGCTTTTTAGTAAGATGAGATCCCAGTTGTTGATTCTTTCTGCTAGTTCCCGTGCTACTGAGGATTTGTTCATAAAGTCTTTTCCTATACCAATGTCTTCCAGAGTTCTGCCTAACTTACTTTCCAGCAAGTTTAATGTTTCTGTTTTAATATTTAGATCTTTAATCCATTTGGATTTTAATTTAGTGCATGGCGAAAGATAAGGGTCTAATTTTAATCTGTGACAGGTTGATATCCAGTTTTTCCAACACCATTTATTAAAGAGGCTATCTTTCCTCCACTGAGGATGGTGAGCTCCTTTGTCGAAGATGAGGTAGCTGAGTACATCTGCATTTGTTTTTGTGTCTTCCAGTCTGTTCCATTGATCCTCAGGCCTATTTCTTTGCCAGTACCATGCTGATTTTATCACAGTGGCTTTGTAGTATAGTTTCAAATTGGGAATTGTTACACCTGGTGCCATGTGACTGTTGCCTATAATGGCTTTTGCTATTCTAGGTCTCTTGTGGTTCCAAATGAATTTTTGGATTCTTTTTTCTAGTTCTGTGAAATATAGTGTTGGAATTTCAATTGGCATTGCATTGAATGTATATAGCAGTTTCGGTAGTATGGCCATTTTCACTATGTTGATTCTTCCTACCCAGGAGCAGGGGATATCTTTCCATTTTTTTATATCCTCTTCGATTTCTTTTTTCAGAGTGCTGTAGTTTTCAGTGTAGAGATCTTTTGTTTCTTTTGTTAGATTGATTCCTAGATACTTCATTTTTTTGGATGCTATTGTAAAAGGAATTTTTTCCCTTATTTCTCTTTCTGTCTGTCTGTTATTTGTGTATAGAAAGGCTATTGATTTTTGGGTATTCACCTTGTATCCAGATACTTTACTGAATCTGTCAATTAAGTCTAGAAGTTTTTTGGTGGAGTTTTTTGGATCTTCAATGTAGAGTATCATATCATCAGCAAATAATGATAGTTTAACTTCTTCCTTTCCTATCTTTATTGCTTTAATTTCTTTCTCTTGTCTAATTGCTGTGGCTAATGTTTCCAGAACTATATTGAAGAGAAGTGGCGATAGTGGGCATCCTTGTCTTGTTCCTGATTTTAACATGAAGGTTTTCAGTTTTTGGCCATTCAATATGATGTTGGCTGATGGTTTTTCATAAATAGCCTTTATTAAATTGAGGTATAGACCATCTATTCCAATTTTTTGCAGGGTTTTTATCATGAATGGGTGTTGAATTTTATCAAATGCTTTTTCTGCATCTATTGAGAGGATCATATGGTTTTTGTCCTTGACTTTGTTAATATAATGTATTACATTCACTGACTTTCGTATGTTGAACCACCCTTGCATCTCTGGAATAAATCCGACTTGGTCATGATGGATGATCTTCTTAATAATCCTCTGTATTCTGTTTGCTAGTATCTTATTAAGGATTTTTGCATCTATATTCATTAAGGAGATTGGTCTGTAGTTCTCCTTTTTGGTTGTATCTTTCTCTGGTTTGGGAATCAGAGTGATACTTGCTTCCAGGAATGAATTTGGAAGTATAGCTTCTCTTTCAATTTCATTGAAAAGTTTGAAGAGTAATGGTAGTAGTTCTTCTCTAAATGTCTTGTAAAATTCAGCAGTGAATCCATCAGGGCCTGGGCTTTTCTTTGTTGGTAAGTTTTTAATTACATTTTCAATTTCACTGATTGTGATTGGGGTGTTTAAAATGTTTTTATCTTCTTCGTTCAACTTTGGTAATTCATAAGTATCTAGAAATCTGTCCATTTCTTCTGTGTTTTCCATTTTATTAGAGTACAGGTTCTCAAAGTAGGTGTTCATGATCCTCTGGATTTCTTTCGGATCTGTTGTGACTTCGCCTTTTTCATTCCTAATTGCATGGATCTGAGCCTTTTCTTTCCTTTTTTTGATAAGATTAGCTAAGGGTTTGTCAATTTTATTTATTCTTTCAAAAAACCAGCTCTTTGTTTCATTTATTTTTTGTATCGTTTTCTTAATTTCAATTGCATTGATTTCTGCTCGGATCTTTATAATTTCCTCTCTTGTTCGAGCTTTGGGTTTTTCTTGCTCTTGTTTTTCTAGGAGTCTAAGTTTCATCGTTAAGTTGTTTATTTGAGCCCGCTCTGTTTTCCTAGTGTGGGCATTCAATGTTATGAATTTTCCACGTAGAACTGCTTTCATTGTGTCCCAAAGATTCCTGTATGTTGTATTGGCATTCTCATTTATTTGTAAAAACTGTCTAATTTCTTCTTTAATTTCCTCTGTAATCCATTGATTGTTTAGGAGAGTGTTGTTCAGTTTCCATGTGCTTGTGAAGTTTCTATAGTTTCTTGTGCTATTGATGTCTAGTTTGATTGCACTATGATCTGATAATAAACAGGGGATGACTTCAATTTTTTTGCATTTATTTAGACCTGTTTTGTGAGCCAATATGTGGTCTATTTTGGAGAATGATCCATGTGCAGCCGAAAAGAATGTATATTCTGGTTTTTGGGGGTGGAATACTCTATAAACATCTATTAAGTCCATGTGTTCCAAAGCTTGGTTCAGTTCTATTATTTCATTGTTGATTTTCTGCCTAGTAGATCTGTCAATTTGTGATAGTGGGGTATTTAAATCCCCCACTACAATTGTATTAGTGCTTATTTGGTTTTTCATGTTACTTAATATTTGTTTTATATAGTTGGGGGCATTTATATTTGGTGCATATATGTTTATGATTGTCAGCTCTTCCTCTTGAATTGTTCCCTTTACAAGGATGTAGTGTGTGTTATTTCATTGTTGATTGCTTGTTCAGATGATCTGTCTCTTTGTGACACTGGAGTATTTAGATTCCCCCCTCTACAAATGTATTAGTGCTACCTTTGTTTTTCATATCCACTAATATGTTTTGTACAGTTGGGGGCATTAATATTTGGTACATATGTATTTATGATTGTCATCTCTTCCTCCTGGATTTTTTCCTTTACAAGGATGTAGTGTCCTTCTTAGTTTCTCTTAATTAGTTTTGGTTTGAAATCTACTTTGTCTGCAAAGGAGATCGCTACCTCCACGTTTTTCTGGGCTCCTCTCACATTGAGAACTATTTTCCATCCTTTTACTTTCAGTCTATGAATTTCTTTGTGAATTAAGTGGGTTTCTTGTATAGACCATATTGTTGGAGTTTGCTTCTTAATCCATTTTCCTAGTCTATTTTTTTTGATTGGTGAACTGAGCCCATTAACATTAATGGTTATAACTGATATATGTTGACTTATTGTCATGTTATTTTCCTGTTTTTGGCTCTTTAACTTTTGCCCCTCTCCTTTTAATTTCTCGCCTTGCCTGGTGTATTTGCTCTCTTGGGTCTTATGGAGTTGTGACCTTCATTGTGTTTTTCTAGGATATTGGTTAGAATTGTTTGGAGTGCTGGTTTGGTATTCATGAAATTTCTCAATTGTTTTGTGTTGTGGAATTTCTTATGTGCCCGTCAATTTTGAAATAAAGTTTTGCAGGATACATCAGTGTAGTTTGGAAGTTGTTTTCTTTTCTTTTTCTTGTCACTATGTTGTTTTCTTTTCTTTTTCTGTGTTTTGAGACAGGATCTCACTAAGTAGTTGAGATTGACCTGGATCACACTTTTTAGCCCAGACTGGTTTCAAACTCACAGTGATCCTCCTGCCTCAGCCTCCCAAGTGCTGGGATTACAGGCTTGCACCACCATACCTGGCTTGAACTTGTTTTCTTTTCGGACTTGAAACAATTCCCTCCGGGCTCTGCTTGACTTGAGGGTTCATGTTGAAAACTCTATTACGATTCTGATGTTCTTCCCTTTGCATGTGGACTTGTTTCTTTTTTTTTAACTCACAGTGATCCTCCTGCCTCAGCCTCCCAAGTGCTGGGATTACAGGCTTGCACCACCATACCTGGCTTGAACTTGTTTTCTTTTCGGACTTGAAACAATTCCCTCCGGGCTCTGCTTGACTTGAGGGTTCATGTTGAAAACTCTATTACGATTCTGATGTTCTTCCCTTTGCATGTGGACTTGTTTCTTTTTTTTTTCAGTGGATTTCTGGCAACTTGATTACTATATGTCTAGGTATATATATGTATGTATGTATATACATATATACATACATACATATATACATATATACATATATATTTGATCATGGCTAGTTGGAGTCCTATATGCCTCATTTATCTGTATGTCAAATACTTTCCCTCTCTTTGGGAAGTTTTCTGCCATTAATTCTGTGAACAGATTTTTAAGTCATTTGTATTTTCTCCTCCTACTTCATGGATTCCTATCAATCTTATGTTATTATTCTTTGCATCACTTAGGAGTTGCTGGATTGATTTCTCATGATCCCCTACTGTTTTTAATAGACCTCTCTTTTCACTGGCACTGACTGCAATCTTATCTTCTATACCTGAGATTCTATCTTCACATTCCTTTATTCTGTTGTGTACCCTTTCAATGAAGTGTGTAATCTCCTGGATATTTGCTTGAATCTGTTTTATGGATTCTATTTCTTTCCTATGTTGGGCATTTATTGTTTCCATTTCTTTCTAATGCTGGGCCTTCATGGCTTCTATCATGGTCCTGAGCTCATCTATTTTTTTGTCAGTTTCTGTTCTAGAGTCTCAAATCAGGACTTTCATTTTGCTGACCATCTCTATGGCTATCTGGGAAATTATTTCTGTTTTGAATTTTTCTTGAGCCTGTTTGATCTGTTTTGTTACTTCCTATGCTTTGCGTTCAGAGTGTCCTGGTGGTTCACTATCGGCCTTTTCATCCTCCTTTGTCCTACTGTTTGCCAATGGTGAAGTGGAAGTCTGTCTTTGTGTTTTGCTTAAGTGTTTTCTCATTTTTATTTTTGTTGTTGGGCTGTCCTTGGTTTAATATCTGGGTTATCACCCAAATCTACCTGATATAGTTGCGCCCTAGCTTCTGGGTCTCTAACAACTCACAGGCATTCTCATCTCCATAACATCACAGAAAACAGCTGTTTTGATGACACTAGATTTTCTGCTTATCAAGACCTGCAGTTGCCTGTTTCCAGTAAACAGAAACATCCCGTGCTGAGTCCTCCTCTAGGATCCAGCTTTATCTTCTGTAAGAGAAAATTAGGTCATCGCTTATATTTGCCTCAAGTACCGACCTATATTTTGTAGTGAAAAAACATTTCTGATTGCTTAGTGAAACTTACTTAGATAAAATTCCTCAATTAGCAGGAAATCAAAGGGAAGAACCTCACCAGTGCAGCTCCTATGCAGATAATTAGTGTATGTTCAGGTCGTGACTGGTCCTAGTTTTTGTCATCAGCAGTCTGGGCCCTACCTGATGTGGTGGGGACGGAATGAGGACACGGCAGGAGCGTGAGGAGGGAGCTGCATCTCCTTCTGAGGAGACTGTGGTGTGTGAGGGTCTGAAAGGAACAATGGGACTTTTCAGGGGGTCTGAATCTGAGTGGGGTCCTGGATTCAAACTGCTTTCCTTCAGACAGGGGAGATCCCTTTCCAGTCTATCAATTTTGTTGTGAATTAAGTGGGTTTCTTGTATAGACCATATTGTTGGAGTTTGCTTCTTAATCCATTCTCCTAGTCTATTTTTTTTTATTGGTGAATTGAGCCCATTAACGTTAATGGTTATAACTGATATATGTTGACTTATTGTCATGTCATTTTCCTGTTTTTGGCTCTTTAACTTTTGCCCCTCTCCTTTTAATTTCTCGCCTTGCCTGGTGTATTTGCTGTCTTGGGCCTTATGGAGTTGTGACCTTCATTGTGTTTTTCTAAGATATTGGTTAGAATTGTTTGGAGTGCTGGCTTAGTATTCATGAAATTTCTCAATTGTTTTGTGTTGTGGAATTTCTTATTTGCCCGTCAATTTTGAAATAAAGTTTTGCAGGATACATCAGTGTAGTTTGGAAGTTCTTTTCTTCTTTTTCTTATTCTTTTTTTTTTTTTTTTTTTTTTTTTTTTTTTTTTTTTTTTTAGACATGGTGACACTATGTTGTTTTCTTTTCCTTTTCTGTTTTTTGAGACAGGGTCTCACTTTGTAGTTGAGACTGACCTGGAACTCACTTTTTTGCCCAGGCTGATTTCAAACTCACAGCAATCCTCCTGCCTCAGCCTCCCAAGTGCTGGGATTACAGGCCTGTACCACCACACCTGGCTTGATGTTGTTTTCTTTTAGGCCTTGAAACAACTCCCCCCAGGCTCTCCTTGACTTGAGGGTTCGTGTTGAAAACTCTATTACGAATCTGATGTGATTCCCTTTGCATGTGACTTGTTTCTTTTCTCTAATTGCTTGTAGGTATTTTGCTTTTCAGTTGGATTTCTGGTAACTTGATTATTATATGTCTAGATATATATATTGATCATGGCTAGTTGGAGTACTATATGCCTCATTTATCTGTATGTCCAATACTTTCCCTCTCTTTGGGGAGTTTTCTGTCATTAATTCTGTGAACAGGTTTTTTTTATGTCATTTTTACTTTCTCCTTCCTTTTCATGGATTCCTATCAGTCTTAATGTTATTCTTTTTTGCATTATCTAGGAACTGTTGGATGAATGTCTCACGATCCCTTAGTATTCTTCAGGCATCTCTCTTTTCCTGGTCACTGACAACAATCATATCTTGTTTATCTGATGTTCTATCTTCTCATTGGCTCATTCTGCTGCAAATGCTTTCAATAGAGTTTTTAATCTCTTGGTCATGTTTGAATCTGTTTCATAGATTCCATTTCTTCCCTATGTTGTCTTTTCATAGTTTACATTTCTTTCCTATGCTGGGCCTTCATGGTTTCCATCATGATTGTGAGCTCATCTATTTTTTTTAAAGGGGGACTGGTTATTTATTTCAAAAAAGACACTTGGCAATAATATTCAGTAACAAAACTGTTGCACTCCTGTTCCTTCCTTCTCCCGACTGGCCCCAAAGAGAGACCACAACAAAGGAGCATACATGTTAAGCCAATAAGCAGCAGGATGTACATCCAGCAGACCTCACAGAAACCTTACCTAAAAGTGGGGCCTGGGTGTGGAAAAAATTTCAAAAGATTATTAGCACACTACCAGCCCACAGACGCCCATGAGCTCTCACACCCAGACAGAATAGCCGTGCACGCCAACCCTAAAGAAGCAACATTTCAAAATATTATAAAATTCAAAAAGTTTTGTACATAAGCTATTCAAGATTTCTCCAGCACTGGCTGCTACAAAGTACAGTGAGATGTCACTTTCAGAGACAGCAGCTTCATACCCAGCAAAGGATAAGATGAATTGATATGGCTTAATCAATGGCACAAACATCATTTTTTCTTTTCTTTCAAGGAGGCAGAAAGCAATTAATTGGTCACCTCAACGTTAAGGGAGAGACACATGATCCATTCAGTGAGCAGCTGGGAAGGGGTAGGAGTGGAACAAAAATCTGGTCTCAGGGCCGGGGAAGGGCTCAGTGGAAGAGCTCTTGCCTACCATGCATGAGGCCCTCCCTGGGTTCAATCCCCTGCATCACAAAAATCAAAAGAAAAAAAAAGTCTCAGAGGTCTCACCATCTTAATTTGCTCACTTCTGATGAAAAAAGTAACAAATAGAAATAGTTGTCCAGTGATACCTAGAGCTCAACACCTGAGCAGCACAGTTCTTGTTTTTGGCTAACTCTTCCTGGGATCACCTTGCTGGTTTGGCTGATATTTGGTGCAGAGCAGTGAGGTTTCCTACGGTGGAGTCTTTCCCTGGACTCTGTTTGGCTCCTGGTGAGGCAGATGCCCATACTTCTTTTCTTCCTCTGTGGAGAGGGCACTATGCATTTGGCTGAACAGTTACCTTCGAGAGTGAGGAAGGAATTAGATTGCTGCTGTGGAGCTGTGGAATTATTTGGAATGTTTTACAAATGGTTGCTACAACAAAAAAGGTATTAGGAGACTGTTGAGTTTATCCTGAGGGGTCCCAAGCAGCAGCCTGGGTCAAGTCCAAGGTTGGGTCCCAGATAGGATTCTGAGAGAGGTGATCCTGGGGCAGTGCATGGGAAAGACAAATATGCAGATTGTGGGGAAGGGAAGAGGAGAGAGGTTCTGGCCAGGGTGGAGATGGAACAGAGCTCTGCCTCCTAAACTTACAACTGGTCTGGGTCTCCTGACCACTGTCATCACCCCAGGAAGGGCAGGTCTCTACGGGTAGTGATTTACTCTAAATTGCTGCAGCTCTCGAGGACTCTAGAGGAGCATGGTTGAGAGGGAAAGAGGGAGGAAATGCGGTCACTAGGTCTCTTTTACAACGGCAGTGTTCTGCTCTGATGCAGCAAGAGGCCCCCGTCCTTCTCCTGCAGCCTCAGAGCCGTGGTTAGGGAGTTAAAGTCAGAAGCTCATTTTCTGGGAGAGGTTGAGGCCCCTTGGATTCTAGGCCCACACTGACTCTGCAGAGAGCTTGATTTCATTGAAATCATAACAATAAGTGGGATGATCCACACTTCACAGGAAGAACAATGAAGAAATTTAGCACAAATATCAATCCTTTTCCTCTCACTGCCTCCATTTTAAATGCATTGGGCAGTTTTAAATTTACATGCTTTAACTTGTGTACAGTAAAAGAATGCATAGAACTAATCCATCAATGTTCAAATCTGTACGTATTTCAATTTTCACTTTGAACATTCATTGTAAACTTCCGATGAGTATGAGGAGGGGCCAGCCAATAGTAACTAGGTGAAAACAGAGCTTTAGCAAGGAGAAGATTTAGGTCTATGGAGTCAAGTGTGGCAGGAGGAGGCATCCAAGGTGACCTGAGAGGTTCTTCTCTCTAGGGAACTCAGGTCCATCCCTGGGGCCTACTTTGCTGTGGACAAGGCTGATTTCTCAGGGATGTTTTCAATGGTGTCCCCACGGCTGCCCCGCAGCTGGTAGGGGTAGAAGCTTCTGGCCATGATTATAGGCCTGACTTTCCCTTCAGACCCTGGCATGGAACAGGGAAAAGGAGCGGGGTGTGCAGAGGGGAGGCCCAGGGGCAGGGGAGAGGGACTGGACCTCACAGAGCCAATGGAGGCAGTGAGTGTGGTGGGAGAGAAGGGCCCTTGTAGGTGGAGGGAGGAGCCCTGTGTGCACCAGGGGAACTGGGTGTTTCACGACCCAGCTCACCCAGCACCTCACACACACAGTAGAGACTTGCATCTGTTTCCTTCTGGAAATGTCACACACACCTGCATTTCTTTCTTCCTTTTTAAAAAATTTTATTACCATATATCGAACTTAAGTCCTTGCAAGCGCAAGTCAGCAGAACCACTGAGCTAAAGCCAGAGCCCTACACCTCCCATCCTTGCTGTCACTGTCATCCTGCAGTGGGTATTTTTTGTGCTGAGGACTGCACCCATCTGGGTCACCCTCTGCATTAGATCAAGGTCCTTCATGCCCTGGAGGTCAAGGTTGTAAACAGGAAATAAATCACTGTTCTGCTTCCAAGCTCGTATGGAAAATGAGCTGCCCCAATGTCTGAGGAATTTGTGAGCAGGGGTTGAATGAACTGGAAACTGTTTGTGGCAGCCTCTGTCTCTGTGGTAGGGCAGGGAGGGGCCGTGGGAGCACAGCTGGTGGTGGGTTTGTGTCTCACTTCCCCAT
Organism: Fukomys damarensis; assembly: GCF_012274545.1. NCBI lineage: Eukaryota > Metazoa > Chordata > Mammalia > Rodentia > Bathyergidae > Fukomys > Fukomys damarensis. The sequence continues at coordinate 6,026,401 of NW_022900924.1, read as the reverse complement.
GTGTCTGTGTCACTGTGAGCATTATCACTATCCCACACCTGACAGTAATAGTCAGCCTCGTCCTCAGCCAGGGCACCAGTGATGGTCAGCGTGGCCGTGTTGCCCGAGTTGGCACCAGAGAATCGGTCAGGAATCCCAGAGGGCCGCTTGTTATCACTATATATCACCAGCACTGGGGCCAGGCTTGGCCTCTGTTGGTACCACTGTACATAGCTGCTTCCAATGTTGTTTCCCTCACAGGTGATCCTAGCCGTCTGTCCCAGACTCACTGACTCAGAGGATGGCTGCGTCAGCGCATAGGAGGCCACAGAGCCTGCAGGGAGAGAGAAGCAGAAGCGAGACTAAGGAGGAGCACTCCTTCCCTCAGACACTTACCCTGGGTGCAACCGGGAGGAGCCCAGGGCCAGGTGGGCAGATGAGGGTCCCGGGGTAGCACCTGTGCAATGAGCAAGGAGGCCAAGGAAAAGCATGGTCCAGGCCATGGTACAGCTGCCCGCGTGTTCCTTCCTGAGGCCAGGCTGGGTGGCTTCCTCCCAGGCCTCTTATCCCCTTGTAGGAGAGAGCTGCGCATTATGTAAATCAGCCCAGCTCAGGGTGCCACTGGGGAGATTTCTGATGTCCAGAGCAGGGCTCAGGATTAGGTACAGAGCAAGAGTAGGGGCGGCCCTTCAGCCCCACCCACAGCCCTGGGAGGCTCCTTCACCTCTCAGTGCATAAGCAGGCCCAGGCTGTACCCTGCACTGTGTCCTGCTATTGTGGGTCAGCCTTCTCGGCAATCAGAGATCAGAAATGGAGTTGCCGTTTCCCAAGCCTCCTGACGTCCTGCGTGCGGGTGGTCCTGGTCCTATGTAGCGGTGGACTGGAAGACACACATCTGACTTTGACCAAGCCCAGGACTTTCCTGTGTTTAATCCTTGCTCTGAGGCAGTTGGCTTTGGTCTAGCTGCCGGGTACCCTGTCCATGAATGCTTTCTAGCAAAGTCAGATGTCAGGGGAGTCCCAGCTCCACTTTAGAGCTTCAATGACTGAGCCCAGTGCAGACTCATTGAATACACCTGAAGGACGACAGCAAGAAACTCAGCCTGGCACAGGCACTGTCCAGATCACACAGCTTCTTAGCAGAGAGACAGCTAAAGTCCTACACTGAGGCCGGTGTTGGATGCATGGCTGTAATCCCAGCATCCTGAGAGGTGGAGGTAAGAGTATGTCAAATTCAAGTCCCACCCAGGCAGTGTTTCCATGTAGAGAGATCCAATATCAAAATAAAAAAGAACTGGAGAAGTAGTTCATTGTGAACTTCACAGATTCATTTCACAGTACTGAAAATTTTTCTCAATTGCTAAGAAGTGCTATGAGTTAGTGCATTTGGTTGTGAGCTCTCAGGTAGATCATAAGTGTTGTGTGTTAGTATAGCCAGTATGCACAGAAACCCAGGGTCAGGTCAAGTGAGATAGAAATGTTTATATGAATGTCCCAGTGGGGTATAAACTCCAGGAAACTTTCATGCAAGTGTTTGTTATAATTGAATTGTATTCAGTTGCCAGAGAAATGATATCATGTAATAAAAACCTTAATTCAGAGAAAGCAAGCTTATTTAGCAAGCATTTTGTGCCTTATACTGGGAAGTCTGAGAGATCACATTTGGCTGCTGTTCACAGGAGAGAAATAGGCAGCGACCAGGTAGAAGTTCAACTGAGGGATGTTTCAGACAGAGATGTGGTGTGGCTTCGCCGAATGACTCTCTGCCGCCTCCTGGTGGCCACTCTACACAGAGTGCTGGAGGTTCAGGGGCTTCCTTGATCCAGATGTAGATTCAGAAGCTGCTGATCATGCACTGATTGCCTGGTCTATGGCCTGCTGGCCCCAGAGATTTCCGTTCTGTGTGTGGCCCCTGCATCCGTCAACATCAGGCACAGGGGGCTCAGATTACCATGAAAAATGAGCACCTCAATTTAGAGGAGGAGGAGGGACGAGGAAGAGAAGGAGGAGGGGTTCGGGGATTTACCTCAGCCGTTCAGTGGCCTGCTTACAAGCGCAAGAACTGGAATTCAATCACCAATACAAAAAAAAAAGAAATTTAAAGGAGGGCCCCTTGACACACCTGTGCACGTAATTCTGGGACAGTGATGGTCAGGAAGGTGGTGCTGGTGCTTCTCACTGGCAGACACCGGACTCGGGGCTGTGCAGTAGTCACACTGAGTTATGGACTCAACAGGTGACCTGATCCCCATCATCTTCTACTTGTGCCTGATGCCCCACAGTTTCTGCAATCCGGACCCATTTCCAAGGTTTTTCCCAGTGTGATTGACGGTGCGTCCTAGAGCAGGTGCGGGGGAATAATAGTCTTTTGGCTGAGTTTCTTCTTGGGAAATGTTTCTCTTAGGACGCAGGGAAGGAGATTTGATTTTTGTACCACTTTTCTGCTTGAATATGGGTGTGATGGCTGGAACTGAAGCAGCCATCTTGAAGTCTTTAGATGAGAGAGGTGAAATAAAAGCAACAAAAGTTAGCATTTTGTTGAAGAGTGGCTTTCCCAACAGAAGAGTCATTCTATTTCCAGCTTTATCTTTTGTAAGAGAAAATTAGGTCATCGCTTCTATTTGCCTCGAATGCTGACATATATTTGGTAGTGAAAAAACATTTCTGATCGCTGAGTTAAACTTACTTAGATAAAATTCCTCAGTTAGCAGGAAATCAAAGGGAAGAACCTCACCAGTGCAGCTCCTATGCAGATAATTAGTGTATGTTCAGAGCCTGACTGGTCCTAGTTTTAGTCATCAGCAGTCTGGGCCCTACCTGATGTGGTGGGGGCGGAATGAGGAAACGGCAGGAGAGTGAGGAGGGAGCTGCATCTCCTTCTGAGGAGACTGCGGTGTGTGAGGGTCTGAAAGGAACAATGGGACTTTTCAGGGGGTCTGAATCTGAGTGGGGTCCTGGATTCGAACTGCTTTCCCTCAGACAGGAGAGATCCTTTTCCAGTGTCATCAGGGGCAGGAAGGATGTGAAGCCCTGGAATGTTCCAGGCATTCCAGGAGGTCTGGGGCAGCTTAGCAAACACACTCTGTGGTGGCTTCTGGGATGATTTGGCTGAGCAAGGCCAGGTAGGCGAGAGCTGGGCTGAGACCTGCTTTGAGGCCCTGCTCTCAGGTACCTGGGCTGATGACTTGGAGGGAGTGATTGCTCTTCCCTTCCCTCTCCCTGGTACCCACTCTGCAGCCAAGTAGAGTCTTGCTCTTCGTCCTGAGACTCTAGTCCTAGACCCCACTGTCCTGAATTCCACATGTGTGGCAAACCATGCTGTCCTAAGGTCCCATGCTTTGCCCGAATTTCTGTTAACCAAGGAGTTGTGCTGTGTCCTTGACCAAAAAGGAAAGAGACTGACAAGGTGACTCATGCTTTCAAGGTCCCATGAGGGGAGGAAAGAACAGAACCTGATAGATTCAAACTAATATAATTACCCTACTGAGGTGAGGAAACTCCCTTGGGACTAGGGATAGGCTATGCAAAAACCCTCAGTTAAAAATCTCTGGTCCTTGGTGGAAACAGCTGCTGCCTGTGGAGGGGCTGCTGGACTCTGACCTTGGGAGGCTCAGGCCTGTGGGAGAGGGTTGGGCTCTACATCCTTTTGGCTGCTCAGGATCACCAAGTTGAAATAGTATGGATTTTTAACCAATTTGAGTGGCCATTTCTTGATTTTTTTTTTGACCTGAATATAATCTCAAGTTCCTTTTTATAAGATAGGAATTTCCCCAGAAAAATAATCTATGTAGCTCCGCCAGGTGGCACATTGCATATAATCCCAGCATTTAGGAACCTGAGGCAGGAGGATCCCCGAGATTAATCGGAAACCCCATTCCTTGAACCTTCAGTAGGCTGAGGCGGGAGTTAGAGAAAAAAGAATGATTCACCTGAAGGTAGAATTCTTGGGTGCCTCCCAGAATGAGGCAAGAATGTAGCGATGGCTGTTGGCTAAGGAAATCCCCAGAGGGAACTGGAACTGCCCTGAGTGCTGAGTCCCCAGTGGCACTGAAGGGTCAAACATGGACAGGCACTTTGAAATATGAAAACGTCAAATATTTCCAGTTGTCTCAATAAATATGCTTTCTCGTATTGTTTAGAAATATGCATATGTAGTTTAATTACCTTACAAAGCATAGGAGAGATCATTCATGCATTTGGAATTTCCATACACACTTGACCCAAAATGTAATGGCAGGCTCCAGAAATGTCATATTTCAGTGATCATGCGACCTTTTGGGTCATGACGATTTCAGTGCAAATGCTTGGAAATTGTGACATCTTGTAAAGCTGTTCTGCCCTATGTACACTGGGGCCTACTATCAGTGGATTACAGAATTCCTGCAGATATATGGAAGCACATGTGCATGCACACACACACACACACACACACACACACACTGTATATCCTCACTCTATATTTCTCCATCTCATCTTACAATATGGTTCCCAGCTTATTTCTGATTTAGTCAAAAAATTTTTTTAATTTTATGCTGGCAGGAAGCAGTGTGCTTTACTAGAAATCCTACTTCAAATTCTCAATTTTGATTTTTTTTTCAAGGCCAGTAGTATGTGGTTTGAAACACTCTTGTTATGTTGATGAGTTGCAGTGAACTGTAGCACCAATCCCTCAGTCCGACCATCACAAAGAGAACACAACCTCTACTCCACCATATTTGGCTCTGCTTAGCTGTCATGGTGAATAGGTCAGGGGTATGAAACGCACTTTGACCCATGATATTTTCAATTTTTGATGGATTTATCAGAATGTGACCCTATTGTAAATCAAGGACCATCTCTGTATGCAATTAGGTCGTTGTGTCATGGCAATCATATATATTAAGAATTAAGAATCCTTGAGAAATGGAATTGAATATCCAACAAATATCTCTTCTCTTATGGAAAAAAAAGAGCCATTTAGCTAGGAGCCCATTCTCTCCAGCCAGACTACTTTCAGGACAGGAGTCTATCGAACACAGGGTCTGGGAAGGAGGTTTTCTGTATAATACAGAGATTCCACTCACATTCTCACATGGTCAGTTTCCTATATGTGGGGTACAAAGAAAGAGAGAGACGCTGGTCCAAAAAAAAGCCCCTCTGTCAAATTCCCTTTGAAACATATTGTGAACTTGAGTGGCTCTTCCTTCAGCTAAACCTAAGCAGAAAAATAATCTATCTAGGGATACCAAGAGATACTCAGGGCCATAGTACACATGAATAAAATGAGATATCATTGATGGAAAGCTGATGGAAGACTGGTAGCACAATTCTGGGAGATGGAAACATTTACGGTGAGAGCTTTCATGGAATTGAGGAAATTGGACCTCCTGGTATGGACCTGACCCTTGATCCTTCCAGTGAAGAGTTGGAGACACTCACACCAGCTGAGTCGAACAACTTAGACCAGAAGACTCCTTCATAACTCAACAAAATAGAGCAGAGAGCGTGTTTTCACCGTGGAGAAGGAGAGGAGCTCAGAGGAAACTGAAATTCTGGTCTAGGTGGCACGAGTTCCCTCTGCAAAAATCTAAGCAAACATCTTCAGGGCATGGGAGAAGGAACTTTCCAGCTCACCGCAGGTTTTTCTTTCACTTCTTTATGAACTTGGGCCACTGTGAGAAGCGTATCATAACCACGCGAGGAGCAATAATAATCGCCCTCATCCTCAGGCTGGAGGGCAGCAATGCTCAGGGAGGCCGTGTTGCCAGACTTGGAGCCAGAGAAGCGATCAGGGATCCCTGAAGGCCGACTGCTGACACCATATATCAGAAGTTTGGGGGCTGTTCCTGGCAGCTGCTGGTACCAAGAGACAGTATCGTACCTCCCAATGTCACTGCTGGTGCCATCACAGGTGATGGTGATCTTCTGTCCATCAGACCCAGAGGCCGAGGGAGGCTGAGTCAGAGCAGACTGCGCCCGGGTCCCTGAAAAGAGAGCAACTAATTTGGTAAGTCAGTTTTGTGGCCAGTGGACCCTGAGGTAAAGAAACAACCTCGGGCCACAAGTCCCAGTAGTCCCTTCCAGGAAGGCCTCACCGGTGCCCTGCGTGAGGGTCATGAGCAAAAGCAGAGCCCAGGTCATGTTGTGCTACTCCAAGGGTGCTGCCCTCTGACACTGCAGCACTGGTTCTGCAGAGCTTCCCCGGACCTCTTATCCTTCTGCTGCCTCAAAAGAGGGAGGAGTCTCTATGCAGATGTGCTTTCCTCACCCAGGTCTTCTCATTCTAGCCTGGCCTGAACTCTTTGGGCTTCTGTATCCCTGGGCAGCGGGACCCAGCTTGGAGGAAAACTCTTAGTCAGTGCACAATGAGTCCACGGCAGTGCCCAGGAAATGAAGACATCCTCTGTGTCTGTACCCTTATTACTAGACTCTCAGTTGTTCCTAGCTAAGCTGTCTGAGGACTTCCTTTGCCTGCCACATGCAGTGAGAGTGAAGACATCTCTGAGAGGCTGAGAAACACACAATCCCTCTTCTTTTAAAAGGAGGAAATGCGGAGGGGCATTAGTCATCCTTCCCTGGCCCCTTGATTCTCCCCTCACACTGAGTGCATCCTCACTCAGCAGCTGTTCTTCCTTTCAAAGTGGTCTGAGACTGGAGTCAGAGTGTAGTACGCGGGTTACATTGTCCGGGATTCTACAACTGCAAACTCACTGGGCACGACAGACTTGAGACACACACACCATCTGTGTCCTGTCTTCTGGGCCGTCTTGAGGGACTGGCTCAGAAGACAGCTAAGCTGAGTGGCTGTGTCCGGAGCAAGTGTAGGTGTTCCTGGGAGACTCGTCACCGAGAACTGCCCCTGGGAGCATTCTAGGTACCCAGGGGATTTCTGCAAGAAGAAAACAATTGGTCTTCGTAAGCAGCAGCCTCCTCCACTGCTCTTGTTCCTTAGGGCCCCCAGCTGATGTGACAGAAATGATAATTATGTTCTAAACGTGTTCCATACGTGCGTGTCCTCAAAATGAGACTGAAAGAGAACTGAGAACTACAAGTGGAGGCAAAAGAGTTATTTGGACAAAATATGATTAATAATGAAAAAGCAGAGCAGACGAATTAAAAACATACGAAGACCAATTCCAACATCCTCCGTAAACACAATTAAAGTGGATGCTTCCTTTAACGAACAGTATTACTCTTTTCAAAATGTAAAATAGATAGAAAGAGGCTGTGGAAAATATGAAGCATACTGATTTTGTTCCTGTCTCCTTTTCTCTTTGGAGATATTAAAAGGAAAGCAGATCCTAGACCTTGAAACTGATCGACCTAAACCACAGCAAGTGCCCTCACCATCTATCCCTCATTGCCGCCTGGTGTTCTCGGGGTGGGGATGTTGAGCAGGAAAAAAACTGAGTCCCAGTTAGAAAGCTCTGCTCAACCCTTTCCCTCCTTAGTCTTCCCTTGCCAGGAAACCATTGGGTGCTGCGGTCCTTTTTAATTTCGTCTACGTTTGAAGAGATCTTTCAAGTAGTACTAGAGATTAACATGCGTGGACCTGCTTCTATTTCCAAACTATTCAGTAAAATTTTTGTTAAGGAACAAAATCACAGTGACCCACCCAAGGAAATGAATCAGTATACTGAAAAACATTAACACTGTTACGTTATGTTCATTGCAGCATTATACCCAATAGATAAGTTATTGAATCAACCTAAATGTTCATCAGTGGATGAATGAATAAAGGAAATATTGCATATATATATATATGCAAAAGAATGCTATTCAGCCTCAAGGGAAAATATGAATTCTTATCAATGATAACATCTTGATGAATCTAGAAAATATTATGCTATGTAAAATAAACCAGGCACTCAAAGGTAAATGTTACGTGATCTCAATTACACATGGGACCAAAGAATGTTGATTTCAAGAAAGAAGAGAGTGAAAAAAATGGTAGGAGAGCTTAAGGAATATAGGGAGTAAGGGAGGATGGGGAAAATCTGAACACAGAAAGATAGGTAAGAAAATAAATTCTGGTTTGCTATTTCACAGTAGGAAAACTATAGTTAACAAAAATGTTTTGTATATTTCGAGTAGCTATGAGAGACTCTATATAGTTCACATGGAGAAGTAACAAGTATTTGAGGTGTCAGATATTCTAATTACCTAGTTGTCCCATGTGTAAATGTATTGAAACATTTCCTTGTACACATAGATTTGTAGGTTTTTGCTTTTATTTTTTGTGGTACTAAGGATCGAACTCGGGTCCTTGCACTTGCAAGGCAGGTGCTGGAACCACTGAGCTAAATCCCCAGTCCTACACCCATAGATTTGTGCAAATGTCCTGTGTTAGTCTTCTTAAGGGAACAATCACAAGCTCTTTTCTCAGAGCTTCAAGACCAGGAGGCAAGGTGGTCACAAATTCACACAAATTCATTAGTGCCTAGAGGTGTGCGTGTTGCATGGAAAGGCAGGTGCAGGAAACCTTAGGTATAGAAGCCAGGTATCCTGAGGTGGAAAAGAGGTAAACCAGATTCTGACAGAGACAGATTAAAGCCAAGATTGTGTTTTATTATTCTCTCACCTTTGTGCATTTCCCTATTTAAGCTCACTTGTAAATTAACTTGTGGTGTGTAAGGTGGGAGTAGAACCCACATTTACCTAACTCCGGCTCATGCCACAAGGAAACAGTTCCCATATTATGAATTTCTGCAGAACACAGAATGTCCCTGATTTACAATGGTTCTACTTAGCAATTTTTAAATTTACATTGGTAGGATGATGTACCATGACAGCTATTCTGTTTTCCACTTTCAGCACAATAGCCCACGAGTTACATGAGGTTTTCAACACTTCATTATAAAATACATTCTGTGTTCGATGAGTCTGCCCAGCGGTGTGCCGAGCAAAGTATTTTGAGCACTTTGTAAATAGGGTAGGTTAAACTATGATTTTCAGTATGTAGTTGTATTAAAAGAATTTTCAACTTCATATTTTCAACTAGTGGTAGATTTAATAGAAAGTCATCCAATCACAAATACCTGTATTTTGAGAGTAGTATATGCATGTGGCTGTTTTAGACATGTGTGAAATTTCTTTGGTAGATTCCATTGTTGAAATGTGGACTCCATTTCTCCCTCCTGGTTAGCCAGAGAGGACACTGTTGTTCACTCGTCACAGACAGATGCTACAGAACTGGGCCTGTGCAGCTCAAAATTGTCTGTAAAGACCGTGGGCTTCTGCCTGGAATTACTTGGGTCGCCTACCTTTGGAGGCTGCAGCACCAAGTCAGCACCCTAAACATCACCAGGGCCCAGCTTCCAGGAGGACCAGACATGTGAGGTCCTTACCCGGGCCCCCGGAGAACTCATCACCCACAACAGACCTGTTGGAAATTTCCGTCCACGTTGTTTCAACCCCTTGATGTTAATCTGCCCAGCAGTGAGTGCCCAAGTCTCCACAGTCCCCAGACATCACCGAGCAGAAATGATCCATTCTCACTCCATCTTCAACCAGAATCCCTATCCTCTTCAACCATGAGCAAATTAGCATGGTGGTGTTATACTACCATTTGGAGGATCATTGAAAATAGCCACAGTAAAAACAAAAAGAGGAACACGGAGAACACTGAAAAGAAAGAAAAGACTTTAGATTAAAACCTGGCTTTCTTCCCTTTCCTCCCCCACACTAGCCAGAGGTCTGCTTCTGAAGCAAGAACAGCCCAACCTCTGCATGCTCTTCCAGATGTTCTAATAGATGTTACATGTTCTAAACATGTAACACTGCCACTGTGACAGTTTTCTGAGGGCTCTGCCTGCATTTACTCTTTAAGTCTGCATTTTCTGCAAATACTCAACAAGCAGCAGAAACGTTCTCTGTTCCTTCCGACTGTCCTCTGCAAATGGCAAGCTCAGTCAATACCCTTATTGCCTTTCAGATGCTCTTTCCCAAGCCACATGGTTATATTTTTCCTTATTTGTTGAGGTACTGGGCATTGAACCCAGGGCATTTGCACCCAGTCACAACCCCAGTACTTTATTTTGAAAGGGGGGTCTTAGCAATCCATGAAGTTACTCAGCGCTCCAACTTGGAATCTTCCTCCCTCAGGTCCCAGACTGCTGGGACTACAGGCATGTGCCACTGACCCTTGCATGCTGTCTTAATGTATTTCATAGTTCTTTTTAATTTTCTCCTATTAGCATTCCGAGGTGTGACTCACTTTCTAGTCTCTCTCTCTTCCTTCCTCCCTCTCTGCTTGTTCCCTCTCTCCCCCATTCCCTCTCCTTCTCCACTCCTATCTTTCTCTACAAAAACACACAGAGATACAGACACACACAAAGAAACGTGGCATTCATCCAAACACACACTTTTTCATATTGGTAAAATCATATTCTCTATACCTGTAGTTACAGTTGTTTGTTATAATGCTACTTAAAATAAAACCAATTAATATATTCTCATGAGGGAATTTTGGTCCCCCGTCTTTAAGGAGAAACAGTAGAATGTGCTGGTGTCCTTCTCTGCCTATGCAGATACTGATTAAAGGATCCCATTGATGCTACAATAGTCAGGGATCAAATCTCATCTTACACGCCAGACAGGACACCACGAAAGCACCTTCTCCACCCTCTGCTGGTTATTGCACAAGCACAAACACTACAAGATTCACATAGACACAACCTCTGACCAGATTCACATAGACACAGCCAGAAGCCAGGCCATTATTCTGAGAATCCAAGCCGAGACGTTCCTAACCACTGCTGCTGTGAAGCCATTACTGAGAGGTCCAGGATTGGTTCTGCTCCATCCCAGATGACTACGGAGTGAAGCTGCAGACTATTTACTGGGAAGGAAGTGGGTACTGAGGAAGAGATCTGCGGGCAGGGGAATTAATCAGAGCATGGTGAGAAAGCCCGAGTGCTCACGTAAAATATCCTTCCATATTGATTTGTCCAGAAATGAGGTTGGTGCCAGGGTACAGAGCATTAGAAGCAAACACTGGGAAATTCTGGCAAATGGGAAGAGTTAGTCATGTGGGAAATGATGCTGGGATCGATTGGGTTGACAGAATTGTTAGCCAGATATTCATATATACATGAACTTTGTCAACTGCTATGACTGATATTCTCAATGGAAATTGGGGTTCCACACCATAGAAAATCAGATAATGCTTGGGATCCATGTCCAAGAAATCGTACACCGGACATCCCTTTTTTCTGGAACAAAAGACCTATCTTGGGAGCAGTCCATCTCAATGCAGAGAAAGTCAGCCTGCAGGACACTTTCAAGTCAAAGATCAAACATCTCATGAAAGCGTCAGTTCTGACCAAGTAAAGAGTCTCAACTTGAGCGCTGCTCAGCTCAGTTTCCTTGGATGTGAAGATAAAACCGGGTTCTCCAAGGAATATAGCAAGCTCACCTTTGTTCTCTTCTCATCAGCAACACCCATTAATTACCAGTAGACATGCCCATGAGTAATCCAGCGAAGAGGGTGACTTAATCATGGAGGACCCAGGCTCTAATAAGAAAACAAGATACCTGCAGGACTGAGCTTAGCAAGTCTTCAGTGTGGGTGACGGAATCACAGAGAGTGAGGCTTTCCCCGAGAGCGACTTCAACGATACCACTCCTTCTTGCTTCAGATCTACTGCTGAAGAGTTGACAATCGTGTAGCCCATAAGCCAAACAGTGAGAGAGCCAGGCACATCCTGAAAAGCCAAAAGAAGGGAAGTAGTGCTTCCTTTAAAAATCATTCTAAATCATTCTGCACTAGGCAGAGGTACATCTGTAGAGGAAGAAAAAGCCAGTGAATGCATGACAGGTATGGTACCAAAAACTTCATGAAAAACATTAATTTTGTGTTAGGTGAGTCTGCCCAACGGTGTGTTTATTAAGTAGGGTAGGCTAAATTAGGAAGTTCGATAGTGAAATTTCAACTTAATATTTTCCATTAGGGGTAAATTTAAAAGAAAGTCAGGCTAACGTAGCTTGAGAAACACCTGTACTCTGAGAGTGGCATATGCACTCGGATGTTTCAAGCATGTTTAAAATATCTTTGAAATGTTCCCCACTGAAAGGTGGAGTATAGCGCCGCCTCCTGGTTAAGCAGAGAGGATACTATTGCTCTCTTGTCACAGACAGACGCTGTGCGATGTGAAATTATGTCTGTAAAGGCTGTGGGCTCTGCCTGGTGTCACCTGGGTCACTTACCTGTGGAGGCCTCAGCACTAGGCCAGCACCATGAGTGTCCTCAGTGACCAGCTGACAGAAGGACAGGACAACACGTAGGGTTCTTACTGAGTCCCCCACACAGCTCCTCATCCAGGGCAGATCTGCTAGCAAATCTGCATCCGTGTTATTCCAACCCCGTGGTGTTCATCAGGCCAGCAGTGAGTCCTCAAGTCTCTGCAGTCCCCAGGCATCACCAGGCAGAAACGAACCATTTCACTCTGTCTTACTGGAAACTCTACCCACCTCTACTGTGAGCAAAACAGCACAGTCATGTCATAATTGGATGATTATATTTACACCAGAGAAACTATTCGGTATTTACACATGTGTCTTATTCATTTCATTTAAGAGTATGGCCTCAGTATGAATCCATTTTCCGATGAATGACTCTAGTTTCTCATTCTTCATGGCTGAGTAGTACTCCGTTTTATGGAAAAACCACATCTACTTTATCCAGTCTCTAACTGATGGGCAATTGGGCTGTTTCCAAGTTTTACTACATATTAAAACTGTGTGGAGGATTATATTTAAAAACTTATAGTGAAGGGGCTGGGGATTTAGCTCAGCAGTTCGGTGGCCTGCCTTGCAAGCGCAAGGACCTGAGTTCAATCCCCGGTACGCACCCCCCAAAAAATAAAAACTTATAGTGAAGGGGCTGGGGATTTAGCTCAGCAGTTCGGTGGCCTGCCTTGCAAGCGCAAGGACCTGAGTTCAATCCCCGGTACGCACCCCCCAAAAAATAAAAACTTATAGTGAAAACAAGAAGAATAACATAGAATACTGAAAAGGCACAAGAGTTCACTTTGAAATCTGGCTTTGCTTTCTTGCTTTTCCCACAGCAGATCAAAGTCTGCTTCTGAAGGAACATCTGTTCAATCTCGGCACATTCTTCCAGATTTTCTAATTGAGCGATCCTGAAACACTGACACTGTCACAGTTTTCTAAGGTCTCTGCCTGCATTTACTCTTTAGTCTGCATTTCCTGTGGAGGCAAGAACGTTCTCTGTTCTTTCTGACTATCCCTGCAAATCACCGTCTGTACCAATATCCTTATTTCTTTTCAAATGCTCTTCTCCCACTGAATGGTTGCACTGTTGCTTTGTTTGTTGAGCTAGTTGGGATGAAACCTAGTGCATTTGTACTAAGCCACAAGCCCAATACTTCTTTATTTTCAGCTTTAATTGAGTTTATTGGCACATTTTAGTGATACAGTACAGTTACATTCATTGTTGGGATCTTGTCCAATACTTCTTCTTTACAGACAGGGTCTTGCTAATTCACTAAGTTGCCCAGGTTGAGTTTCAACTTGCAATCTTCCTGCTAAAGCCTCCTGGGTTGCTGGGATTGCAGGTGTGTGCCACCAGCTCCTGCATAGTGTTTTACTATGTTCCCTAGTTCTTTTTTATTTTCTATTAGCATTCAGATACATGAGTCTCTTTTTTAGTTTCTCTCTCTCTCCTGCCATTCCCTCTCTCTCTCTCTCTCCTTTTCTGTCTCTAGTACAAACACACCCTGGCACAGACAATAAGAAGCACATGACATGCATGCACACACAATTTTTCATATAGGCAAAATCACATTCTCCAAATCTGGTGTTAATGGTGCTCTTTACAATGTGTCTTCTTATAAAACCAGTTAATGCACTCTAATGAGGAATTTTGGGTTCTCCTGTCTTAGAAGAGAAACACTAGAATGTATATTAGTGACTCCTGCCCATCCCTGCCTGTGTAGATATTGGCTAAAGACCCCCACTGATGCTACCATAGTCAGGGATCAAATCTCATCTCAGATGCCAGAGAAGACATCACAAAAGCACCTTTTCCACCCTCTGCTGGTTATTGACACAAGCACAAATTCTGGAAGACAGTACAGCCTCTAACCAGCTTTGCATAGACACAGCCAGAGCTCAGGGCGTTATTCTGAGTCTCCAATCCCACAGGCTCCTGCCCACTGCTGCTGTGAACCAGCTGCAGAGAGGTCCAGGTTTGGTTTTCTTCTGGCCTAGATGACTGAAGAGTGAAACAGACTCTGGGAAAGAAAGATGTATGGGAAAGAGATCTGGGGATGGGGGATTAATCAGAACATGATGAAAAAAAATCACGAGGTCTCAGGTAAAGCATTCTTCTACGTTGATTTCTCCAGAAATGAGGCTGGTGCCAACACACAGGACTTTAGGTGGTAACACTGGGAAATTCTAGCAAATGGGAGAGTCAGTTATCTGGGAAATGATGCTGGGTTCAATGGGATGTAGAAAGAACTGTCAGCCTGGGGAGAGGAAAGGAAGTTTTGTGTATAACACAGAGATTCTACTCACATTCTTACAGTTAGTTTTCTATACATGGGGTAAAAAAAAAATGACAGACACTGATCCAAAACCACCTTTGTCACGTTCCTTTTGAAACATCATGAAAAACTGGAATGGCTCCTCCTTCAAAAATACCTAGTCAAAAAATAACCTGCCTAAAGACACGGCAGGATATTCAGGGCCATGTTAGAAGTGAATAGGATGAGATATCACTGATGGAAAAGGGAATGAAGCCTGGATGTCACAATCATGGAGACGGAAATGCCTACAGTGAAGATATTTATGAACCCGAGGAAACTGACCTCCAGGCGTGGACTTGAGCCTCTGCTTCTGCAAGTGAAGGGTTGGAGACGTTCACACCATCTGGGGCCCCAAAACTCAATACAGAGGATGACTTTCATGTTTCCAAGGCATAAATCAGGGAGTGTAATATTTTTACTATTCACTGTGGCAGAGGAGAAGAACTCACACAAAACAGTAGTTATGAGTTATGTGGCAGGAGAGTCTTCTGCACAGGGCTGGGAAACATCTTCAGAGCATGCAGGAACTTCAGATCTCAGTGCAGGTTTTGGTCTCACTTCCCCATGAACTTGGACACTGTGGTAAGTGCTACTGCCCGCATATGAAAAGCAGTAATAATCAGCCTCATCATCAGGCGCGAGGCCAGAGATGATCAGGGAGGCCGTGTTGCCAGACTTGGAGCCAGAGAAGCGATCAGGGATCCCTGAAGGCCGATTACTCACACTATATATCAGAGGTTTGGGGGCTGTTCCTGGCAGCTGCTGGTACCAGGAGACATAATTATAGCCCCCAATGTCACTGCTGGTTCCAATACAGGTGAGGGTGACCTTCTCTCCAGGAGACCCAGAGACTGAGGGAGGCTGAGTCAGAGCAGACTGCGCCCAGCATCCTAAAGGAGGGAAAAATACTCTCTGGTGAGTGAGCCCTGAGTCCAGTTGAGGTGTGGAGAGGGAACAATCTCAGACCACCTGTCCCAGTGGCTCCTTCCCTGGAAGCCTCACCTGTGTCCTGAGTGAGAATCGTGAGCAGAAGCAGAGCCCAGGCCATGGTGGAGACGCTCCAAGTCTGCTCTCTCGGGACACCTGGGCCCTGGGCAGGTTCCCCAACACCTCTTTTATGTCCACTTCTGCCTCAGAGGAGGGCGGGGCTTCCACGCAAATCTGCTTCCTGCCTGTCATTCTACTCTGGCCAGCCCTGGACTCCAGTCACTCTGCAGGCATGGAGAGCAGGACTTAGCGGGGATGAAATCCTTCCTTCCTTCCTGTCTTTCTTTCTTCTGTCTTCCATTGCTTTTTTTCCCCCTATTCTCATTTTTGAGACAGGTCTTGGTAGGTCGTTCCAGGCTGGCCTTGAACTCACTGTGTAGCCCAGGCTGGTCTTGAACTCATGGCAATGCTCGTGGCTCAGCCTCCAAACTATTGGGGTTAAAGGCCTGTGCCACCATGCATGACTCAAAATTCTATGACACGTATTGTCTGAGTCATGGTACAATGAGTCCATGACAGTGTCCAGAAATGGTACCAGCCAGCATTTCTGTCTGTACCCTTGCTATTATGATATTTTAAATCAATTATTCCCAGCCAGGGAATCTGAGGACTTCCTCTGCCTGCCAGTGTGTGACGTGACTACCAACAGTCTGTGAGAGGCTGACAGATACCAGTCACTCCTCTCTGGGACCAACTGCAGAGAAGGGAGTCTCATTCCTCCTCTGCCTCTTCTGTTTCCCCTCAGAGTGGATTCTCCTTCCACATTCTCACCTGATTCTCTACATTCATGTGATGATGGGGCTTCAGAACGGGGCCCGCGGTTCACTGACTGGTCCTTCTATACATACACTACGGGCTCAAAGACTTTGAAACAAACACGGCATTTGCTCCCCTGTATAGGAGCCCAGGAGGAAACAGCTCTTCACACATAGGACAGTGTGAACAACAGCAATGGCCTTCCGCACTCCAGGCCCATGTTGCCCCCTGGTGGCCACTCCTGGAGGTCCCGAGGCACAGAAAGGGCAGCTGAGTAGGAGCTGGACTTTCCTGCTCTACTCCCGTCCTCCATTCTTCTTCCTCCTCTCAGGACAGACTCTCTGATTCCTTCTGTTCTGATGTCCTCCAGCACCCCATGGAGACTGGCTTCAGCCAACATGGAATGTGTGTCCTGTCTCAGCAAGAACAGAGCTCCCACCTCACACACACCTCACCCTGCACTTGTCTTAGAACAGTTCTTACTGGGTGAGTGCTTCTGAGGAAGCTGTACACTAAATAAGGGCTGAGAAAATGTAAGGCCTGAAGTAAACCCAATTCCAGTAGGAAGGCTGAATGACAGTAGTGTTATTAATGAAAGGCAGAATCACTCTCAAAATGCTGGCAAAACTAATGCTGCATGAGCAGGAGAGAGTTTGGCAGGACTGAGGGAGACCTAGAAGAACGCAAGAGTTGAATTCTACTCCTGGATAATGTGGGACAAGGAACTGGGGTTGGGAGTGGCCTAAGGACCAGCACCAGGGGCCTCTGATGGAGTTGAGCACATCTGCCTGTCAAGGGGACTCAGGATCCCTGGGGTCTTGCTTCCTCTGTGTACTGTGACACATGGTGTCTTTAGAGACAAAGTCTTCACCCACAGGGAACACTTGGTGAATGTGCTGTCCGAGAAAAGGTGGTTTAGAGATCCAAACTCTGGGACAGCCTGGAAAGTGAAAGAATCCAAGGAAAAATGTCTGCTCGGGCAATGGGCTATAAGGTTTAGAGTGTGAATATTATGAGGAAACATTTCAGTGACACAGTTGATACCGTGAGGGACATTTCAAAAACCCACAAGAGAGATCATGCCTTGGCCAAGGGGAGGATGAGCTACATGGTAGCCAATGAAATCGGAAGAATTAGAACAGGTGGTTGGCAAGAAATGACAGTCATGAAGTCATGAGTGTCGCTTATCTTTAAAGCATGTTCGGTGTTATGTTATTTTCGTTCATTTAGCTAATAGTGTCTATAATCTGACAATAGTAAAGTGGTAGAGGTGAACGCCCTGTTCAGTAAAACAGCAGGCTGACTGTGTGTACCTAGGTTGGAGGTCAATGGCCTGTGTCACGGTCACTTGGGATCACTGCAGTGAGTTTCCCTGGGTACTTTCCGGATAACCATGTGCTTTCTGCAAAAAGCCAATCTCTGCTCTTCATGAGGAGCTGGGCTGATTTCTTCTGCCTGATCTGCTAATACCAAAGTGGACATAGGGCCTCTACCTCATCCTGAATGGGACAGTATTTTTATTCAAAGCCCATCTATCAGTCGAGCATGGTGATGCCTGCCTGTAATCCCAGCACTCTCCGGGCTGAGTAGAGGACGGAAACTTAAGTCCAATCTGTGCGACTTTGTGAGGCCCTGACTGAAAATGACAACTAAAATGGCCAGGGATGTGGCTCTGTGCAAAGGACCTGGGAACAATACCCTGTAGCACCAAATTGAATGGAATAAATATAACAAATATGGACCTAGCTACCTGTGTCCTTACAATATGAAATGAACAGTAAGTACTAAGATCTACAAATGCTACCCATGAGCAGGAGGCAGAAAATAGACTCTCAAAATACAACTGCTGACTAGTAAAATAAAGCAAATAAATTAAAAATATGAGCACCACTGCTCACATGATTATCGGGGAAAATTAAAGCTAATGTTTCCTTGTGCAAATGCAGTCTTTTGAGAAATGGCCAGAGATCCTGAAGTGGGTGAATTGTAAGGACGCCCCTGCAGCATTCGGGGCCCCAGTGGCTGTCCTGGGCGGGTCTCTGTGTCCACCACAGCCTGAAGAGAGAGGAAGAGGAGCCTGAAATGGTGCAAGTGACAGGAAGTTTCTTAGTAGAAGAAAGCGGTACCAGGCCACCCTGAGGGAGGGGTCTGGGCCCAGGAGTCCCCGTGGGGTTTGTCTGACTTCACGGGATGCTGCAGCTTCGGACTTGAGCCAAAGTGAGCACAGGAGGATGGAGACACAGCCTCCTTCTGGGAGAGGGACAGGAAAGGGCAGCTGGGTCAGGTGGGCGGGTGGGGAACCCGGAGCCAGAACTCAGGGCGTTATTCTGAGTCTCCAGTCCCACTGCTCCCGCCCACTGCAGAGAGGTCCAGGATTGGTTCTGCTCCAGCCTAGATGACCAAGGAGTGAAGCTGCAGACGACTGATTGGGAGGAAAGAGGTACTGAGGAAGAGATCTGGGGTGGGGATGAAGCGGAACACGAAGAGAAAGCCTGAGCGCTGAGGAGAACTAGTCTTCCACACTGATCGTCCAGCAGTGAGGCTGGGGCCAGGAAACAGACACTTAGGTGCTAACCCTGGGAAATGCTGGCAAGCAGGGGATCTGGGAAGGGATGCCGGGCTCAGTGGGATGTTGAAGGCAGTGTGAGGCAGATACTCACACACAAATCAACTTGGTCCATCATTGTGATGAGAATTCAGCTGGAAATTAGGGTGTCTTATGATAGAAAACTACACAATCTGTGGGACCTGTAGCCAAGAAGGCAGACACGCACCAGGCATCCTTCTTGCTGGAACAAGAGATCTGCTTGGGACCGGTCCATCCTAATGCAAAAAAACGTCACCCTTCAAGTAAAGGTACAAGATCCCAATGGTGAATGCAACTGTACTGTACACCTAAAATGTACCAAAAAACTCAACAAGAAAAAAAAAGCTATAACATCAAGTTACACATCAATAAATCCAAGAGAAATTAATAAAACTGTGATATCATCATAAAAAAGACAAAAGTCATCCTGCAAGACCCTTTCAAGTCACAGTTCAAACATCTGAGGGAAGGGGCGATTCAGACCAAGCACAGAGTCTCAGCAAGAGTACTGCTCAGCTCAGTTTCCTTGGAAACGCACAAGAACACTGGGACTCTCCACGAAATGCAGGACTCTCACCATTCTCCTCCTCCCCTCAGAATTGCCCGTGAATTATTTGCTCTATTGTGTTCTTTTCCTAACAGCCATGCCCGGGAGCAACTCAACAGGAGGGCGACTTTCACTTGGTGGACTCGAAATCCAATAAGAAAATATGATGTGTGCAGGACTGAACCCAGGAAGGCTTGAGTGTGGGTGATCGCGTCAGTGAGGGTGAGGATTCCTGGAGCTGCTCCACCAGTTGAACTCCCTCTCGCTGTAAGTCTACTCTTGAAGAGTTTGAGCAAAATAGTGCGTTCAAGGCCAGCCTGACCTATATAGAGACCCTATGAAAAGCAGACAGAGGCAGAGGATTTAGCTCAGTGGTGCTTCTGTGTTCCCCTCAAGTGCAAGGTCCTGAGTTTGATCCCCTTCATAAATAAAAAAAAAAAAAAAAAAAAAAAAAAAGAGAGAGAGAG
>NW_022900924.1:5983767-6006448 GCF_012274545.1 Fukomys damarensis | reverse complement strand
AAAAAAAAAAAAAAAAAAAAAAAAAAGAAAAACAGCAGAGGGAGACAGAAAGAGAGAGAAACAGAGGATAATAATTGCAGATGAAAACTATCCAACGATACCAGGAGGTAGGAAGTGGAAATTAGACACGGGAAATGAGTGAGTGACCCTGATCATCAGGCGATCGGAACTCATGAGGGTAAAAACAGCGGGGAGCGCCCGACTTTAACGCAGTGGCACTGTGCCTGCTCTGCCTGACGCCCCGAATTCAACCCCTGGCATCAAAGAAACAAAACAAACAAACAATACAAAAAACTAGTGGGAGGAAATCCAATAAGATGAAGAGTTTTCCTGAAAGGGAGGAAGAATGAGCCCTAAGCTGTGGGTTCATCATAGGAACTGTATAGGTAATAAGTTTGCCCAAAGGAGGAGCAACATAGGCAGAAATAGCAGCAAAATTTGTAGTTGGTTAAATGTGACTCAATCCGTGGATCCAAGACGCTCAAAGCTCTGCGTGGTAACATAGAGAAAGCCACACACGGCTCATTAAATGCAGTATCCTTGCTTTGACGCAACTTTTTAGAGTGCTATCATGCTTCGCTGATCACTTGAGACTAAACTGGAAACTCTAGAAATTTGTTCCCTCAAACTCTTTGTCAATAGGGGTGGGGGAAGAGGATGAAGAGAGGGCCAAGGTGTGGGGAGAAACTATGAACCAAGACATATCATGTAAAGGTAAAACACCCCAGTACTGAAGGTAACTGTATTGCTTCCTTTGTTTTGGTTTTTTTCTTTTTGGTTTATTGAGACAGGGTCTCACTATGTAGATTGAGACTGACCTCGAACTCACTATGTAGCCCAGGCTGGTCTCGAACTCACAGCGATCCTTCTGCCTCTGCCTCCCGAGGGCTGGGATTATAGGTGTGCGCCACCGTGCCCGGCCTGTATTGCTTCCTTTGAAAGTACCAATAAACTTAACAGGGGAAAAAAACTAGGATTAGAGGTCCTGTTTAACCCAGCTAGTCCCCTTCTGGGCATCTGCCCAAAAGAATTCAAAGAGTCGCATCACAGTAATATATGCTCACCTGTGTTTATAGCAGCACCGTTTGTAACAGCTAAAACTTGGAAACAGCCCAATTGCCCATCAGTTGGAGACTGGACAGAGAACAAGTGGGTTTTTTAATAAAATGGAGTACTACGGAGCCACAAAGAAAGAGAAACAAGAGACCCTTACAGCTAAGTGGATGCACACTGACGCCATACTCTTAAGTGAAATTAATCGGACACACGTGTAATACCAACTAGCCTCTCTGGTGTGAAAAACAAAAAGTGTAAATCAGGTCACAATGTGTAGTTGATATTGTGCAGTAGGGAGAAAAGGTCTAAAGGTGTAGGGTAAGTGGGAGGGTAGGGGAAAGGTTAAAAGGGGGAAAATATGGGACAAGGAAAGAAATGGAAACAAAGTCTTTGTGAATAGGGAAGGGTGGAGGGGGAGAAGGGAGGGCAGGGGAATGGGGAAAAAACGAGAACCAAGATCCATCATGTAAGGGTGCACGATACCAATGATGAATGTAACTGGACTGTATGCCTAAAACATACCAGTAAAAAAGAAAATAGAAATTCCTTCCCTTTAGAAACTTTCACAAGTCTGGGGATTTGGCTCAGTGATTCTACTGCCTCACTAGAAATTTTCACAAGCTTTTTCCCTCTCTCCCTTCCTCACTGTTTACCGTACAAACTCCAGTCTCAAGACACCTTCTTGTGCCTGAGAGGATAAAGTGGATCTCCACATACTGAGCTGCTTCTCCGAATTCCCTCAGGCGGACACACTAGGATGTCATCCCCCTATCTTCTCCCTTCAGATGAACGCACAGAAAACTAGCAGATCCTCCTGAAAGGGTTCCACGGATACCGGCCTCAGGTCGGAGTCTGGTTTTCTTTCCATAAGAGGGGAAGAAGCTAGGAGTTTGGGTGAGGAAGGGCAAGCCTGGAAATGTCCTAATCTATTGTCTGCTTGGGCTTTTTCCTCTCCTCCTCTCTTCTTATAAACGGCTCTTCCACATCTCCGCACAGAAGGAGATTTCAGGAAATGAGACTTCTCTGTTCTCTGGAGCCAGCTTCGGATAATGTCTTTTTCCTTTCTCACCGACTTTTTCCTTTCTGACCGGACTTCGGTAAACACGCATGTGGGAGTATTCACGTACTGTGTGGACGGAACACATAACGAAGTGTGTTCCTTTGGGAAGCTCCACTAAAACTTTCTGAAAGCTGTCAACAAACAAGTGCAGCTTCTAGTTCATCAGCTCCACAGTCCCAAAGGGACACAACCTGTGCATTATCCGGCGCTGCCGAACTGTGAGGTTGGGTAGGTTGGTGTATGAAATGCACGCTTGACGGGATATTTTCGGTGTATGCTGCATTTGTCAGGATGTCACCCCCCTGTAAGGCAAGGGTCGTTTATGTTTGTATCTTGTTTTTTTATAAACGGGAATCGTGAATGACTAGTATATAAGTTGATACTAGTACAGCAGAAAGAAAGTGTGTTCCATCCTGTGCTTTTTTGTTTGTTTGTTTTGTTTGTCTGTTTTTCGAGACAGGGTCTCACTATGTAGTTGAGAATGACCTGGAAATCACTTTGTAGCCCAGGCTGGTCTCTAAGTCACAGCGATTCTCATGCCTCAGCCTCCCAAGTACAGGGATTACAGGCATGCGCCACCATGCCCGGCTCCATTCTGTAAGTTGATTGTTGCTTTAATAAAAGGTTAGGACAGGTAAAAATAAATGGGACTGCTCCTCCTTATTAGGTTGTCATGGCAATCATATATACTGAGAATAAAGAATCCAAGAGAAATGGAATTAAACATTCACAAATATCTCTTCCCTGATGGAAAAGGCTAACAGCCCATACTCCAGAGCTGGACTCTTTCTAAGATAGGAGTCTACTGGACACAGGGTTGGACAAAGGACAGCAGGTGTTGTGGATAACGGAGATTCCGCTCGCATTCTCACATGGTCATTTTCCTATATGTGGGTGAAAAAAATGAGAGACAGCGATCCAACACCACCTCTGTCATTTTCCCTTCCAACATCATGAAAACTCTGATTGTCTCTTAACAAAAGCGAAGCAGAGATATACTCTCCCTAGGGACTCTGAGGGGTAGGTAGGTCTGTGGTAGACAACAAGAGAATAATGTTCATTAATGGAAAGCTATAAGACTGGGCAGCACAGTTGCGGGACGTGGAAATGTTTACAGTGAGGATATTTGTGGAACGGAAGAAACTGGACCTCCAGGTGTGGCCTTGACTCTCCGCTCCTTTCAGTAAAGGGTTGGAGCCATTTACACCATCTGAGCTGCGAAACTATACAGAGGATGCTTTCATACCTCTCAGACATAAACTACAGGGTTGATTCGCTTTAGTGCTTTACGATGGCAGAGGAGAAGAGCTCAGAGGAAGCTGAAACTCTGATCTTTGTGGCCTGAGCGCCCTCTATGCAGAGCTGTGCAAACATCTTCAGAGCATGCAGGAACGTGGGAGCTCAGTGCAGGTTTTGGTCTCACTTCCCCATGAACTTGGGCCACTGTGCAGAGTGTTACTGCTCCTATATGAAGCACAGTAATAATCGCCCTCATCCTCAGGCGCGAGGGCAGCAATGCTCAGGGAGGCCGTGTTGCCAGACTTGGAGCCAGAGAAGCGATCAGGGATCCCTGAAGGCCGACTGCTGACATCATATATCAGAAGCTTGGGGACTGTTCCTCCCAGCTGCTGGTACCAGGAGACATAATTATAGCCCCCAATGTCACTGCTGGTTCCAATACAGGTGAGGGTGACCTTCTCTCCAGGAGACCCAGAGGCTGAGGGAGGCTGAGTCAGAGCAGACTGCGCCCAGCACCCTAAAGGAGGGAAAAATACTCTCTGGTGAGTGAGCCCTGAGTCCAGTTGAGGTGTGGACAGGGAACAATCTCAGACCACCTGTCCCAGTGGCTCCTTCCCTGGAAGCCTCACCTGTGTCCTGAGTGAGAATCGTGAGCAGAAGCAGAGCCCAGGCCATGGTGGAGACGCTCCAAGACTGCTCTCTCGGGACACCCGGGCCCTGGGCAGGTTCCCCAACACCTCTTTTATGTCCACTTCTGCCTCAGAGGAGGGCGGGGCTTCCACGCAAATCTGCTTCCTGCCTGTCATTGTAGTCTGGCCAGCCCTGGACTCCAGTCACTCTGCAGCGTGGCCAGCAGGACTTAGCGGGGATAAAATCCTACTTTCCTTCCTTCCTCTTTCTTCTTTTGTTTTTTTATTTTTTAAGTCTTGGTAGTACATTCCGGGCTGGCCTCAAACTCACTGTGTAGCCCAGGTTGGCCTTAAACTCATGTCAATGCTCGTGGCTCAGCCTCCAAAAACTATTGGGGTTACAGGCCTGTGCTCCATGCATGACTCAAAATTCTATGACAGGTATTTTCTGAGTCGTGGTACAATGAGTCCATGACAGTGTCCACAAATGGAACCAGCCAGCATTTCTGTCTGTACCCTTGCTATTATGGGATTTTAAATCAATTATTCCCAGCCAGGGAATCTGAGGACTTCCTCTGCCTGCCAGTGTGTGACGTGACTACCAACAGTCTGTGAGAGGCTGACAGATACCAGTCACTCCTCTCTGGGACCAACTGCAGAGAAGGGAGTCTCATTCCTCCTCTGCCTCTTCTGTTTCCCCTCAGAGTGGATTCTCCTTCCACATTCTCACCTGATTCTCTACATTCATGTGATGATGGGGCTTCAGAACGGGGCCCGCGGTTCACTGACTGGTCCTTCTATACATACACTACGGGCTCAAAGACTTTGAAACAAACACGGCATTTGCTCCCCTGTATAGGAGCCCAGGAGGAAACAGCTCTTCACACATAGGACAGTGTGAACAGCAATGGCCTTCCGCACTCCAGGCCCATGTTGCCCCCTGGTGGCCTCACCTGGAGGTCCCGAGGCACAGAAAGGGCAGCTGAGTAGGAGCTGGACTTTCCTGCTCAGCTCCCCTCCGCCATTCTTCTTCCTCCTCTCAGGACAGACTCTCTGATTCCTTCTGTTCTGATGTCCTCCAGCACCCCATGGAGACTGGCTTCAGCCAACATGGAATGTGTGTCCTGTCTCAGCAAGAACAGAGCTCCCACCTCACACACACCTCACCCTGCACTTGTCTTAGAACAGTTCTTACTGGGTGAGTGCTTCTGAGGAAGCTGTACACTAAATAAGGGTTGAGAAAATGTAAGGCCTGAAGTAAACTCAATTCCAGTAGGAAGGCTGAATGACAGTAGTGTTATTAATGAAAGGCAGAATCACTCTCAAAATGCTGGCAAAACTAATGCTGCATGAGCAGGAGAGAGCTTGGCAGGACTGAGGGAGACCTAGAAGAACGCAAGAGTTCTTGTGGGATTGGGCGTGGCCTAAGGACCAGCACCAGGGGCCTCTGATGGTGCTGAGAGTCTGCCTGTCAAGGGGACTCAGGATCGTTGGGGTCTTGCTTCCTCTGTGTACTGATACACGATGTCTTTAGAGGCAAAGTCTCCTTCATCCACAGGGAGCACTTGGTGAATGTGCTGTTTGAGAAGAGGTGGTTTAGAGATACAAACTCTCTTTGGGACAGCCTGGAAACTGAAAGCATCCAAGGGAAAATGTCTGCTTGTGCAATGGGCTAGAAGGTTTAGAGTGTGAATATTATGAGGAAACGTTGTGACGCAGTTAATACCGTGTGGGACGTTTCTCAAAAGCACGAGAGAGGTCATGCCTTGGCCAAGGGGAGGATGAGCTACATGGTAGCCAATGAAATCGGAAGAATTAGAACAGGTGGTTGGCAAGAAATGACAGTCAGGGATTCATGTCTGTTGCTAGTCTTTTAAGTATGTTCGGTGTTATGTTTTTTTTCATTCATTTAGCTAATAGTGTCTATAATATGACAATAGTAAAGCAGTAGAGATGAATGACCTATTCAGAAACCACCAGGCTGTGTGCATCTAGGTTGGAGGTCAATGGCCTGTGTCACGGTCACTTGGGATCACTGCAGTGAGTTTCCCTGGGTACTTTCTGGATATCCAGGTGCTTTCTGCAAAAAGCCAATCTCTGCTCTTCATGAGGAACTGGCCTGATTTCTTCTGCCTGTCCTATTAATGCCAAAGCGGACACAGGGCCTCTACCTCATCATGAATGAGTCAGTATTTTTATTCAAAATGGATCTATCAGCCTAGCATGGTGATGCCTGCCTGTAATCCCAGCACTCCCCGGGCTGAGACAAGAGGACGGCAAATTCAAGTCCAATCTGTGTGACTTGATGAGTCCCCGTCTGAAAATGACAAATAAAATGGTGCGGGATGTGGCTCAGTGCAAAGTCCCTGGGTACAATGCCCAGTAGCACCAAATTGAATGGAATAAATATAACAAATATGGACCTAGCTACCTGTGTCCTCACTACATGAAATGAACACTAAGTACTAAGATCTACAAATGCTACCCATGAAGAGGAGGCAGAAAATAGACTCTCAAAATGCAATTGCTGACCAGTAAAACAAAGCAAATGAATTAAAAATATGAGCACCACTGCTCACATGATTATCGGGGAAAATTAAAGCTAATGTTTCCTTGTGCAATCTCAGTCTTTTGAGAAATGGCCAGAGACCCTGAAGTGGGTGAATTGTAAGGACCCCCTTGCAGCAACCGGGGCCCCTGTGGCTGTCCTGGGCGGGTCTCAGTGTCCACCACAGCCTGAAGGAGAGGAAGAGGAGCTTGAAATCGTGCAAGTGACAGGAAGTTTCTTAGTAAGAGAAAGCGGTACCAGGCCACCCTGAGGGAGGGGTCTGGGCCCAGGAGTCCCCGTGGGGTTTGTCTGACTTATCAGGATGCTGCAGCTTCGGACTTGAGGCCAAAGTGAGCACAGGAGGATGGAAGCACAGCCTCCTTCTGGGAGAGGGACAGGAAAGGGCAGCGGGGGTCCTGGGCAGGTGGCGAACCCGGAGCACCGGGGCCAGCCGGTACCAGGCCACCCTGAGGGAGGGGTCTGGGCCCAGGAGTCCCCGTGGGGTTTGTCTGACTTATCAGGATGCTGCAGCTTCGGACTTGAGGCCAAAGTGAGCACAGGAGGATGGAAGCACAGCCTCCTTCTGGGAGAGGGACAGGAAAGGGCAGCGGGGGTCCTGGGCAGGTGGCGAACCCGGAGCACCGGGGCCAGCCTTGGAGAGCACAGCAGGCAGGCAGCTTTGCCTACAGCCTTAGGTGGGGCGGGGTCACTCTCACCCCCAAATTCACCACCCATGGAGGGCAGCGAGTTCAGCCTGAGAGCCTGAGGGTGGCTCCGGCTCTGGGAATGAGATGTACAGCCGTGGGAGGCTGCAGCTCCCCAGCAGGAGAAAACCCTGTTTCCCCCTCTGGATATACTCCTTAGCTTTTCTGATAATTAAGAGACCCAACGTTAAAAAGAAGGAACAGAAGGAAGAGAATGAAGAAAAAGGGGAACTGGAAGGAGGGAGAAGAAAACAAAATAAACCCCATTTCTAGTACCTACTCCCTTCACTGTTTTATCCCCACAGTAGCAGAATTTAGTAGCCACATATTTCAGGCAAAGTTGTTTTGGTTGCTCAAACCTGAAAGTCACACAAAGAATGTTTCTTATTTTTGGTTATTTGTATACTTTGGGGGTGAGGTTCCTGTTTTCCGAATATACAGAAATATATGTATATATAAATATAAATGTATCTAAATTAAATGTAACCCACACACGATAGTTAACTGATTCTGTCGACTTGACTAAGAAATGCCTCAGGAAATTGGATCGGCATAGTTCTGGCTGTGGCTGAAGGATTTTCCTAAAGATACAAGTTCCACCTTGGCTGGCTTCTCTTTGTTTGTTTGTGGGAACTGCAGTCTTCACCTCTGACTCCAGTCTCCTGGCTTCCAACACAGACCCTCCAGCCTCCCGGTATGGATCCCACAGGACACTGCACTGAGCTCCAGGCCTTCGACTGCACCCTTCGATCTCCAACCCACACACAGCCCCTGTGCACTTTCGTGCCCCCGACTCTGCAGGTGGCTGCTGTAGCCCGTTGTTCTAAATTCATATGTGCTTGTACATCTCACATTAAGTCTGTTTCTCTAGTGAGACTGATAGTCCGTGTAAGGTCTGATTTAGATTATGATAGCGTTTAAAGGAGAAAATTGGATCAACAAAAGATTGCTGGAGAGTTTTGCCCATGTAACTCTCATGGAGTTGTAGCACTTACCTCGAAAAGTCTTGAGTAAATGACTTGGTTTTTATTAGTCTACTTGCTCTTGTTGAGGTTCAGATGAAACGCAAATCTTAGAGAATTGAGGGGGTTGAGAATTTTTAAGACTTAAATCATGGCCGTTGTCTATTTTATATGGACTTCGACAAATCATGTCTCCTAATTTGCATAATGTTATCTAGTCCTATTCCACAGGTGACAGAAGCAGGATAGGGGAAGAGGCCACACAACCCAAGCAGAAACACCAACTCAGGTCTTTATGACAAAATATGTTCTTCTAAATCAGAGTTACCTGAGAAACCATATTCCACATCCACCCTGAGCCTCATATTTTGTTTCCTTGAGAATTTTTGAAGATTTTTTTGAGAACTTCTATGGAATGAGCTTTTGAAGTTTACTCACAAGGGTAAACACTGATGAGGAATGCATGAAATGAGAGGTTATTGGAAAAAACAAAATTTTTTTCAGAGCATAAAATGACAAGTACAGCTAGGACAACTTTTGAACCTGCAAGTGAATCAAGAGGAAACGGAAAAGGTGATTTGACACAACTCTCAAAGCAATATTCAAAGAGGGACCTTCCCAAACTGGGTGTGGTTGCACACTCCTGTAATCCCAGCACTCGGGAGGCTGAGGCAGGAAGATCGCTGCAAGTTCGAGACCAGCCTGGGCTACATAGTGAGTTCCAGGTCAGTCTCAACTACATAGTGAGACCCTGTCTCAAACAAAAAGCAAGCAAGCAACAACAACAACAACAACAACAAAAAGCATGCATGCGTGCACACATGCACACAATTTTATTATTTGAGCTTATGCATGCAGACATTTCTCCAGCTTGAGTCTCCACATAAACAAGATTCAAGGGGCTAGAATAGCTCAGAATATCATATTAGAGGGAGTCAAATAGCTGGTTTACTGAAAATATCAATAAAATTATTAAATTTGTAGCCAGACTGACAAAGAAGATACATATATTACTACTTAAGGAACCAAAAAGGGTGTGACAGCACCACTAACCCTAGAGACATTAAAGTGGTGAATTTATCCCCCTTGTTTTTCTTCCTCTCGTTGAAGATTTAGAAACTCTCTCTCAACATTACTCTAAATCAATACAGTTGAGGTCTTGCTTTTCCAAACTGAAATCTTGCTTTTTTTCATCTCCTAAAAATTGATGATAGAAAAATTGTAAATATATACAGATATTGGGTGGAATATCACCTAACTTCTCACCAGCCTTATGATAACCAATGTTTCATTTTAGTGACTGTTGTATTCTGCCATGCTGAAATATAATACTTATAAATATGACATATTTTTGCCTTGAGGATGGATGCATAATAAGTTTTATTCACTATCGTATTGCCTGTCATAGATTACTTGGAATATAATAGACAGTATTACTTGAAATAATGAATGAGCTATAAATTGAACCAAAGTTAAATAAGTATATAGTTTTACATGAATAAAGTGATATATATTCAAGTTTATGAATGGCATCTTGAGCTCAAATATTGCAGATATTATTTTGTTATTTTTCTTTTGTGTTTTTGTTGTTTTGAGATAAGGTCTCACTTTGTAGTGCAGGCTGGCCTTGAACTCACTACATATCCCACGCTGACCTTGAATTCACAGAAATCCTCCTGCCTTAGCCTCCCAAGTGTTGGGATTACAGGCGTGCGCCACCATGACACACTGGTACTTTTATCTTGTCTGTTCTCTCCAAATAATCCTCATAAATTCATACAAAGACTTTATCTTTGTTCCTCAGTCTTGTTGTTCTCCCATCTGTCTCACTCAGTAAAAAAGGAAAAAGAAAAAAAGTATCAGCTATGCGCCCTTGACCAAGTCAGATTTCCAGAAGTCATTGGCAACTCTTTGTTTCCCTCGTGCCCACATCCAGTCGGCCAGCTAATCTGTCAGTTCTAAATTCCCCAGCTCCTGCTCCTCTCCCTGCTGTACTAGACACCAGCTTCCCCGTATTACCAAGATGAGAGCTTTGGTACCAAACTGCTGGATCTGCTTCCATTTTTCTTCCATAAATTTTATGTACCACAAAGTCCTGAAGTATCTTTAACACATCAGTTACCAACTGGAGTGGCAACGGAGCTTCTCAGTGAGGCTGCTGCCTTTCTGGCCAGCCCACTCCTTACTATTCAGGCTGTCCCTAGGCCATCCCGAGGATTGTCTCACATGGACAGGTATCGAGCATTACCTAGCATAACTATCCCTGGTAAACACTCTCTGGACCTTTCAATTTTTCTCTCACCATCTTCTACGTCAAGACGAGCATTTCCCCCTCACCAGGTACGGAACATCAATTTCTCTGTCCTTCCAAGCATCACTCTAGAAGCAGGCTCTTATAGTGCCTTGATATCTTTGCCAAGGGGTTAAATCCTGTGCTCCAGGAAAGTACGTCCAGCAGATAATATCTGCTCTGTCCAATTTTAGGTTCTGCCCCTTGGTCTTGCACTGTCAGAGTCCAGTCTCACACACACTGTTCTGGAGCCCACCGTTCATGATTCTGTTTCCGCAGCTTCCTCTTCCATAGCAGGCCCAGCACCTCCTGTGCGGGTTTCCTTGAAAATCGATCCTAATTTTTGGTCTACTGCTTTTATGGGAGGAGAGGGCAGTTCCCTGGGGTGCTTAGAAAGGTATTATCTCACAATGTTACATCTTGTGAGAGTCATCACAACTTGATCTGTTAGTCTGGGCACTGATATCCCTGACTTGGCATCGCCCCTGACATTGCCTCTGTGTACATTCTTGGATAAGCAATTTTTCTGGTCCCTTTGTCTCTTCGTCCTGTCCAGGTGCTTATCTTGTGAGGTTTATAGCACAGCTTCACATTCAAGGCAGAGTGAGTGAAAAGGATACATGTTCTTTTTAGTGTATTGATATGGTAAAAGAATAATAAAATAATAGGTACTAACGTATACTTATAGGTCTGTGTATCTAGGTGTTAGTATATATTTCATATACTCCTTCTTATATACAACCCCTCCTCACTTTGTTTTGTTTGTGCTTCATTGGAGATGGCCCTGGCACTGAATTAAGCCAGGCCAAGGGGCCTGATGAGCTGTCTTTGTTTTCCTGAGCTACTCTCTCTAGCAAGGCTTTAACTCTATATTTGCCAGAAACCTCACAGAGGCCCTTGAACTTTCCCTACCTGACCCCCAACTTTCCCTACAGCAAGTCAAAGGTTTCCGTGCCACCTTCAAGAGAGGATCACTCCTGCATGCTCAGGTAACTCACGGGAATTGCTGAATCAAAATTTTAAATGCTCGAATGCAGGTGGCCTCATACCATGACTTGGGATTCCATCGGTACCTGGTCAGGGCTTTGACTGTGGCACTGAAAAACTGCCTTGTGGAGAATTCATGGTTCTTTCTCCTAAACTATGCTACCTCTCATGATTGTGTTATAGGCCTCGGCTTTTCCTGCCCTCTGTCCGTGCAGATAAACAAGCTTCTGGCTTTCACTCTGAAGAAGTTACAAATATAGTACTCAGACACATTAACTATGTAAGTTAGAGGCACTTGAAAAACAACAGCTGCAAAAAGATTATCTTGACCTCCTTTTTGTTTCTTAAAAGCAGATGAAATTCTTAGGGGAAAGTCACCTCCTTATACTAGAAGGAAAATCAACATCCTTGTTTATGAAGTAAGAAGTCAAAAGAATTCTGGATAGATCTTGACCTTGTTAAAATAAATCACGTTTTAAAGACTATTCACATACTTTAGCTGCTCTTTACAATATAGTATTTTTGACCAATTACTTAAGCAACTGCATCTAACTGCTTTTTGGGGAGTCTTCACTTCCTCATAATAGCAACCCTGCCATGCACAGTTTGTATTCAAGAAATGGATGCTTTCCCCTGTTGATCTATTTAACAGCAATTTAATTCTCAGGTCCAGTCAGGAGCCTAAGAGAATGGAGGGAAAGTTTTGTCACTCCTGCAACTTTTAGTTTGTCATTGCAGATTAATCACTATAGCATTTTTTTCTTTTGCAAATTATCACTTGAGTGTAGCCACAGTACTACCCATGTTCCAACATGAAACCAGTGGAGCCTGGTTCCACATTCCCTAAAAATATTGTTTTCTTCCATTTCTCAAATGTTGGACTTACGGCCTTGTTTTTTCATTTCCTTCTACATGAAAATTATCCCTGTTCAACACTGGTGAAAGTTACAGCTGTATCACTCCATTGTGGCAGGGTCTATCTGTGCTTCCACTCAGCTTGGCCTCCACATTGGGGTTTCACTGCTCCAGAATCCTATCTCAGTGTCTCCTTTCTGAGACATTCCTGGTCCTTAGATAATCCAGGATGTCTTTATTTTTAGCACTGAAAGATCCATATTTTGGGAAATCCCTTAGGACAAACAGGGATGGTTGGTCACCCTCTTGGTTACCAACTTAATTGATCTCATGGAAACAGAGGCCAGGGAGAGCCTACAGAGGAGAGTGCTTCTGGTGTCAAAGGACAAGAAGGAGGATCAGGATCAGGGAAAGAGGTCACTTGGCACAACACTTCAGGTTTCATGAGAAGCCAGCAAGTCAGCGGGGGGATGTGGGGGCATGTGACAGCTGAGGGAAATGGGACTAAGGGATGAGAGGGTAAGAGGATGCTGGGAAGTGCTCAGGTAGAAGAGGAACTCTGAACCCTGTGCAGGAAACAAGGACGAAAGTGGAAATTGGTGAATGAGAGCCTCCTAATGCAGGGTAGCACTGGAAACAATCTCAGCCTGCCCCACAGGCAGCTCTGGAGTAAAGGATTCCTAGCACCAGGAGAGGTGTCACCCTCCCGTAATCCCACCTCTTTGGGAGGTTGAGGTAGAAGGATAACAAGTTGGAGCCCAGCCTGGCAACTTAGGGAGAACCTGATTTAAAACAAAACAAAAAAAAACTTTGGCAAATGGGAAGGGAACCAAAAGATACAGAGAAGAGGATGTAAGGAAATTAAGATGTGTTATGTACCTGTACCAACACCCCACAAGAATGTAAACATTATGTACCGCACAAATGTTCTAATAAAGTAAAATAAAATTAAAATTAAATTTAAAAATAAATTCAAATTATAATAACTGCTGGGCATGGTGGCGCACGCCTGTGATCCCAGCACTTAGGAGGCTGAGGTAGGAGGATCGCTGTGAGTTCGAGACCAGCCTGGGCTACATAGTGAGTTCCAGGTCAGTCTCAACTACATAGTGAGACCCTGTCTCAAAAAACACAACAAAACAAAAGAAATCAAATAATAACAAATGCTGGCAAAGCTACAGGGGGAATTGGATCCCTTCTACATTGTTGGTGGAAAAGTAAACTGGTACAACCACTATGGAAATCAACAGGGAGTTTCTCAAAAAAATAAAACTAGAAATTCCATTCAACCCAGCTATGCCTTTCCAGGAATTTTCCCAAAAGATTTAAAGACACCATATCACAGCAAAACATGCATACCAATGTTTATAGAAGCACAACTCCTAATAGCTAAATCTTGGAAGAGGCTTATATCTCCATCAACAGATGAACGGGTAAAGAAAATACGGTATTTATACACAATGGAGTACTACTCTGCCATAAAGAAGGATAAACTTGAGTCATTTGTGGGAAAATGAATGCAACTTGAATCCGTAATATAAAATTAAATAAATCAGACACATAAGCTTAAATATTACATGGTGTTTCTTACATGAGAAATCCAAAGTATAAAGAGCAAAATAAAGATATATAATTGGAAACAAGCAAAAAGATCTTGGCAATAAAGAAGGGGACCAAGAGATAGAGGGAGGGTGGAAAAAAAGAATAAAATGTGTTATATACATGTGCCCATTCTCCACGAGGAATTTAATCACTATGTACTGCCAACATGTACCAATAAAAACAAAAATTAGGAAAAAGAAGAAAACATACTTCAGGTTTTATCGCAACTTGCTTACAAACTGTTGTCATTTTCCCTTAGCAATCCTCTACCCCTGGCTCTGCCATTTCACCTCTCCAGCCTCTTCCCCACTTAACTGAACACTCCAAAGGCCTTCCTAGGCCATCCTCTTTTCATAGCGCCACATCAGGCCATTCTAGGCCCACAGTGCCCCCTGGTGGCCTGAGGAACAAGGTGCGCTTTGAAGCTAGACAACTTGTGAGAAGTGGCATCGTGACCAGGAGAGAGGCCCTAGAAAGCACAACTTTAGGAAAAGACTAAGGAGTGTGCCTTCTGGAGAAGATAAATTCTATTGGAATTCTAGCCTGTTTGACTTCTGTTCCTGAGCTCATATAAATGGAGTTAAAGAGCACAGAGCAACCGGTATCAAAAATGTCCTAAGGCTTCCTTTGCAGGGCCTTTCCTCAGACTGGCATTCTTTTTTGAGATTTTTTTTTTTTGGTTTTTGGGGTTTTTTGTTTGTTTGTTTGTTTGTTTTATACAAGGGATCAAATTCAGGACCTTGTGCTTTTGAACCCGTCTTACACAGTCCACCTTCTGAATCTATGGGTCCTGTACACTCAGATTCAACCAACTGCACGTGGAAAATATATTTTTAAATTTCAGCCTGGCATACTGGCACACACCTGCAATTCCAGCACTTGGGAGGCTGAGGCAGGAGGATTTTCATGAGTTCAAGGCCAGCCTGGGCTCGACAGTGAGTTCAAGGCCAGCCTCCACTATGTAGTGAGACCCTGACAAAAATAAACAAAAAAATTTAGAAGATTCCAGCAAATAAAGCTGGAATTTGCAACACACCAAGTAGTATGCTGTATTCATGCAAGTGCGATGTGTTCACATTGCATTAGATATTGTTATGGTTTGTACCTAGATGTCCCCTCAAAGCCTCAGGTATTCATCGGTGAGACTTTTTGGAGCTTGCTGGACCTAAGGTGTACGACAGTGGGATTAGGGGTGTGTGGTACTAAGTTGAGTCCACTGGTTGGAATTAGCATAGTTTGGGGTGTGGCTGAATGGATTTACTAAAGACAGATGCGTCACCTTGGGTGTGGGTGGCACCCCACAAAAGGTTTATAGCCTGGATGGAATATAAGGGACAGAATGAAGGCAGGCTCGCGGCTGCTGCTTGCTGTTCACTGCCTTCTGCTTGCCACACCATGACAAGCACAGCAAGAGGATTGTTTCTCTCTTCTGCGATGACCCTCTGTCACGCTGCTCTGCCTTGAAACCAGCTGACTATGGACAGAAACCTCTACAAACTATGAGCTGAAAGAAACCTTTCCTCTAACTTGTGGATGTTGAGTATTTTGTACCGGCAATGAGAAAATAATTAAGATAGATATGATAATTGATCTAAATCTACAGAAAATTTAAAATACACAGTGGGGTTGTATAGGTTACGCACATATTGAGAATTAAAGAGGATTTGATTAAGTTGATAATATATTTAACATTTACTAAATTAAAACTGAACAGTGCTTAAAATACTTAAATGTACACACTCCTACTAGACCATTTACATGTAAATATATATTTTGTGCTTTCAAAAATATTTTTGATACAGGATCTCACTATGTCAGGCTGGTTTTGAACTCATCAAATAGCCCAGGCTGGTCTCGAACTCACAGAGATCCCCTGCCTCAGCCTTCTGAGCACTGGGAAATATAGGCATGCTCCACCATATCTGGTTGCTTTCAAAAATCCCAAAAAGTAGAAAGGAAATATCTATATTAGCTCAAGCTCCAGCTGCCCTCACCTAGCCTGGGGAGGTCTTTGACCTGTGTCCTTCAGTCTCTTCCTCCACAACCCAGGGCAACAGAGTTGACAACCAACAGACTGACTTGACCAAAGCAGAGACCAAGGCCTCCATGGAGAGTTTTGTTTCAGGACTTAAGTCAGATGCTTCTACAGAGATCGGGCGAGAGACAGCCCTGGAGAGGATGAGAGCTAAATAGGGATCTCCTGGGATCCCCAGGGAAGCCCAGGCTCAGACCAGGAAGATTGCAGGGTCTTTATTCTGTTGTGGTAGGCTAGGTTTTGTTGAAGTGCTCCTAAGAGGGAGCAGTCCTGAAGAAGGTATATATACTCTAGTGATATGTTTGAGCTCTGGCACTGCTGCCAAAATCCAGCAGAAATCGGTACTCTGAATTATTGTAGGTCAATGTAAGGGGTGGCCTAATTTTCTTTATAAAAATCTAAGTCCCTGAGACAGTAAGACCTCGGCCCCTCCCAAGGAAAACTAGAGTCCTTTTTGTTTCGGTAGAGGGCTGCTCATGAGTGGCTCCAGAGTTTGCCAACATCTGTTGACATATGATGCTAGAATTGTCACTAAATTTGCTACCACAGACGAGGTAACTTGGCACTGGCCAGCACTTGGTTTCCTCTCTATGCCAACACCTAGATTGCCTGGAGTATCATAAGCAAAGCTGTGCTTGCTCCCAAAGAACAGGGCACTGAACCAAAGAATTTACAAGCCCAAACACAAAAACACAAACAACAATAACAACAAAAGAAGTATTTTGAAAAGACAAGGCAACAGAATCCTCCAACAACTCCCAACTCAGTGCAAGGGTCTTTGAGGGCAAGGAAATCATAAGCTATACAGCAGATGGGTCTGAAAGGGTACATGGTGGTGAAAGAGTTCTATAAGGTGTTTAGTGCATTTAAAGATACAATGAATAACATAATGACCACAAAGGAAAAAATGACGAGTGAGTCTAAAGACACCAGCTAGTGCAGCTAAAGAAAGCAACACAAAAACATGAATGCCCAGCATAGAAAAGAACAGGCGTCCATAAGAAAGTTCCGAACAGAAATCCAGGAGACTGAACACATGACTGAAAGTATGGGTAGTACAAGTGATTGATGTGAAGACAGAGTGTCAGGCCTGGAGGACAGCGCTGTGGTCAAGGATCAGTTCATGAGAAAAACCTTTAAAACAGTAAGTGAACAGGAAAAATGGATCCAACAGCTCCTCGATGAATCAAAGTGGACTAACATGAGAGTAATTAGAATTAGCAAAAAAATCAGAAGATAGCACAAAGGGCATAAAAATTGTTTACATATGTAATGGCAGAAAATTTTTCAACGTGAAAAAAGAATTTAGTGCCCCAAAAAGTGAATCTTATAGAGTCCTGAATAGCCATAATGAAAAAGAAAATCCCACCCCATGCCACAAAATAATTAAAATACTAGGCAAACTTGCCACGATCCACCTGACATTGCGAATTTTCACCCGAGCCTGTTTTATTTTGTTTTTTTTTTTTTTTAGAAAGTTCTTATAATTTCACACTTGAAAACAGTGGTTGTCCTGAGTCTCTTAAATCTTCTTGAGCCACTGTGTCTGCAGCTCTTCAAAGACAAACCACTGTTGAGTAAATCGAGGGAGAGGAAAGGCTCCAGTAGTTTTCGTCAACCCTGCTCTGTGTCAATCCCAGTTCTGAGGGGCATCAGTGCGATGACCTCAGTGGAATGCACCTACGGAACCTTTCCCTCACTCTTCCACGCACTCATTCAGCCACCTATGTAGCTGGGAGCCTGACGCTCCCAGCTTCCCTGGCATGAGGATGGCTGGACAATGGCAAAACAAATCCAGGAATAAATAACTGCCGACCGCACTGCCCATTTCTCTAGGCCACCAAGATCACCATGACATAATTGGAGATTTGGGGTCACCTGGATGACAGGAACATAGTGTCAGACCACACTTTACCCCCAACCACTTCAGAAAAATGTATGCAGAGGCTATTTCCCAGGCATGAGTGAGCAAAATAAATTCAAAACACCCAAAGAGATCTAGGTTCCATTTACCTTTTCAGCAGCATGATTCTGCCGTCCCCACCTCCAAAGGGGACCGGGGGAAAGGAAAGTGTCAAAACTGGCACCTCTCTTGCAAACCATGCCAGAGGCCACAGCCCTCTCTGCCCGCTGCCGGCCCCAAAGACAAGATCCCGGGTGGTCAAGGCTCAGTAACAGCATTCTGGGCCACCACACCCCCTCTGCCTCCTTCCCTGGCTCCCCACTCACCAACTGTCAACCAGGATTTGTCGGAGTGGGCAAGAAGCTCTGAATTAAGAAAAGCAACAGGTCTTTGAAGGACTCAGTAGAAGGCAGAATGTGGTTCCGGAAAGGCTCTGGAAACCTAATCCGACTCAACGACTGAAACCTAAAAACTCTGCCCCCACTTGTCTAACCTTTAAAGTTGCATCCCCGGTGGTGACTCGTAGCCCTACCCAATATCTCCCCTTCATCCTACTTTCCCTGATCTCTCGCCTCCCTCTAACCTCTACCCCACTAATTCATCTCTTGGCTCCCTGACATCCTCTCCTGCCTCGGCTCCCATTCCCGGCCTGGAGCTCTCTGGTGGGAGTGGCCACGGACACCACTCTTCCCGCCTCCCGCCCTGCCACTCCTTGAGAATGTTCTGGATTTCTTTCTCAACCTCATTGAATCTCGCGAGATTGCCCATGAGAAGAAAAGGGAAGCCAGGATTGGTCGATTCCTTGGTTTGTGAGGGGCGGGGGCGGGGCCTTGGCGCGTGAGTAGCCGCTGCGGTCCATTCAGCGTCTGAGGGAGCGAGCGGAGGACACTTGGCAAGGAGTGTGGTGTGGAAGAAAATGTAAGTTAAGGGCCAGGGATGGGGCTCAGTGGCCCTGCGCCTGTCTCGCAAGCGCAAGGTTCTGAGTTCCGTCCCTGGTGTGGGGGGGAATGTAAGTTAAAACTGTTTTCTCATACAGTGACTTTAGGTCACCAACCCCACCAGGATGTCACAGTGGGAGTTTTGGACGTAACAAATAGGGATCCCTGGGCTCTTTGTTGCTCTCGTTTCCTGGTGGTTTGAAATGGGTCCCACTAGAGGTGATGGGAAGAGGAGTGGGCAGTTTAGCCAGAATCCCAGACGGAGCAAAGGAGCGGCAGAGATTTGGTGGCAGAATAATAGCCATTGTCCATGGGTAAAGGGTCACTTGTGGCTGAGCACAGGGTCTTTCAACCTGTCCTCAGGCTCAGCTGAGGACAAACTAGTTTTGAGGTTTGGAGTAAGAATCTTAAGGATAGGGCAGGATCTAGTGTTCATTTTCTCAACAGTATTTTTGTGGGCTATTGTTCCATAACTATGTGTGTTAAAATACAGTCTTCTTGCTTTTGGAGCATTTTGGCATTACTCTCAGACTCGTGTGGAGACCGGTGGCTGACACCATAGGACATATAGAAGACAAATTATTGGGGGACTAGAGGCTCTTCTGAGTTGGACCAGCCTGTTCAAAAGACATCATCAGGTAAGATGGTCCCTTGAATCATCTTGGGTGGCCAGAGAAGCCTGTCTTCCTTGACCTTGTCACTGAGGAGTAAGTGAGAGTAAGCAGGAGTCTGCATCTTCAGTGTCCTCCCAAAGAGGGCAGAAGCAGAAATAGCCTTTATTTTTTCAAATCATTTTTTCCCATAGAGCATTTGATTTGTCATGCTGCCTTTTGTAAGATGCAGATTGAGGAGTTTATTCCCGAAGTCAGAGTTACATACAAACCTCTCTTCAGGGTAATCAAACATCAAGTCTAGACCTGTGCAGGATGTCAAGTACGTAGAGTGCATGAGCTCAGGGAGGTTTGGTTTCACTGCATGTGGGTGTGAACCACCAGGATAACAGTCACTTTTAGAAACTGAACAACAAGGTTGTACAACTTAGGCCTTGGGTGCCACATAAGGAGGCCAGGTAGGCCTGTGGTCTAACTTGAATCTGGGGAACTGAGCAGGAACCCAAACCTCAAGAATTACCATGTACCAGGCAGGGCAAAACAGTGTGCACATATTGTAGCTATCAGTATACTTGATTATTACCCTCAATGTAACTGGTATCTCTGAGGCAACAGTTGGTGGCCTAATGTTCAAAGTTCCAAACTCTAAAGGTAGTTGTTTGAGGATTGATTGAACCCAAAACCCTGAAAGGAAGGGGGCATGTGGAGAGGTAAAGTCAGGGTCCTGGCCCCAGAGTTTCTATCTTAGTATCTTACCTGAGCAGAGAGCAAGGAGGATGAATCAAGCAGAGTGCAGGTCACAGGCTGCAGCAGTGAAGACTCAGCCTTCTCCATCGCTGACTCAGATAACAAAGGGGCCTCTGTGCACTTCTACTTCCCAGATCTTGTGGATGTGGCCCCATCAGTGAGTTTGATTCTTCGACTCTTGCAAGGATGTACAGGGTGAGGAAGTATTTCCTCCCAGAAGTCCCTTTGGAGTGAGATGGAATCTTGGTGTTGTTTTAATTTGCAATTCTGTAGTGGTCAACAATGTTGATCATTTCTTGGTGTGTTTATTGGTCATTGCTACTTCTGTGAAGTGCCTATTCACTTTGTTTCCTCATTTTTGGGATTGGATATATTTTATTTTTTTATGAGGGGTTTCTTTTTCTTTTTTGAGTTCTTTATATATTGTAGATATGAGTGCATGTGTCTAAGGAATCACTGGAAAAAATTGTTGTCCCATTCTGTAGGTTGTTTTTTAACCCTTGGTTGTTTTGTTTGCTATGCAGTAGCCTTTTAATTTAACATGATCCCATTTGTTGATTCTCAGAACTATTTCCTATGCAATTGGGTTTCTGTTCACAGTCTGTCTACACCTGTGACTTCAAGAGTTTTACCTATTTTGTCTTCCAGCAGATTGTTTCTGATTTAATATTTAGATCTGTGATCCATTCTTATTTTAGTTTAGAACACGGTGGGAGGTAGGAGTCTAGATTCAATTTTCTCCACCTGGAAGCCAATTTTCACTGTACCATTTATTTTTAAATTTTCTTTCACTGTACCATTTATTAAAGAGGCCATCTTTCCTCCATTGTATGTTTTTGACACTTTTATCCAATATGAAATAGCTAAATTCCCTGGAGTTGCTTGTCCATAGTCTATGCTATGTCATTGATCCTCATGTCTATTTTTGTGCTATTTTTATAACTATATCTTTATAATATAACTTTAAGTCCAGGATTGTGGTGCCTGCTGCTTTGCTTTTGTTGCCCAGGATTGTTTTTGCTCTTCTGGGTCTTTTCTGATCCATATGAATTTTGGAATTGTTATCTCTAGTTCCATGAGGGATGCTCTTGGTATTTTGACTGGGATCGCATTAAGTCTGTATATCAGTTCTGCAAGTGTAGCTGCTTTGTCAGCACTGGTTCCAACTATCCAGAAATAAGAAAATCTTTCCATTTTCTGATGTCTTCATCGATCTTTTTCAGAGTGTTATAATGTTGTAGAATTATTTCATTTCCTTAGATTAATTCATAAGTATTTAATTGTTCTTGATGCTATAGTGAATGATACTGTTTTCCTAGTTTCTTTCTCCATGAGTTTATTATTATACAGGAATGCTACTGATTTTTGTGTGTTGATTTTGTATCTTGCTACATTACCAAATTTAAATATTGTCCTAAAAGAGTTAAAGACTTCATATTACAATGATACATGCATACCCATGTTTGTGGCAGCACAATTCATAATAGTTAAGTAAATAGTCAAATAAGTGGCCAGTTGTGGCTTGTTTTTTGGTTTATTTTTTTGGTTTTTTTGGTATTTTTTTGGTTTTTTGAGACAGGGTCTCAGTATGTAGTGAGACTGACCTGGAACTCACTGTGTAGCCCAGGCTGGTCTCAAACTCACAGTGATCCCCTGCCTCAGCCTCCCAAGTGCTGGGATCACAGGTGTGAGCCACCACGCCCAGCATGGCTTGTGTTTTGATGTCCCCTCAAAGCTTCATGCAGATGAGGTTGAGCTTACTTTCTCAGAGGTGCTGAACCTACAGTATGTGATGCTGGGATTAAGGGCATGTGATTAGTAAACCACTACATGTGAGTGATTGGTTTGGCACTGCCCTAACCCTGGTAGTCTGGATGGGATAAAAGGGGTGGAAAGATGCTGTTAAGGTCCCTTGTTACTTTGCTGTCTTCTGCCATGAACTGTTGCCCCTCTGCCACCCTGTCTTGAAACCAGCTAATTATGAACTGAAATATCTATGAACTGTAAGCCAAATAAACCTTTCCTCCTTTAATTTTGGGTGTTGGGTATTTTGTCTTCAGCAACAAGAGAAAAGTAACTAACACATGCCCAGTATGTCCATCAGCCCAGGACTGCATAAAGAAAATGTATTTGCATATGATGGAGTACTATTGTGCCATAAAAGGGAAACGAGTCATTTGTAAGAAAATGGATATACCTTGAGACCATAATGTTAAGTGAAATAAATCAGACAAAAATTGAGAAACCTAAAGCATAAATAAAGAGCAAAATAAAAGATACTAGAAAATAGATCTTATTCAAAGAGGAAGTCAGTCAAGAGATGGAGGAAGGGGAGGGAAAGGGGATGAGAAAGGAATTTAAGTATGTTATGTAGTATCTCCATACAAGGAGGGCAAACATTGTAACATTATGTGTTGTACCCAATACAAAAAAAAAGTAAGGAGAGCCAACGATTTAGCTCAGTGCCTTGTAAGCACAAGGTCCTGAGTTCGATCCCTGGTACAAAAAAAAAAAA
>NW_022900924.1:5969851-5983520 GCF_012274545.1 Fukomys damarensis | reverse complement strand
GGAAAAAAAAAAAAAAAAAAAAAGTAAGGGGATCAAGAGTTGGAGAAATAGCCAGGCATGGTGGCGCACGCCTGTAATCCCAGCACTCGGAAGGTTGAGGCAGGAGGATCACTGTGAGTTCAAGACCAGCCTGGGCTACACATTGAGTTCCAGGTCAGTCTCACTAGGTAGTGAGACCCTGTCTCAAAAAACAATAAAAAAACAAACAACCACAACAACAAAAAAACAAGAGTTGGAGAAACAGAAAAGAAAGATTTTTTTTAAGGAATTAAGATATATAATATACATGTACCAATTTCTACAAGGAATGTAAACATTATTATTACATTGAGCTTATGTAGTAAATGTGCTAATAAAAAGTAAAGAAATGGAAAAAAAATCCACAAGGACCAAAGAATCCTTCCATAGTCCCTCTAACAATGGTATGTACTTGTACCAACACTACACAAGAAGTATAAATATTATGAATTGCAAACTTGTACTTAAAAAAAAAGCCCTGGGGGCCAGGGGATTCAGCTTAGTGGTTCCACCACCTGCTGGCAAGTGCACCGTCCTGAGTTCAATCCCTGGTACCAAAAACCAAAACAAAACAAGAAAGCAAACATGTACTAATAAAAATTAAAATAAAAATACCAAAAACAAGATCTGACTGTGAAGAAAAGAAAGAGTTATTGGAACCCAGGTAGATTCTTGTCTGCTCAGACTAAGTAAAGAGCTTGAGAAGGAAAACCATTGGCCTTAGGTCTGGTCATTGAACCTGTCATCAGCTTGGTTCCTCTGAAGCCTAGAAAGCCCTGAGTCTTCTCCAGAAAGAGTTATCTTCCAGCATTGTTGGTACTTTCTGGAATCCATAAAAATAGGTGGGCGTGTGCTGGACCTTTTATCTCCCTACAGTCTGTGTTCTCCAAAATAGCTCACAAGAATTAGAATTCCCTTGAATTTTGCTGATACTAGTAGAAAGTTGCTTTTCAGTATCTTGGCCACATCTCAGGCTTCAGGAGAGGTGGACTCACATTCCTAGGACACAGAAAGAGATAACAATATGGAAGCACAAATATGCTCTAACAACACAAAGACCAGAGGGTCAATGTTTTAGTATCCCTCTTGGGCTTCTGTGTCTAGAGAAAAACGCAAGTTAATTTTCTGCGGAGGTTAATTGAAGTACTGGCTGAAGTAGCCCTACCTTTTTTGTGTCAGATGTGTGCTTAATAATTAGGGACATTGTCATTTATCTTTGTTTTGGGTTTTTGGTTTTTCTTTTTTTTTTTTGGCACAAGGTATCAAACTCTGGACCTTGTGCCTGCAATGCAGGCAGTGTGAAACCACTGAGCTAAATCCGTGGCCCTGCCAGTTATATTTGTTACTAATCTCAGTCTTAAATTGCCAG
Organism: Fukomys damarensis; assembly: GCF_012274545.1. Taxonomy (NCBI): domain Eukaryota; kingdom Metazoa; phylum Chordata; class Mammalia; order Rodentia; family Bathyergidae; genus Fukomys; species Fukomys damarensis. Next base: position 5,982,133 of record NW_022900924.1, on the reverse strand, counting down.
TAAGTAAAGGTGGCAGGCAGTTAAAGCATATGCCTGTAGGACACATTCCAATTTTGCAAAGGCCATTGATAATGAGAAATTTGGAGAAAAAGCTGCCTCCAGAAAGGTATCAAAATGGAAACTATCCTTCAATGAATTGCAGCATCCTCACAACCTGGATTTGTGAATTTTATGGGCATCATCATATATGGAGCCAAGAAAGGCCTGGAGAATTCTTGGAGTTGAGACACTCTCCATCCTAGTGTTTTCAAACTTTAAAAGAACCAAAGTGTAAGCCAGACCAATGTGCAAACCATCCTTAAAGTTGGCAGATTGTTAAATGACAAATACGTCTTCAAACTTGGTGAGGTGAAAATGGCATGTGTGTTTCATGCTTGAAACAGAGAGAAAAATTGAGCCAAATTGTGTTTCATAGCATCTCTTTGATCAGAATCTCTGTACCTAAGAACCATCGGGAGAGCAAAGGGTGCCTTTTGATGCTGTTTACTTTAGTTGTTTCTTAAGATGGAGGAAAAACATCAGCCTTCAACATCTTGGAAAGATGACTTTGGAAATCATGTTTGGGAGAAAGATCCTTGAATAGTACCTGGCCTTCCTCTGCTGCTTGTGAACCATTCAGGCGTGGAGGAGGATACTAGGTTCTAAACACGGTCTTCCAATAGCTTCTTGGATGACAAGGATAGGTGCATTTGGCCCATACCCATTTTACTCCCTGGCTCCAAGATCCCAAAGAACCTGCAGCTCTCACATCTCAGTTGCTTTCAGATTTGAAAGGTTGCATGCATTCTTAGGGTTAGTCACTAATACTACCTCCTGGCCCTTCTTCCACCCTCATTCTAGATTTAATCCACTCAAGCCATTTTGCTGAGTGGATCCAGACACTTGACAAGAAATACTACTTCCAGGGAGAGAGGAAGATTGAATCTCCCTTGGGTCTCAGTGATTACCTTGAGTTTACCACTTCTCTGGTCTTCTCTTCAGCCAACACCCACACTCTGCTCCAGCCCACGGTTTTGGTTTGGTTTGGTTTGGTTTTGAGATGGTAGCTCACTGGGTTGACCAGGCTGGTGGGGAACTTCTGAGATTACTTGATCTTCCTGCCTCAGCTTCCTAAGTCTAAGACTAAAGATATATTCATGATGTTTAGCCTCCCCTTCTAATTCCTCAGTTCCATTCAGACAAAGTCTTTCAACTTCTCCAAACAAACATTTTATCTTGTTAAGTATAATCAATCCACCATATACCATAACAAATGCCCAGCCCCCACCCTTACCTCTGGCCAATTCCTAGCTGTAACTTTTTTTTTTTTTTTTGGTGCCGGGGTCAAACTCACCCTTGTGCTTGCAAGGCAGGTGGCAGAACCCCTGAGCTAAATCCCCAGCCCCCTAGTTGTAATTTTGACTTAACTTCATTTAGGGCAGTGAGGTGGTTGATTGATTATGTCAGTTTGAGAAGTTTGGTTAAGATAAACTTAGCCAATTTGGCTCAGCAATTCTAGCTGCAATCCCATGGGATCCACCCTAGTGCGGCTCTTTGCCTGGGTGTTACAAAGGCGAAATGAGGAAGGATGTAGCTGCTTCTGTTCCTTTGGAGGAGCTCCGGGCTTCACCTTTGACGTCATCTCCTGGCCTCCAGCTCAGACCCTTCAGCTTCTGGCACGGATACTTCAGTCTTCCAGCATAGACTCTTCAGCCTTTTACCACAGACCATCAGCCTCCTGATACGGACTCGTAGGACACTGCAGTGAGCTCCAGACCTTTGACTAACTTCTGTAATCTCCAGTGTGCAGGCAGACCCTCTGGAGTCTTCCTCATCTGACTCTGTGGGTGGCCATTGTAAGCCAATCTTGTAAATCCTTATGTATTTGTATATCTTCTTGCATATTTGTATATCTCGCACATTTGTTTTGTTTGTTTGTTTTTTGAGGTTACCAGGGATCAAACTCAGGACCTTGCTCTTGTGAGGCAGGCAGTGGAACCACTGAGCTGAATCTCCGGCCCAATCTTACATATTTGTATATCTGTTTCTCTAGTGAATATTGACTGATATAGGGAGCCTTGATCTTAAAAGTCTGGGAGACCAACCACCCCTCAGTTCTCCCTGAAAAGGCATTTTATTTGATGTGTTATGGAACATAAATTGTAAGTGACACTGTGATACATGGGGGGTTTTAATTTGGGTTTTTCCCACTTTGGGGATCATACCATCTTCTTCATAAAGCTGATTTAAACATTTGAGTAATTTTTATGTGCCTTAAATTTTCCCTGGCAGTTATACTTTCAGTTGGTTTTCTTTTTCTGTCTGTTTCATGAATGCATACACAATTTGATTAGTTGAATCTACAGAATATTAAAAACCAATCAGGATTCATTAGATGGAGATCCAGTAATAATGATGAGATTTCGCTTTGAGCTGTAAATGGAAGGCATGCCAGAAAGTCGCGTTACAGCTTCGGAGAGCGCAGGGGAGAGAGGCAGAGTCCTGGAGCATTCGAGTCAATGCTGTGGTCCTCTCTGAGGTCTGGGTAGACACTTCCTGCATGACACCTGAGTCTGGTGAGTTGGGAACTTCAGCTAAGGTCTCTAGGCCAGGCAGGTTTTTCCTTTTTCTTTCTTTACGAGAGAGTAGGTTTTTCTTTTGTCTTTCGATGCAGTTTTGTCTTAATTTCAAACATTTTTATTTATTTTGGTTTGTGTAATTTTATAGACATTTAAAATAATGTGTTAAACATTTTATTTGAATGAAAGACATCTGCTTATTGGAATTTTACCTAATGACATTTTATATAATGTGTGACCAGTATTTATTGTTCATATCATTTGTGATTCTGTGACTTTGTTAGGTGCTTTTTCTTAAGTAAAAGGTTACAAAATAGTATTATGATTTTTTTTTTCTTTTACACAAGGAAAGGAGTGAAGGTTTACTCAAAATATCTCTAGGATACAACCTGTAACTTTAGTTAGTTACAGTGTATTGTATACTTGAAAATTGCTGGGAGAGTAGATCACAAATTAGTAAGTGTATGGGGTAATACATATGTTAGTTTGACTTAGCCATTCTACAATGTGTACATATTTTTAAACATGTGATACACCATGGATATATACAGTATTTTTCAGTTTAAAAATAGTCTTTTTTTGGTACCAGGGATTGAACTCGGGACCTTGGGCTTTCAGGGCAAGTCGTAGCATCACTGAGCCAAATCCCTGGCCCTAAAATATACTTTCTGATGCCAGGTGTGATGGAACACACCTGTAATCCCAGCACTCAGGAGGCTGAGGGGAGAGTTTTGCCGAGTTTGAGGTAAATATACTTTCTGATGCCAGGTGTGATGGAACACACCTGTAATCCCAGCACTCAGGAGGCTGAGGCAGGAGAATTGCCATGAGTTTGAGGCCAGCCTGGGCTACGCAGCGAGTGTAAGGCCAGCCCAAACTACATAGTGAGACCCTGCCTCAAAAAGAAGGAAATATTATGACACCTATTGTCCATATATTTCTTATCTTTCTCATTTGGGTTATTTGTTCAAGTGGAGGTGGAGACTGCTGGCCATGTGGCATTCCTATTCCCATTGTCCTTGGGTAAACAGGTGAGCATCCCAAATCTAACAATTGAAAATTGAAAATACTTTAAAATTTGAAACTTTTTCCTAGCCAAGATGATGCCACAAGGTCAAGCTTCCACATTGTGAAGTTTTGTTTCGTGTACATAATTACTAGAAAGAAATATTATGTATAAAATTACCTGAAGGCTATGTTTATGAGGTGTATGTAAAACATAAATAAGTTTTATGTTTAGACTTGGGTCCCATCCCCAGATAGCTTATTTTGTATATTTAGATGTTCTAACATCTGAAAAAATCCTAAATCCCGGATACTTCTGGTCCCAAGCATTTCTGATATGGGATACTCAATCTATAATATACTTTCTTTCTAAAAGGAGGCAGAGTCAGCTTTCAGCTCCTTAGTACTTACTTCCCAGGAATCTAGAATAAAATAGAGCACTGGGTGGATGTGGGGCAAATGATCATGAGGTCATCTTTTGGGCACTTGGCCGGGTGCTTGTTCTGAGACTGACAGAGATACAGCTATTGCTTCGTAGCCACTGAGTATAGAAAGCATTTGAGTAAACTGAGGACTTCCTTGCTGTTGTCAGAGCAGGGACATTGGCACTGGGTTGGTCCCTCGGTACTGGGTTGGTCCCTCTAAAGGGTGGAGAGAGGATGCTCACACTTAAGCCTGAGAAGGATGCTTTGTTCCCTGCATGTTTCCTCAGGATTCCTTGTGAGAAAGATTCATCAGGATGACCATGTTGACCCCACCAACACTTCTGGAGCTGGCTAAGCAGAGCCTGCTGAGGGATGAGGCCTTGGCCATTGGCGCCCTGGAGGAGCTACCCATAGAGCTCTTCCCACCTCTGTTCATGGCGGCCTATGCTAGGAGATACAGCAAGACCCTCAAGGCAATGGTGCAGGCCTGGCCCTTTCCTTGCCTCCCTCTGGGGCCCCTGATGACAGAACAAGAACCTCACCAAGAAAACTTCCAAGCAGCACTCAGTGGACTTGATGTGCTGCTTTCTCAGGCGATTCGCCCCAGGTGAGAGTTACCTAGTAGTCTGGGAAGGACCTTGGGAATCTGAGCAAATCTGAGCATTTGGAGTCAGGGCATACAGAGTCAAAGGGTAGGCCAGGGGCCTCTGTTGTTGCCAGTGAGGAAGCTTAGGGAGGTCTGAGAGTCATTGCTGGTGTCACTTAAGAGAATGAGCTTCTGGATGTCAGGGGTTGATGAAGTCACACAAGTGACTGGAGGAACATGAACCCACTCCTACTCAGTGGCATGTAAAAATATGAGAGCAGGGACAAGTAAGGATATCAGTGGTAAAGGGAGAATCTGATGTCTGGGGTTTGGAGTAACAGTTGAGGTCAGATGTTTGATCCCCACCCGATTCTGAGACTCCTGCTTTTAATTCTGAATTACCTACCTGTTTTCCCTACAGGAGGTGGAACCTACAGGTGTTGGATTTACGCAAGAATGAACATCAGGACTTCTGGACTGTGTGGTCTGGATCCAGGATAGATGTATGGTCGTTGATTAAACTTGAGGCTGCACAGCCCATGAAGAAGAAGCAAAAAGTGGATGGTTTTGATGTACAAGGAGAGCAGCCCTTGGGTCCCGTGAAGGTGCTATTAGACTTGTGTCTCAAGCAAGGCAGGAATGATGAAGTGCTCACCTCCCTCATGAAGACAGTCAGGAATAAAAAAGGTTTACTACACCTGTGCTGTCGGAAGCTGAAGATTTTTGCAATGCCCATGCAAAATATTGAGATGATCCTGAAAATGGTGCAGCTGGACTCTGTCCAGGATTTGGAAATTAATTGCACTTGGAAGATGTCTATCTTTGGAACTTTTGCTCCTTTCCTGGGCCAGATGAGTAATATTCGCAGACTGCTCCTCTCCCACATCCTCATGACTTCCTGTACTTACTTAGAGAAGGAAGAACAGTATGTCAACCAGTTTACCTCTCAGTTCCTCAGTTTTCATCACCTTCAGAAACTGTATTTGGACTCTATTTCCTTCCTCAAAGGCCGCCTGAACAAGGTGCTCAGGTGAGAATTTGGTTAGGTTTCTTTGTAGACCACCACAGGCCTCGCTCATTTCAGTAACAATAATGGGCATCTACTGTGTGCAGCCACAAGCAATGCAAGAGTGAAAAAGTCACTAGAAGTCAACACACTGTCTTGTTCCTAAGTATGCTATCATCTAACTGCCCAGATGGAGGTTTAGAGGTTGTCTTAATGTGTTTTTCTCTAGCTAATAATGCAGTAGCACAGACTGGATGAGTTATAAAAGGGCTTATTTTGGTTTACAGTTCTGGTCCAGGGTCTAAGGGTAACTTCTGGTGATGGCATTCTGAATGGTGTTGCCCCAAAATGGTACAGGGTGTTAAGGCTAGAGACATGAAGTGTTCAAGGATCCAGCCAAACAAGCTCTTATGGCAAACCTAATCTTCAGATGGCCTATTATCATTAATCCAGTCATGAAAGCAAAGCCCTAATCACCTCTTTTTTGTCCCCTTCCCCTAGTACTGGGGATTGGACCCGTGATCTTTACACTGAATATACCCCCAGCTCTTTTTTATTTTTATTTTGAGGCAAGGTCTTACTATGTTCCTAGGCTGGATTCAAATTCATCCTGCTTCAGCCTCCTAGAATGCTGGGATTACAGGCATGCAACACTACCCTCGGCTGATCACCTCTTAAAGGTTGTACCTGGTTCCACCTCTTAGTATGTCATAAAGGAGATTAAATTTCAACATGAATTTTGGAAGGGATAAACCATAATTAGAGTCTTAAACTTGGAGAAATGCTGTTCACAGTGATTCCTAGGATGTCAGTCTGGTGTCTGGGGAGACTGGGTTTAGAAATTATTTCTTGGGAAGTGATGTCTAGTTTAACTAAAACTATCTGAGGGAGGAGAGCGTTGAAGAACAGTAAGTCCACCTGACTTTAAACTTCATATTGCCGTCCCTACACTCACAAACCTGACATGAGTCTCTTCCTCCACACCTGTCTCAGATTTTTCTCTCTGTAGAGGGTTGCTTTGAACTCGTAGGGAGATAGGTAGTAAATGCATGATTGTGGAGATGAGAGAGGAGTGCGAATGAAGAATGGTGAACAGCGGTAGGTGGTGTACAGATAGTACAGCATTTCACGCTGATTGGTGCAGCCTGTGGATGTCACTGATCTTGGCTAATTGTTTTCTTTATGCATGTTTCCTACTAGCCTCAACCAGCCCAGAGATACAGGTGACTAGAGCCCAGGTAGCCAGAAGGAAGCTTAAGTTGAAAGCATTTTCCTTTTTTTTGGTCTCTTATTTTGAAGTTAAATTTTTTCCATTTTTGTTAATTAAAAAGCAGTTTCAATAGTATCTCTGAAACCAAAATTCAGTAGTGTCTTTCCTGGGGCTAGGGATTTAGCTCAGTGGTTCCGCCACCTGCCTCGCAAGCCCAAGGTCCGGAGTTCGATCCCCGGTACCAAAAAAACAAAACGAAACAAAACCATGATATCTTTCCTTGCTTGAGACATGAGGTCAGGCTCTACTGAGCATATCCTATTTCCACCTTAATTCATGTTCACAACAACTAGGAAGTGTGTGTTCTCTGCTTGACAGAAGAGCAAAGGAAGATTTTGAGATTTCTTTCATTTAACCTAGTTACACAGCAAAATTAGTAATGGAGAAAGGACACCACCTAACCTTGAACTTTCCTGAATGCCCCTTTGCCCTGTTCCATCCTGGGAGTTGACCACAATCAGAAAGATTTTGGGTTTGTCTTCCCCTCCACCTCAAGGCCTGGATCATCCCCACCTGCCCCACCCAGCACTGCCGCCATTCCCAAGCACTGACTGCTCTGTCTTTCCCCAGGTGCCTGAGGAGCTCTTTGGAGATACTCTCAATAACTAACTGCGTACTTTCAGAGTCAGACTTGATGCACCTATCCCAGTGCCCCAGCGTGAGTCACCTGAAGGACCTGAGCCTGAGTGGGGTCAATCTGACCACTATGAGTCTTGAGCCCCTCAGAACTCTGCTAGAGAGAGCCTCCTCCACCCTTGAAGACCTGGATTTAGATGAGTGTGGGATTATGGACCCTCAGTTTATTGCCATCTTGCCTGGCCTGAGCAAGTGCTCCCAACTCATGACGTTCACCTTCTGCGGAAACTCTATCTCCATGGGTGTGCTGCAGAATCTTCTGCTGCACACCATTGGGCTGAGCAAGCTAAACCACGTGCTGTATCCTGCTCCCTTAGAAACTTACGAAGACAACCTAGGCATCCACCTGGGAAGACTCGCCCATCTGCATGCCAAGCTAAAGCAGATGCTGCGTGATGCAGGGAGGCAAGCCGTGGTCTGGTTCAGTGCCAACCTCTGTCCTCACTGTGGAGACAAGACTTTGTATGACCCAGAACCCAGCCTGTGCTCCTGTTACCTCCCTCTTTAGTTGAGTGCACATATTCATAGCTTTATTCTGGGCGTACCAAAGCTCAGAATGTAAGTGCTTGTAGGAGAAACAGAGAAGCCTTAGTTTCAGATAACTTCTCACGTAAGTGGGAAAAGAAAAGTTGTTGTGGTTGGGGGGTCAGATGTTGATTTGGGAAGATACATCCTATAGAGTTAGAAATATACATTTGAATTTCTGCAGAAGGAATTTGAGCTTGGGAGGTACATGTGGGAGTTATCTTTGTGTGGATAGTTGTAGATAAATGGCTAGAGAGAAAGAGAACCTTAGTGTAATTGTTTTATTTATTCTGTGGTGTATAAATCACCTTCCCCATTTAGATCTCAGGAATGTCTGATTACTGATGAAATGAGCAGGCAGTAAACGTCCACACTGACTGCACTCCAGGATTTACAGTGTTCCACCCCAGGATCTCATAGCACCATTTATCATTTCCCCTCACTTGATTTTTTTCTGGGGCGTTGGTTGTCTCCTTCCTTATTTCTGTGGGTGTTTCGTGAATCGGTGCACAGAAGTTTCATCTTCAAGGTCTGAAGCACATTAAGTGCTTAATACAACCACCAGAGTAGAGTTCTTTGGGGGAATCATCACTGCTCACCCAACTGAGACCCTGTGCCCACTCTTCCCTATTCTCTGGATCCACAAGCCTCAGTCCCTGGCCTTCATTGTGCCAGTGTGGGGCTTCACTGTGCTCAAGTCAGGCACCCAGGACCGGAAGGTGATGTCGCCCTAAAGATGAGCAGGCGCCTCTAGACACTCATGCCTATCATGCTGCCTGATCCAGCTCCTGCTTGAATTTAATTAGTGACTAGTTAATTTAGGACTGGGGATGTTGCTCAATAGTCAAGCACTTGCTTAGCGCGTGAGACCATGTATTCAATCCCCGTTACCATCTAAAAGATGTAAATTGCCATATGATCTGTGCATGTTAAGGAAATAGCCATCTCAGATCCAGTGAGATGCCTTGGATGCTGGGTCGCAAGAATGAACCCATGCCAGTCCTAGCAAATAGTCTTTGGAGTGAAAGGTGAGTATGGAGGTAGGTTAAGACCACTCTGTAGGACAATCTGTTAAAAATTAAAGATGTCATATCGTGGGATTGGACATCATAGTTGTTGAACAGTTGGCTTGACTGCTTAGGGAATAGAATGCTGTCACCTTCAAGCCCCTACCTTCACTATGCCTCAGCATCCTGCCCCTAAGTTGTTGCACCTTCCTGCTGGTATAATCTCTCAGGGAAGCACCTGAGAAAAGGTTACACACTAAGATCCAGGGAAAGAGCTCTAACTCAACACTGCCCTGAGTACAAACAAGCACAGTCCTGCTCCGGAGGCCTCTTAGTTGGTGCTAGCCACGTACAAGTATGTTATATGTTGTGATGAGGGGAGGAGTGAGGGAAAATGTCCACTTTTTTCTAAAATACACCCTCTCCCAGCATCATTTGACATAGACCCAAATTACAGGGAGTATTCCCCAAAAAGGAAAACTAGCACCTTTAGGATTTGAGGGAAGTGTACCCACCCAATGGGCAAATTCTCCAGGGAAGAAGAGCAAAGAAAAGGCATTGCTTTAGGATCATTAGCTGAAAAATAGAGAAGATTTTAATGTACACCTCCTGTGGTCATTGTAAAGGTCACAGGGGCTAACTTACATAAAGTGTACATCAGAGTGCCTTGACATGGATGGTCCAATATAATTTTAGCTGCCTAATGCAAAGGCAGAAAAATAAACACCGTATGCTTTTGTCTGTTTTAACTGCTGTAAGAAAATAGCACAGGCTGAGTCATTTAGAAGTAATAGAAATTTACTTTTCGAAGTACAGAAGGCTGGGAACTTCAAAGATCAAGGCCTTAGCTTAGATGTCCTGTGAGGGCTTTTATCTCTGCTTCTAAAATAGCATCTTGTTGCTGTGACCCCTGAAGAGGATGAACACTATGTCCTCACATGGTGGAAGGGCAGAAGGGATGGAGGGATTGGGTGCTTCAATTTCTTTGATAAAAATACTAATCCTATTCAAGAACTTGGAATACTCAGGACTTCATCACCTAAACCACTACCATATTTGCTATTCGTTTCCAACAAATTAATTTCAGGAGGACACATACATTCAAACTGTAGTGCTAGATCTTGCTTCCGAGACGGAATGTCCTAGATCAGTATGAGGTGAACCACAGATATGCTGAAACCTTGGCAGTGCCTAGCGCCTTGCCCACCCACGCCTGCCATGGAGGCCTCGTTTGAGGATGTTTCTGGCAACATTCTTTATGCAGAATTTAGTCTTTAGCATCAGTGAAATGAGTTTTTGAAAAGTTGAATTTGACTAGAGAGAAATCTTTTTGGCAAGGATAGCCATCCCAAAGAGGGGAAAGTGGTGACTGTCCATGGCAGGGGACCATGTATTTTGTTTGTTTGTTTTGTTTTGCTTTGTTTTTTGAGACAGGGTCTCACTGTAGTTGAGATCCTGCCATGGAGGCCTCGTTTGAGGATGTTTCTGGCAACATTCTTTATGCAGAATTTAGTCTTTAGCATCAGTGAAATGAGTTTTTGAAAAGTTGAATTTGACTAGAGAGAAATCTTTTTGGCAAGGATAGCCATCCCAAAGAGGGGAAAGTGGTGACTGTCCATGGCAGGGGACCATGTATTTTGTTTGTTTGTTTTGTTTTGCTTTGTTTTTTGAGACAGGGTCTCACTATGTAGTTGAGACTGACCTGGAACTCACTATGTAGCCCAGGCTGGTCTCAAACTCACAACGATCCTCCTGCCTCAGCCTCCGAGTGCTGGGATTACAGGTGTGAGCCACCACACCCGGCTAGGGGACCATATATTTGAAGGCTCTTCAGGCAGGGACATCTCGAGGTCATTAAGATGCAAGCTTAGCATTAACAATTCACCCCAGAGGTACCCAAACTATTTAACAGGTAGGTTTGGACTTACAACAGCTGGGGCACACAGATATTAGACAAAAGGATCTGAATAGAAAAGAGAGAGTGGGATCTAATGCATGCTCAGGGAATTATCCAGAGGCAGAAATAAAACAGAAAGAAACTTGAGGTTGGGACAATAGGAAGGATCAAATAGTCTAAAAGGAGTCAGGAAGAGCTAAATGATTTCCAAATGGGGAAAAAAATTTTGCTGCCTTGACCCAAAATTCAGATCATGTAAGAAAACTGAAACCAGATCAATCTTCTATGCCTACCACTACTACTAAGAAGACCTGTCTTACCAATTCTGGAGAAATAGCACTGACTTTGCATCTGGCATGAAGTCATTGATAGAGGCATAATTTTATCATCTATCCAATTTTATATCTCATGATTTTTATCTGGGGGCCCTGAAACTTAAAGAGAAATTGGTCAAGCTGGGGGAAGCCCTAAACTGGATTCTGACTCAGTTGCATTCACTGCATTACAAAGATTGGAGCATCAGAATGAGGAATCAACACTGCAGTCCTTGCTGGAGGGTGTTGGTTCACTCAACCACAAGGGCTCCATTCACCCCAAAATAACTTGACATCTTCGGTACTTAAAATTCCCAAAATAATTTGCCATTCAGTTGAAGAGGACTCCATCGCTAAAGATAGATTACCATAAGAAGGGAGAGAAGAAGACCAAGAGAGAGAATTGACCCAGTATTTACACAAGCAAAATTTAGTGCAAAATGAAGAGGCAAGACATCAGCAGGCTGGAGTAACAAAGTGATCACAAACTTTTATGAAAAAAATTTTTTTCTTGAGTCCAAGAATGTTGGAATAGACAATTTGTTGATGCTATGTCAAAGAACCTCAAACTATGGAAATACTGGTTGTATGAATTCTGAAAGTTCCAGGGCTGGAGTATTAGTCCACATTCTATTATTGCTAGTTACCTACAGTATTCAAGCCTAGGAAAATTATAAAGAAAACAGTTTTGTTTGGTTTAGTGTTCTGGTAAAAGGCTGAGAGCTGTATCTGGTGATTGCCTTCTGGTTGGGAGAGTCCCAAGGCAGCACAGAGCAACAAATGGCAAGAGACAGAGAGTACACATGTGTGCACCCCCTGGCCTTTTCCTCCTCTTTTTTTTTTTAATTTTTTGAGGTAGGGTCTCACTATGTATTTGAGTCTGACCTAGAATTCACTATGTAGCCCAGCCTGGTGTCAAACTCACAGTGATCCTCCTGCCTCAGCCTCCCAAGTGCTGGGATTACAGGTGTGCACCACCACGCCTGGCTTCCCCTCTTCTTATTAAAACACCACTATTAAAGCCAGATGTCATGGTTCATGCCTGTAATCCAA
>NW_022900924.1:5944851-5964851 GCF_012274545.1 Fukomys damarensis | reverse complement strand
GGCTCCGTGGGAGAGGAGAGCTGGCCTGCCGCTGGTGAGGCGCAAGCGCAGGGCTGCAAAGAAAAACATTAATAAGTAAACCTGCTGTATTTTGTTACTTTAAAAAAAATCCACTTATATTTATGTCGAACTGATAGCTTTTAAAAAGCTGTTGAATTTAATGAAAAGCATGGTGTTATACAAAACAATTCAGGTTACTGTCCCTTTGCTATAATTCTTTGATGATGAAGCATGCCAGAAGAGGCACAGAAAGTAAAAAAAAACATAGATAACGGACTCCAATTTCATTTTACAGTTACTGAGGTAGAAGCTGGTCGTGTGTTTTTCCACTACAAGATAGAAAAATTTTCTAAATTTATTGATTCAAAGACATGTTTTCTTCAGCAGTTTTATAATAATCATAATTTTCTTTCTCTTTCTTCTGATTTTTGGTTTTGAGACAAGATCTTGCTATGTAGTTCAAGACAGGCTTCAACTCCTAGAGATGCTCCTGCTTCAGCCTCCCAAATGAGAGGATTACTACAGACCTGCGCTACCATGCCTGGCAGTAATCATGATTTTTAAACCAAGCACTGCACTGAAATTTGCTTCTTTTGTGTGCTTTTTACTTATAGAAATTCACAACCAGTACGAAATGTTACAAGGCAAGGCAGAGAACGTGTGGGCCAGGTGACAAATAGTTACTACAGAACAATGTAAATTTTCTGCTTTCTAAAGAAATGGTACTTTAGAATTCACTGTGACACTCTGACATAATTCTGACCATTAAGTAAACATTACAATTTTAATAAGTACCATACATAAAAAACATTTTAAAAATTACTTACACCTGACAAAATAATTTCTTGTATCTGATAAAGAGTTTGCTTGGATTTATCTTGGCAGTGTTTATTTTTATGAAACTTTTGAATTGCTTTTACTCCACAGAATCTCATCTTATTAAAAAGCTTTTACACAGGAGAAGAAATTACCAAAAGAGTGAAGGAACAGCCTGCAGGGCGGGAAAGATTTTTGCCAGCTGTTCCTCATACAAAGGACTAATATCTAGCATGCATGAAGAACTTAAAAAAATAGACCTCCAAATTAAAAACCCCAATCCAAAAATGAACAGACACCTCTCAGATAGAAAGGTAAAAATACCAAATAAATACATGAACAAATGTTCAATATCACTGGTCATCTGAGAGACGCAAGTTAAAACAATGCTGAGATTCCGTCTCCAGAGAGAATGGCTGCTATCAAGAAATCAACCAATAACAAATGCTGGTGGGTTATGGGGAAAAAGGAACCCTTCTCCACTGTTGGTGGTAGACTGGTGCAGCCACTGTGGAAATCAGGGTGGAGATTCCTCAGAAACCTAAAACTAGAGGTTCCATTCAAACCCGCTATTCTTGGTTTCTTTCCAAAAGAATTTTAAAAATAGAGAATTAAAAACATTATACTACAGTGATATACGCACATCCATGTTTATAGAGGCACAGCTTGTAATAGCGAAATCTTGGAAACAGCCCAAATGTCCATCAACTGATAAATGGATAAAGAAGATGTGATTTTCTTATACAATGGAATACCACTTGGCCATAAAGAATAAGTCTGAGCTAAATGCATGTTCCTTGAGACCAAACTCTTAAGTGAGATAAATCTAACACATATTTAAATACTGCATTATTTCCAAAATTGGAAAGAACCAAAATGTATAGTAGATATTGAGAAATACAAAGAAAATGTTTAAATTAGAAGGGCAACAAGGGAGGGTGAAGGAGAAAAGGAAAGAAGGGACAAGGAAAAAGAACAGAAGGAAAAATGAAAACATAGTTTTTGTAAATAAGGAGGGGAAGAGAGGTCTGTTAGATTTCCCTTGTCTTAAAATGGCCGCCCCATGGACTAGCTGCCTCCATGTGAAAATATGGCTTTTCCCCACAAAGGACAGGCTGCTTCTTCCCATCATGCCTCTTCTGACAAAAAAGTAACCTGATACTTGTTACCTCCTAGCAGCTAGTGATGTCACAAACCCCTCCAGTGATGTCACAGGCTCCTCCAGTCTCTTAATAGTACCTCACTCAACTCCACCCCAGCTCGGGCTAACCCCACCCCACTCCTATAAAAGAAGCTCCCTGTTCTGCCATGTTGATCCCTCTCCTTTGTTCAGAGACAGCCTGGCAGATCCTATCCATAATAAAGCCTTGTTTTGGTCCTGATCTGGTCCTGGTTTTCAGCTGGGTTTTTTTGTTTTGTTTTGTTTTGTTTTTAAACTCTCTCAACTCCTTTATCAGCTGTTTTTATTTAACAGGGTCAAAGTGAAAGTAAAAGTGAAGTGTGAGGGAGAAACTGGCTATGCAGAGGAAGCTTAGACCAAGTAAAAGGAGAAAAAAAACAATAAAAGGACACTCTGGAGCAAGCAGAGTGGGCTACCATGAAAATAGCATCTATATCCTTTTATGTTGTGCAAATCTCAAGGAAACCCAGGAGAACTTGTACACGTGGGTCCTGAGTGGTGTTGCTGGGATCCTACGCCTCAGGCTGAGGTCAGATACAGGCAATCCTGTTGAAAACCTGCTGGAGTTCTTACAAGAAGTCCACCTGCGGCGCTCTGGGTACTGCTCTGCGTATGTGTCCAGGATCCTGTAATTAACAGGTCAGTTCTACTTCCCTGGACACTTTGCTGTCCCTTAATCTCCTATCTTAATGTCTCCTGGATCACTGAATCATAGGCCAGCAAAGGGCCTGGTATGGATGCATCTGCCTGTAATCAAAATTGGAGCCCAAGCTGGGTGTGACAGCACAATCCGATAATCTTAGCACTCAGGAGGCTGAAGCAGAAGGATCTCCTGAGATGACAGCCTGGACCACATAGTGAGTTCAAATCCAACCTGGACTACATAGCAAGACCTTATCTCAAAAAAGAAAAGAGAAAGAGGAAGGAAGGGAGGGAAGGAGGGAGGAAGAGTGTACCCACTCTCTGCAATGTCTTCTCTCTGGCCTTCTCAGAGGCCAGGGATCCATCCTGCCCCCTGCTGCTTGCTCTGCCCCTCTGAACAATGTGTGGTTTCTTTAGTTTGGTTTTGTTGGTTTGGTTTGAGAAGCCACACTTTCTAGGCTTCAGTGATCTTCAGTTTAAGCACTCAGGGTGTGGTTTGCAGATGTGGGCATTTCATGCTTTAAGAAAATCCAGGATTGGGCAAGATTTATCATATACAGGTACAAATTCCCTATGCTGACTGTTATTATGTATACCTAAAATGTACCAATAAGTCTTTTGCCTCAAAAACAACCATCTCAGAAGGGCGTGGGGGGTGGAGGAACACTTTTCACGTAGTAGCGGTCTGGAAGCAGACAGAAAGAATAAGAGAGCCAGACAGTAAGGGGCCAGGACCCGGTATAGTTACCAAGATCACTCCCCGAGTCTCCCCAGTCTTCAGTAATTTCCTGTGTGTCTCTCGAGACAATCAAGATTATAAAATACTGGTGATGATGTGTTATGAGGTAAATTGTGTCCCCTCGAAATTCAGATGGTGGAACCCTAAGTCCAAGTGCCCTTAGAATTTGACGTTCTAGGTAAAGCCTAGCAGCAATAAAGTTAAAATGAGGTATATTAGGGCCAAATTATCGTAGAGAGCTAAGTTAATTAGATATTTTGTAGGCAGTTAGACAGGGCTAGCCCTAGAGGGGTCAGTAGGAAAGACAAGTGAGACACATTCATTGAAGGTCAGCATTATAAAAAAGGAGAAAGTACTACCCTTACATACTTCCCCTAGAGATGAATAGCAGTGACTGATACTCTAAATACACACCGATCACCTTACAGGAGGCTAAAATCTCCCTAACCCATTCCTTCCAGGGTCCTTGTTCAGTCCGTACACACTTGCTATGTGACCAGCTCCCCCATTTGATCCTCATTTAATCAGTATTACCTAAGTGCAGTCTTAATTGATTATTGTTGCAATCTTGTTGGTTGATCATGGTTTTGCCCCACCTCATGATTTCTCGTTGGACCAATATTACCTAAGTGATGGTAATTTTAATCTTTTGGGGTTTTGGGTTTTTTTGGTTTTTTGTGCCAGGGATCAAACTCGGGCCCTTGTGCTTGCGAGGCAGGTGGCGGAACCACTGAGCCAAATCCCCAGTCCAATACTTTTAATCTTAATAGTTGACTCTAGTATTGTCCCACCTTGTACCTGCCTCACCGCACGGCTTTGCTTAATAAAACACTTTTGAAAAGTGAGTGGGTAGGCAATACACTTTCTGGTCTCTTTCTAGACAGAAGCTATCTTTCTCTCAATAAAATTCATTCTTTTATTTTAAAGAACGTGTACTCCCGTTTTGGATATCTACCAGGTTGGAATGATATTTCTCTTGTTTGAATTGTTTTGGTTATTTTAATTACTTGGTGCTCTATATCAAAATTGGTAGGCTCTAATCCAATATAACTGATATTCTTACAAGAAGAGAAAATTAGAGCACAGATATGCACAGAAGAAATATCACATGTGAACAAAGCAGAAAGATTGCTGTCTCAAAGCTAAATTGGCTTAAAAAGAGAATTTCTTCTTCTTGGAAGAAACCAACCATACAATCACCTTGATATGGACTTGTAATCTTTAGAATTTTGACAACATATATTTCTGTTGCGTAAAGCACCGAGTGTATGATATTTTGTTATAGCAGTCCTTGGAAGCAAATGCATGTTTTTATCAGATCATTAAAATCTATGGTGACTTAGCTAGCTTGATAACTAGCCTAACATCAGGGAGGAAAAAGCATAGAATTTGTGGGCATGGTGGTGTATGCCTGTAATCTCAACACTGTGGGAGGCTGAGGCAAGAGGATTGCAAATTCAAATCCAGCCTGGACAATTTATCAAGGCCCTGTCTCAAAATAAAAATATGCCTCACAAGCACAAGGCCCTGAGTTCGATCCCCAGGAACAAAAACAACTAACTTAACTAACTAAATAAATAAACAAAGTTCTGAAATGTATGTAGCTCAGATTGAAGGCCCTGGGTTTAATCCTCAGTAAAACACACACACACACACATGTGCTCACACATATACACACACACAGTAAAATTTAATACACTGAATTTGTTTTCTACAATAAGGTACTATTGCTATTTCTACAACGAAGCACTGATGGTATTAACAGTGATTCCGTACTATATTAGTTATCACCACATAACAAATTATCCCAAAACTTAAAGCCTTAGAACAACAATAAATTATTATTTCACAGTTTTAGGCTTGGCTAAGTGGATCCTTACAACACCCACCACCAGGGATGAACTCAGGACCTTGCACTTGCCAGGCAGGCATGGCACCCACTGAGCTAAATCCTCAGCCCCTAAGCGATTTTAACTTAGAATCTCAATGAGTTTACATTCAGAATGAATTGCTCATCCAAACACCTGAGGGCTGGAGAATCCTTTCTAAGACAATTTTCTCACTCGGCTGTCAGTAGCTGGCTCAGTCCCTTGCTGTTGACAGATGGCCTCAATTCTCATCACGTGACTCTCTCCTAGAGATACTTGAGTCTCTTGTGACGTGGCAGCGGGTGGTTGGTTTCCATCAGAGCAGGCCATTCAAGAGAGTAGAATGGGGGCTGGGTGTTTAGCTCGGTGGTGCCCACACCTGCCTGGCAAGCAGAAGGTTGGGAGTCTGATCCCCAGGACCAAAAAGATAGGGGCGGGGAGGGACAACAGAATGTCTTGTGTGACCTAGTGTTGGAAATTGTGAGAGGGCACTATACAAGGGTGTGAATTGTAGGAAGCCGGGAACATTGGGAGGATGGAGCATAAATCCTTTTGTGTGCACTATTCAATTCACCAGTCACAACAATCCACAGAACTAGTTATCAGTTATCTCTGTGCCTCACATCTTTTCATGTCTGCCAAACAGTAGGCACTTGAGATTTTCTTTTAAAGAAAGAAGCGCAGGAGAGGTTAAGACTCAGGATCTATGGCCTCATTACCTAGATTCAAATTCTTGATGATGTTTACTATTCAATTTTAGGCAAGTTTCTTGACATGCTTGTATTTTTTAAACATGCACCACTATAATTAGTTCCCTGAGAATATCCTAGAAAACTGTGATTTTTCTCTACCCTAGTTTTACATTTAAGGAAGGAGATCATTTCCTTCGTGATTTCTTACTCTAGGTTTTTAGCAGAGGTGAGAGCACAAGCAGGGAGAAATCAAAAGTTCTCCCAGTGAGAGAGGAAGAGGAAAAGTTTGTGCGACCACAGCAAAAGCCATGATTTCCCCTGAAGATGGAGGAAGGAACATAGGTTGGCCTCCTTGATTATCGGCCTTGGGCATGTGTGTGCCTTCAGAGTCATGCCAACAAGTTGGGTCCAATTTTTCATGTAGTTTGGGTCTTCAATGTGAGGACACAGCAGGCCTGATTTCTTCCTTGGTACAGAGTTCTTAGACTGTGAGGGACCTATCACATCCAGCCTTATTGCTAGGGAGTTGGCCTGGTTCTCTTGTACCCTCACCATCACAGCTATGGATCCCACACACGACATCGAGGTCAAAGAGCGTCTACTTGACCATATTGTATGGTTCCTCTGGCCATGGAACACCCAGGGTAGGTGGGAAGGAAACAGTTTTCCTGATCCTGGCCTGCTAACCAGTTGTATTCCTATCTTGGCTAGTCTGAGGCAGATCTGGGACCGCCCAGCCTTCAGCTTTGTTGAAGACAGGCTGACCACACCTCTCTCCGGCTTCGGGGAGCTCATGTGCTTTAGCTTGTATTACAAAGGCTCCTGGAAATGAGGGTATTTAGGGATAATATATGACCCCTTCTTAGCCCACTCTGACTTTGGCTGCAGACCCAAAGTTATTGACATTAAAGGTGTCATCTTTTAACCCAATTACAGAAAGCATCTTGTTCTTCATGATGGAAACTACCTTGGGTAAGTAATAAGCTCCCCATCTTCCCCCCATTAGACCTGCACAGCATCTACACACCAGTTTAACTTCCACCCTCCTCAGATAAAAGTTTTTGTACAGCAGGCAATTAGCTTTCAGGCCATTCTAATACAGAGCAAAAGTTTATTATTTTTTCTCTTTCTTAGCTGCAATACAGAGATAGGACACAGATTTTTTTTTTTTCTCACCTCAAGGGTACTATGAAAATTAAGCCTTTTCTGTCCTTTGGGTCCTATTTTTCATAGCCTAGGAGAGGAATCAAGGGAATTGGAACCAGAAAGAGACCTGGGGTGGGGAGGTACACACAAGAAATAATCTCTAGGAAATAATTCAGAAGGGAAGAAAGCTCTTTCCTAGAAAATCAGGGTGCACGGGTATAATAGAAATCCTCCTGAGGGCATTTGATTCGGCCACAAGTTACCTAGGAGTTATCATCTGCACATATCCTACCTATCCCAGATGTGAGCCTCTCATTTCGGAGACTGTGTACAGTGGTTTGCTGGGGCCGCCGTCACAGATTGCTACAAATGGGTAGCTTACACCGCAGAAATTTATTTTCTCAGTAGTCTGGAGGCTAAAAGTCCAAAGCCCAAGGTATTTGTAGGTTTTGTTTATCACAAGCCCTCTCTCCTTTGACTTGAAGACAGTCTTTCCTTTACATATTTGCCCTCCTGTGTCCTTACGTGTCCAAATTTCTTTTGCTGCTAAGGGGACAGTTCTATTGGATGAGGGCCCACCCAAAATGACCTCATTTTAACTGTACTTCTCTTTAAAGGTCTTATCGCTGAGTATGGTTACATTCTGAGCTACTGAGGGTTAGGGTTTCAACATGTGAATTCTCAGGAGCAAGGTCTCACCCGTAGTAGGGACAGGTGGGGAGTGCCTCAGTTAGTAAATGCTGAGCAGGGGCTAGAACCACAAGGAGCAGTGGGTCCCCATCCTGGAAATACTGATTTCACTGAGGGCGGGTAAGGCCAGAATATAAAAATTCCCTTGCCTTTATTGCTAAGGTTCGGTCCATGACCAAGCAGCGCTGGTGTCCCCAGGGAAGCTGTTGGTAATTCATCCTAGTCATGAGCTGGGATCTGCAGCTTCCTGAGAACCACAGGTAATTGCTTGAGTGAGTTGAAGCGAAAGTATGATCCCGGTGATTCAAAAGTGCTGCAGGGATCAAGAAGTGTGAATTCAGATCTCTGGGTTTTGCTCACACATCCAAACTTCTCTCAAAAGAGCAAGGCTTCCAGACGCCTCTGCAAAGGAGAGAAAGGGCCATGGAAACTGAGAAATGGACAACTCCCAGCTTGAGCTCCACACCCTGGCGGTAGTTGTTCTAGAGCAGCTACTCAGTGCGGATGTGAAATCAAGGAATTAAAATAAATTACTGGCCCTCAACCTGCTGTGAGGCGTCCCTGGAAGAAATGGGCAAGTGGATATCTCCATCATTCAGAGACAAGATCTTCCTAAAGTGCTCATACCTAAGAATCAGACAGGGCAAAGATTGAACCAAAGGCTGCGGGTCTCTCCTTGGTCCTTGGAGTTCCCCAGGGAAACACAAAGCCCTGGAATCCATAGGTTTAAGCGTCCCAGGTGGAACTAATTTTGGAATACACTTTAGAAACACAGATCTACCCTGTAGTGCTCATTTTTTTCCCTTCTTTTCTCCTAAATTTTTATGGTCAGGGGTCTACAGACAAGAAAATAAATGAAATAGAGACTTCGTTAGGCCTTCTAGCTAATTCTGACTAAAAGGAAAAGGAGTGAAAGACAAACTTTACTGGAGAGATTCCCCTGGGGAGCCTGTCAAGGCTGGAGGTAGAAAAGGAGAGAAAAACTAGATAAAGACGTCAAATGGCCTTGGAACCTGAGCCAAGAGACCAGAAAAAGAGCTGATAGGCAAGACATAGAGAGAAAGCCAAGTACACAGATAACCCATACCCACCTCCGATAAAATATAGGAAAAAACAAAGGGGGTGGGAGCTAACTAACTTTAAAGCAGTAAGTACTCACACTATCCACTTATACATAGCAAATTGTATTCACTCTATAATCACTAAATTATTCACTGTAGGATCATTATAGAGTACAATAGATGGCCACATGTGCCCTTACTAACCACGAATAAAGCATTCTCACCAACTAGCTGTCCACCCCAAAGGTAAGGCCTTAAGAGATAGGTCAAGGGTTCAGGACCAGCCTGGGCTACGTAGTGAGTTCCAGGTCAGTCTCAACTACATAGTGAGACCCTGTCTCAAAAAAAGAAAAATAAAAATAAAAAAGAGGTAGGTTAAGGGACAGTAAACGAACAGAAAGAAGCCACACGTAGACCACCGGAAGAAATGATGTTAGGCATGGATGCCTGGAAGCCGGCCTAGTTATGTCAAGTTCTGGGTGGAGAGGGCCTCTGACACCCCTATAAAAGCAACTGGGAACAGAGGGCCCACAGGCCCTCCATCTTTCTGGAGACTCCTACCCTGGTACTTTCTTATCAGGGTAGCTGTTTTTTTGTGGTACCGGGGATTGAACTCGGGTCCTTGCACTTGCAAGGCAGGCCACCGAACCGCTGAGCTAAATCCCCGGCCCTCTCTTTACAAATTAAGTGTTTTCCTTTTGTTAAATTTTATCCCTCTAATTCCTTATTGTGGCTGAGTTTACAATCCTGATGGGTTGCTTGGACCGCAGAGCAGTGGTGCTCATCCCCCAGACTTGACATCTTTGGTTCCCCGACGGGTCCTTGCACTTGCAAGGCAGGCCACCGAACCGCTGAGCTAAATCCCCGGCCCTCTCTTTACAAATTAAGTGTTTTCCTTTTGTTAAATTTTATCCCTCTAATTCCTTATTGTGGCTGAGTTTACAATCCTGATGGGTTGCTTGGACCGCAGAGCAGTGGTGCTCATCCCCCAGACTTGACATCTTTGGTTCCCCGACCAGGATCCAGATGTGACAAGTTTTTATTATTTTGTTTTTGTTTTTCGAGATCGGGGGGTGTCTCACATGTAGTTCAGGCTGGACTTGAACTCACAGAGATCCTCCTGCTTCAGCCTCCTGAGTGCTGAGTCATGAGCCACTGAGACAGATTCGAATGTGGCAAAACTGGCTGAGGTAGTAGATGCGTCTTGTCAATCACAAGATCATGGAACACATGCTCAGAACAATTTGCAAATCTGTGCACAAGGCCTTCTCATGAGAATGTGAACAGGTTTTCAATAGGTGGCCTAGACCTGATATCTGCCTGAGGGGTGGGGGCCCAGCCCCACCTCTCAGGATTCATACGCAGAAGTTCTCCTGGGTTTCCTTGAGATTTGGACAGATGTGGAGAAGAGCTTGCTAACGTGGCTTTTTCACAATAGCCCACCCTGTGTCGCCCAGGGTGTACTTTTATCTTGCTTTTTCTTCTTTTATTCAACCCAAGCTCACTCTGCAAGGCTGGTTTCTCCTTCGCTCTTCACTTTCACTTTTTCAAATAAACATCGCCACTTCTTTTGGCTTGTTTCATTCAGTGCTTTGCTGGAAATGATAAGAACCTAGAATACAACTCCCAAATGGAGGTGAGCACCCCGAAATCTGTAACATTTCATTAGTGAGACATCTTTAGAAGGGGCTACCAAATAACACCACCCTACCTTGCTCATAAATTTTTTTTGTAAGCTACAGTCCTCAAACACTTTTAAATTGACATCTGAAAATTTTCTGTATGATCCAACACTGGAAAGAACAATTTCCAGTGTTCTACAAAAAAAGGGGGGGTATTTCCTATAAAATATAAACATTTCTCCCTTACTGTTTAGTGATTTCTTTTTTACTTTGAATTTTTATTAGTCTGTGTTTGCAGTGCATAATGTTTACATCCATCATGGGGGTTGGTGCATGTGCAGAACATATAATTCTTTACATCCCTTTCCCTCATTACTGAACATCACTCTCAAATGTACCCAAAAAATGTAAATAGCATTAAGACTTTGATATCTATCATTATTCATTTAAAACATACACACATGAGCTCTTCCGAAGAGTTGGAACTTTTACAGTTTCTTTTTCTTTAAATACTGATTATTTTATTTTTTACTTTAATTTTATTTTTGCAGATACTCAAATCATTAAAATAAACAGGCAGACAAATGAGATGCATACATAACACACAAGACAATTATAATGATTATTTTATTAATTACTTTATTTGGGGTTTTTTTGTTTGTTTGGTTGGTTGGTTTTTTTGTACCAGGGATCGAACTCAGTTCCTTGTGCTTGCAAGGTAGGCAGCAGAACCACTGAGCTAAATCCCTGGCCCTATTTGTTTGGGTTTTGGGGTTTTTTTGGGTTTTGGTTTTGGTTTTTTTGAGACAGGGTCTCACTATGTAGTTGAGACTGATCTGAAACTCAATCTGTAGCCCAGGCTGGTCTCACAAATCACAGAGATCCTCCTGCCTCAGCCTCCCAAGTGCTGGGATTACAGGTGTGGGCCTTGTTTGGGTTTTTGAGACAGGGTCTTACCTTGTAGTGCAAGCTGACCTTGAACTCACTATGTATACCAGGCTGGCTTCAAACTTGTAGCAATTCTCCTGTCTCAGCCTCCCAAGTGCTAGGATAACTGGCATGTGCTACCATGCCCAGCATGGCGCTATTTAAGATAAATAAATAAAAATTTTAATAATTTTGTGGAAGAACTAAGCTCAAATTTTTTTGGCTTGAGTTATCATTACAATTATTAATAATATATAATGTCCAGAACATTGGGCCCATTTCCCATGGTGACAAAGAATGAAGCCAAATAGAAGAAGGTAGAGTGCAAGCACATTTATCGAAAAGATACAAAGGCGAGAAAGTAGAATACCCACTAGCAGGGAAGGGTTCGGGAAACCTCCTTGCCTGGGTGTTCTTAAGGGTTTAGAAGTTGCTCAGAGCCCGAAGTGGTGCCACGCACCTGTAATCCCAGCACTCCAATCCCAGAGGCAGAAGGGTCGCCACGAGTTCGAGGCTGTCCTGGACTACACAGTGA
This sequence comes from Fukomys damarensis, assembly GCF_012274545.1. NCBI lineage: Eukaryota > Metazoa > Chordata > Mammalia > Rodentia > Bathyergidae > Fukomys > Fukomys damarensis. The sequence continues at coordinate 5,952,933 of NW_022900924.1, read as the reverse complement.
GTTCGGGGCCAGCCTGACCTACAGAGCAAGACCCTGTCTCAAAAGTCAAACAAACAGGCCGGGGATTTAGCTCGGCGGTTCCACCACCTGCCTCACACAAACACAAGGTCCAGAGTTCGATCCCTGGTACCAAAAAAAAATCAAACAAACAAAAAAAGAATAGTTGCTTAGGTAATATTGATCAAGGGGAAATCCCAAGGTGGGTATAAGGTGGGACAAAACTAGGGTCAACCAGGAAGATGACAAGTATAATCACTTAGGTAATACTGCTGATTAAAGGGGCTCAAATGGGGAAGCGCGCCTGGTAGTCAGCATCCTGGAATGACCAAGGACTTCCGAGAGGGAATGGGCTAGTGAGGTTCAGATGGCTGTTTAGAATATCACTCCCTGCTACTGATCCCTCAGGAAGTACGTGAGTCCCTCTGGTTTGAATTCTGGCTTAGTAAATGTGTCTCGATTGTCTTCTGTATGACTCCCTGGAGCGTCCAGCCCTGTCTAGCTGCCTGTAATGTATCTACCTAACTCGGCTGTCCACAGTGCAGGGAGATCCGTGACAGGCACAGGACATAGGGCACATGTTTCTGTAAGATCCCTGGGGGGTGGTGACTCAGCAGACTCCCTGTTGGGCTCCCTGGCTCCATTTGAAGGCCTCTGTCTTACAGGACAGAGACGATGTTGGGGGCTGAGGAATTCCCTCCCCTCCACCCAGTTGAGCTCAAGCAACACCCTAAATCGATCCCGCCCTGGTCACTTCCCCCCCGCCCAGTTCAGTCTGTATAACCCCAGACCAAAGTATATACAAGGTTTCTCTCTTTTTTCTTATCTTGCTCTTGAGCCCAAGACACTGATTTATCTGCACCACAGACAGTGTGCCTTTGTGTCAACCCCACAGATTCCCCTGTGTGTGACCTTCAATAACCTTAGCTGCCCGTCCTTCACCAACAAGCCTACACTTCAGAGTCCTTTGCTTGCTGTGCATAAGAGTTTGGAATCTGTTGGATCCACCACACAGTAACACATTACTGTCTAATAGAATCCTAACTCCTGTCTCACTCCTTTCTCAAACTATATAGTTACACTGTAAATTTTTACAGGTAGTTTTTAGACATAAAAAATCTTTTTGAGCTGGGCGTGGTGCCACACACCTGTAATCCCGGCACTCAGGAGGCTGAGGCAGGAGGATCTCTGTGAGTTCAAGACCAGCCTGGGCTACATAGTGAGTTCCAGGTCAGTCTCAACTACAGAGTGAGACCCTGCCTCAGAAAACCAAGAACAACAACAACAAAAATCTTTTGGAAAAATAGCTTTTATCGATGCTGTAAAAAAGAAAAAGAAGGCAATTCTATCTTTCCATAGTAGACCATGGATTCATGGCTAGATTAATCTATTCCACGATTCTGCAGGGCAGAACCCTTATGATCCAATCACCACTGAAAGCCTATCTTTTCAAATAAAATCAGCATGACTGAAGATGAAGTTTCCAACACACAAAATTTCACGGACACATTCAAACTAAAGCAGGGATAACAGAAAAAAAAAAGTTACAGATGTAATAGAAGAAGAGTTCCTAAATTTGATAAAAACTAAAATTACATTGCCATTTCTGCATTTGAAATAGGTCCTGTTGCCTCAGATCTCATTTAGCATAAATCTCAAAATCTCACCCTCCTCTGCAGTGTGCCCCTCCCTGACACTGACCCCATTTTTCCCACTTCGTTAGTCCTTCAGCTACAGCCCCTCCTACCTCCCTTCATTTCCTGTTACGGGACAAAATATAGCTCTGCCTCTAAGCTTTTCCTCTGTCTGAAAAATTCTGTAAACATACCCTTTTCTTGGGTTGGGTGTGGTGGTGCACACCTATAATCCCAGTACTTAGGAGGCTGAGGCAGGAGGATCACCTTGTGTTTAAAGCCATCCTGAACTACATTTAAGATCTTGTCTCTAAAAAAGCAAACAAACAAAAACAAACTCTTCTCCTTTCTTTCTTCTTTGTTGTGACTATCTCAAAAACAGCAATTCTAGCTAGGTGTGGTGGTACACACCTATAAATCTTACTACTTAGAGGCTGACCCTGGAGGATTGCTGCAAGTTTGAGGCTAGCCTGGCCTATATAATGAGTTTAAGGCCAGTCTGAACTATGACGCTGTCCCCCAAAAAAACATAGCAACTCCAACTCTGAGTCCAGTCAATTGGTTACCTCTCCCAAATTAACACTCAGCTTTCTGGGTTTTCCAAAAATATACTTAATTGATATAAATAATCTTCTATGATTGATCTGCCCCCATTTCTGACCCTCTATTTCTTTTTTTCCTTCCTTCTTTCTTTTTTTTTTTTAAGGCAGGGTCTCACTATGAGGTCCAAATTGGCCTTGAACTCACTATGTAGCCCAGAGTGGTCTCAAACATGCAGCAATCCTCTTGCCTCAGCCTCCCAAGTGCTGGGATTATAGGTGTGTGCCACCGTGCCCAGCCTCAATGTATTTCTTATTCTGTTTCTTGAATTAATAAATGATCCAAGCATTCAATCATTTAAATGTTTATTAAAATGAGCTTTAATCTAATCACCAGAATTTGAAAAGCAGAGGTAGTCTTTAGAGTACTTAGAGCATTTTCCAGTGGGAGCTTCCTGAAAGCAGAGGCACTCCAAAAGGACAGATGGAGAATCAACTATGAGGATGGTCCATCCAATCCATAATCTTTATTTTTTATTTATGTATTTGGTTTTTTGAGACAGGGTCTCACTATGCAGTTGAGACTGACCTGGAACTCACCAGCCCAGGATGGTCTCAAACTCACAGCGATCCTCCTGCCTCAGCCTCCTGAGTGCTGGGATTACAAGCGCGCGCCATAATCTTTAGATGCATTGTAACTAACCTGTTCTCCATGGCACCTAGTACCCAACAACAACAACAACAACAACAACAACAACAAAAACAACAGAAGATAAAATTTGCAAGGCGAGGTAAAAATTTCATTTACCAAAAAAAGTATGACTCCTGTTGCAATTTTTTTCAGATCTGATGTTACGATAACTAAATTCGTTGGTTAGACTACACTAGATGAGGTTTGAATTTTGGATTTTTAAATTTGAGAGAAAAGAATTAAGATAAAGGAGCAACTTGAGCTTTTTCTAGACAACTGATGCGATCCATCGATTTTACCACTTCCTGAAAGCATGGTTTCCAGCACCTTGTATCTGAAGGGAAGGGCTGGCTTGGTACCCAAACCAGACCCTGACTCTCTTTACATTTCTGGAACCCTTCTACTGGTCATCTGCTTCTGGAAAGAAGGAGTGAAGTTCATCTTTGGAGAGTAGACAAGCCTGTCTGCTGCCGGAGGAGCAGCCTGGTGACGAGTCTTCTGGTGATTGATATTTCTCCCCATTTTTTTTACTTTGCTTTTTGCTTTTTGATTTTTTGAGACAGGGTCTCACTGTGTAGTTGAGACCGACCTGGAACTCACTATGCAGCCCAGGCTGGTCTCAAAATCACAGAGATCCTCCTGCCTCAGCCTCCCGAGTGCTGGGATGACAGGCGTGCGCCATCACGCCGGGCAACATTTCTCCCAATTATTGGCCCCTGGAATGACAGAAGTGTGAGATCAGATGAGAAACCATCCCTTCATCTACTGTTCAGGCCCCTGGGATTCTTACATCACACACCTCAGCAGACTGCAAATGAGAAGGATCTGGTTGATTTCCTAGTTTTAACACTCTGGATTCACTACCTTTCTTAAAAATCTTTGTGGAATCTGTCTTTAACATTTTTTTAAATAAAATTTTGCTCATTCTTTGCATGTATTTTTTTCTATTTATATTATTTATTATCCTTTTAATTGCCATGTAAAAATTGCACATCTTTATAGGATAACATTTGCTGTTGTGATACATGTATGATCAAGTTAGAGTAAGGATATTTATCATTTCTTGGTACTGAAAACATTAAAAACCCTTTCTATAGTTTTTTGGAAATGTGTAGTATGTTATTGTTATCTATAGTCCTTCCACTGTACAGTAGATACCAAAAGTTATTTCTCCTAACTAGTAAAGCTTAGTACCTATTGACCAATCTTTCCCCGACCTCCCTCTGTTTAATTTTATTTTTACTTGGCTGAATCTATTTCTAAATCCATCCACATACATTTCATTTTTCTCAACAAGTGTTCTTGAATGGCTGCTAAGTTCCAGGTACTTGACATATGTTAGTGAATGAGAGGCAAAAAGTTACTCTCTTCAAGGGATTTAACTCTCAGCCAATGCCAGGCATGGGGGCACACCCCCGTAAACCCAGCATTTGGGAGGCTGAGGCAGGAGCATCTTCAGTTCATGCACAGCCAGCCAGCCTGGGCTACATGGGAAAGCCAGCCTGAACTCCGCAGTGAGAATATGTCCCAAAATAAACAAACAAAATATTTCAGCCAAAGAGGCGAGCAATTAACGTATCACACTAGCAAGTACCTGTGCTATGAGAAAAGGACAGGAACGGTGAAAAAACACCCCTTCTCCACAATGGATACAGCAGGGCAAGGGGCCCCAGGGATTCCAGGCAGGGGAAATTAGATATTTTACATAGCACAGTCAGGAAAGGTGGGCTGCACTGAGAAACACCTTGGCCACAAAATTTAGAAAATTTGAAGGAAAAGATGAGAAGAGGGCGGAAGATTATTCCAGAAATGAGAGACTTGTACAGTGGTCCTTACAAGGGTTGAAAATGTCAGGCCGGGGATTTAGCTCAGTGGTTCGGCTGCCTGCCTCACAAAGGCAAGGACCCAAGTTTGATCCTCGGTACCAAAAAAAAAAAAAAGAGACAAAGAAAAGAAAAGAAAAAAAAAAGAAAAGAAAAGGCCAAATAGGAGGCCCTGAGGGTTCAGGAGATTTGTGGTCTGTAGGTTAGGCCAAAGATCTTACCTGTGCTGGTTGTGGTGGAGCCCACCTATCATCCCAGCACTCCGCAGGCTGAGGCAGGCGGATCACTCTGAGTTTGAGGCCAGCCTGGAATATATAGTGAGGCCATGTCTAAAAGCAAAATGAAACAAAACAAAAAGATCCCTACCTGTAGTTCTTTTTTTTTTTCTTTGGTTTTTATGAGTCAGGGTTTCCCTCTGTAGTTGAGACTGACCTGGAACTCACTATGTAGCCCAGGCTGGTTTTGAGTTTACAGCGATCCTCCTGCCTCAGCCTCTCGAGTGCTGGGATGACAGGTGTGCACCACCACGCCCAGCTCTTACCTGTAGTTCTTACTATTTTGTAAACCTCGCATTTCACTTCACTCTGCTGTTCTATAGGGAATAAATACCCTTGGCTACTTGAAATGCTCTCAGGGAGGCCTTCGCCAGCAGCCAGATGAGATTAAAGACACTGTGATACACTTATACCATCTTGGGTTTAACTTATCATGCTTACCAAGTAAAGACATATATATGGCCTCAGCCTCCCATAGCACTGCCCAGTAAAGCTTTTTTGTTTCTGCTTGTTTTTCTTTTGTCACACTGAGGATTGAATTCAGGGCATTTGCGTTGAACTACACTCTCAGCCCTTTGCTCCCTTTTAAAATTTTGAGACAGAGTCTCTAAATCACTAAATTGCCCAAGCTGGGCTTAAATTAGCAATCCTCCTGCCTCAGCCTCCCAGAGTGCTAGGGTTAGTACTTGATTGTATCAGGTGCTGGTGATTTAGAGTTTTAATCTGTAAACTGCAATTTAATGTGTTTGTTTGTTTGTTTGTTTGCTTGAGGCAGGGTCTCCCTTTGTAGCTCAGGGTGGCCCTGAACTTCCTGTGTAACCCAGGTAGGCCTCGAACTCAGAGTAATCCTCCTGCCTTGGCCTCCTAAGTGCTGGGATTACAGGTTTGTGCCACTACGTCTGGCTCAACTGGAATTTAATTTTAATTTGGTGACTTGGTGGCACTAGAATATTTGGAAATACAAATATCTCTTGCCTTTCAAGAGGCTCCAAAGTCTTCCCATCCCCCCAGGGTTTATACTGCAAGGGAAGAAAGCAGAGCCAGGGAAGGCCTGAGATTAAATAAGAAGGTTCTAAGGGAGGTGCTGGTGAAGGGAGAAGTTTGGCTGAAGGGAAGGGAACACCAGGATGTAACTTTTCACCCTTAATGGGTCAAGAAAAGTGTGAGCTGCTACTCTGAGAAAGCTGCAGACCTGTAGTGAGCAGCTGGAGAAATCCACCCTCACAAGGTAGGAGAGAGGTCTCCCTTCACGAGAACAGGCAGTGGACTTCAGTTTGCCCATATAAACCTGAGAAAAGACTGCTGGACTCCGAAGGGCAGATAAAGGAGGAAGAAACTCCCACCACCTGGGAGACAAAGCTGGAGGCAGCTCCTGTTCTGGCCCTGAGGCCAAACTTCATTCTTCTGACCTTTGAATAGGAACTTGCCGGAAAGGTTTTGGTACCACTCCGGACAACAGCTAGGAACCCTATCAGAATGAACTGTGCAAGGCACGTGACTTGAGCCAATGTAGATGTTACAGATTAGAGAACAATGGGTTTTAAAAGCTAAGGCTCCTCCCACCGGCCCAGAACGAATTTGGAGGAGCAAGCTGCAAGATATAAGATCAGGGGAAGCCTGACTGATTTTTCCAGGAGCTAGAAACACAGACGCTATAGCTGTGATATCCCTTGTGGCCCAAAGGAGGAAATATTGAGCGGCACTGAAACACCTGGATGTTCAATAAGGAACTGGTGAGCTAAAAAATTTGGTATTCTTTGTTTTTCTTCTTAACAACGAGGGTCAGCAAACTTTGGCACTGCAGGCCATTTAGCCTATTGGACTCAGTCATACCAGAAGGAAGCAGTGGTGGACAGCAGTACTTAGAAATAATTATGGCTGGCCAGGCGTGGTGGCGCATGCTTGTAATCCCAGCACTCGGAAGGCTGAGGCAGGAGGATCGCTGAGTTTGAGACCAGCCTGGGCTACATAGTGAGTTCCATGGCAGTCTCAACTACATAGTGAGATCTTGTCTCAAAAAAACCAAAAAAAATGAGAAAGAAAAGAAAAGAAATAATTATGGCTGTGTTCCAACTAAACTTATTGTGGATGTTGAAATTTTGAATTTTATATATTTTTCACGTGTCACAAAATACTCCTGTGGTATTTTTATTTCCCCAAATTAGAAACTGTAGAAGTCAGTGCTTCTCAGCCTTTTGGCTAAGACGTAGGTGTAAAAAACAAAAAAAGAAACAATTGGCTGGGTTTAGTGGTAAACATCTATAATCCTAACTATTCAGGAAGCTAAAACAGGAGGATTGCAAATTCAAGTCTAACCAGGGTAATTTAATAAGACCCTGTCTCAAAAATTTTAAAAAGGACTGGGAATATAGTTGGGTAGTAAAATGACTCTGGGTTCAATGCCAAAAACTGAGGAGGGAAAGAAAAAAGAGAAGCTTTAAAAAGGTCAAAATAAGCCAGGTGTAGTGGCGCACGCCTGTATTCCCAGTACTTAGGAGGCTCAGGCAGGAAGATTGGCAGGAGTTTGAGGCCAGTTTGGGCTACATAGTGAGTTCAAGGTCAGCCTGAACTACATAGCAAGACCCCGTCTCAAAAAAAAAAAAAAAGTCAAAATAAATTGTGTCTGGTGATACATGCCTATAATCTCAGCACCCTTGGGGGTTGAGGTAGGAGGATCACAAGTTTGAGCCCTGTGGGGGCAATTTGGTAATTTGCCTCAAATGTGACTCAAAATAAAATTAAATTTTAAAAGGGCTGGGGATGTAGCTCACTGTGAAGGTCCTGGGTTCAATTTCCAGTGCCATGATTAAAAAAAAAAAAAAGTAAAAATAATATTCTTAATTTGCTGGCTACATAAACATAGGGGAAGGCTAATTTGTCAATGTTAAACCACTTGTTGCCAAAATGCAGCTGATATCCCACTAATGAACTATAGAAATGAGTTTAGTGGGACAGGGCTGGAGATGTAGTTCAGTGGTGCTGTGATTGTCTGGCAAACAAGAGGTCCTGAGCTCGATTCTCCATGCTGGGGGAAAAAGGTGTGTTGTAAGACAAAAAACAAAAAAAAAGAAAAAAGCAGATTTTCACTGATTCTAAGTTGCCACCCAGTATATGTTATTTTTT
>NW_022900924.1:5938285-5944841 GCF_012274545.1 Fukomys damarensis | reverse complement strand
ATATGGTACAAATTATGAAAAATGTTTATATTGGTACTAAGTATCCTATTGATTCATAGAGGAGATGCAGCTCAATTTCAAAGATGTTAAAATGAAACTATAAGCATGTCCCTTCGAATCGATGAAATATGTTAATGGCATAGATGGTATCAGAATATCCTCGATAGTGAAGTGAGGATATTATCTTACAAAACTTTTGTTTTAATTTATACATATACAGGATGTTTTTTTCCTCCAGGGCAGGATCATGTTAAATCATTTGGATCTGGTTTCATAAACGTTTAGAAAACCTAGAATTGATCCATTAGATTCTATTGTCTGCAGAAGTGATCATGTCAATATTAGCTACTCTTTATTTCACAAAGGTATAGCATCTACTCTAAAGCAGATACTGCTCCAGAAGCAGCAGTAAACAAAACACATCACCCGCCCCCCCGTGTAATGTTATGGCTTGGGTTTAGATGTCCCCCGAAAAGCCTCATGCAGATGCAGTAGGGCTACTAAGGAGCTGCTGAATCTACAGCGTGTCACTGATTTCACGGGGGAGGTGTGCTGGGCCCAAGGGCACCAGGATTAAGGGTGTGAGTGCCACCCGCCCTAAGTAGTCTGAATGAGATAAAAGGGGCAGAAAGACGCCCTTCAGGCCCTTTGTTGCTTTAGCTGCCTGGTGGATGCCATGAACTGTTTCTCCTCTTCGGCCCGCTCCCGTGTGCCACCCTGCCTTGCAGCCAGCTGATTGTGGACTGGAACCGCGACAGACTGTGAGCTAAAGGAACCCTTTCCCTCTTGACGTTGGGTGATAGATATTTTGTCTCAGCAACAAGAGAAGCATAACTGACACACGTGTCCAGTCTAGAGACATAGAAAAGCAGTAGGCTGCGTTTTACATGTTGCATGGTAGGCAGTAATGCATGCAAAGTTTAAGAAGAAGCATTGTGGGGGGAATAGAGCCCATGAGGGGAGCTCGTGAGTGTAGGTAGTGTGGTCAGGGGAGACTCGGTGAGAAGGTAACCGGGACCTGAGGCAGGCTGCGAGCCGGCACGGGGGTCATCCGGACAGAGGACATCCGAGGCAGGGGCCTGGTGTGTTCCTCATCACGGAGACTGTGGCAGCAGGGGGGTGACTGAGAGGCGGGAAAGATGAGGACCACAACAGACAAAGTACGCGGTCCGGGGCTCTCCTGGACATTTTCGAATGACTGGCATTTCCTGGGAAGGAGATGGAAAGTCGCTGGCGATTCATGAGCCAGAGAGTCAGTGCCAGCCCTCCTATGCATTTGTGCGTGCACGTACAGGTAATATATACTGTCTTTTTGCTCTCTATATTTAGCACTATTGTTTTTTAAGTTTTGTTGCAGATATTTTTAATTGACAAATGATACAGACTGAGGATCTCTATCAAAATGCTTGGAGCCAGAAATATTTTGGAGTTCGGGATGATATTTTTGTGGAATATGTGCATATACTAATAAGAAACCTCGGATGGAATACACATCCAAACATGAAATTTGCTTATATTTAATGTATGCCTTATATAAATATCCTGAAGGCAATGTTATATAATATTTTCACCTGCTTTGGGAAGCCAGTTGTGGACTTTTCCACTCGTGGAATTATATCAGTGCTGAAATTTCTGATTTTAGAGCATTTTAGTTGTTGAACTTTGGGGTTAACGATGCTCAGTTTGATTTATGGTATAGAAACCTGCATACACCATGGAATGATCAAGTCATCAGTTAGTATTCAGTATTTATCATCTCGTTTCAGCACTGGAATGGCCATGGGGAGAACTGACAATGGTTTTGTTGTTTTGTGTTTTGTTTCAGTACTATGCATTGAACACAGGGCTTAAGGGAAATGCTCTGACACTAATGAAAAGGTTAACACTAGAAATGCCGCAGTGACTCACGGAGAGAACATGGTGTTTTCCGTAGGGAGGTGACAGGAGGGAGAAGGGGGTAGTTAGGCTCCAGATACATCTAGAAAACAGGCAAACAGGATTTGCTCATTGATCACTTGTAGAATGGGAAGGAAAGGCTGGCAAAGAATGACTCAAAAGTTTGTGGATTGAGAAATTTTATAGTCAGCCCTCCTTATCTGTAGGTTCTACATCCTTGGATTCAACCAATCACCAAACAAAAATACAAAAATTGAATATACACTGAACATGTACAGACTTTTTGTCCTCATTCCTTAAATGATACAGTAAAATAACTATTTACATAGCATCAGTTGTGGTGGTACAAACAAACCTGTAATCCAAGCACTTGGGAGGCCAAGGCAGGAGGATCGCCATGAGTTCGAGACCAGCCTGAAATACGTACTGAGACCCTGTCTCAAAAACAAACAAACAAATCCATAGCATTCATATTGTATTGGGTATTTTAAGTCCTAGAGATGATGTAAAGTACACAGGAGGATGTGTTAGGTTCTGTGCAAACATTACGCTATTTCATGTTAAGGAACTTGAGGATTTCGGTATCCAGGTTAGGGAATGTGGTGATGGCCACAACTAATCCCCTGAGGATACCCAGGGATGACCTGGGGAGAAAAGTCACAAGTTTTGTTAAGTTAGAAAGTTTAGATTTCCAAGAGGGTACTTCTGGGACCACGAGGCAAGTGAGGCACGAGGTTGTAAAATGTAAGGAGATGGGTAGTCCAAGATATTCAACTTGTGCCTCTCTGAATTTTATGCCAATGCTTCATTAACATCGCAATTGCAGAAGACTTGGGGGAGGATGGAGAGATAAATTTTGAATTATGATGTCCCTTAAATAGTTCAAGTCTGGCAGGGCGTAGTGGAGCACCCCTGTAATCCCAGCACTCGGGAGGCCGAAGCAGGAGGATTGCTGCAAGTTTGAGGCCAGCCTGGGCTACATAGTAAGTTCAAGGCCAGCCTGAACTACATAGTGAGACCTTATCTCAAAATAAAACAAAAAACATAAGACAACAACAACAAAACCCAAAAATAGTTCAAGTCTCCTAGGAGGTGCAGCTCAGTGGTAGAGCACTTGCGTAACATTCGCAAAGCTCTAGGTTCAATATGCAGCTCTGGAAAAAAGAAAGTTCTAGCTTATTTTCTTAATCTGCAAAATGATGTAATGTAATATCTTTTGAAATGAATAATTTTTTTGCATGGTTGCACTTAGGTGCCAATTTATGAGAAGATAGCTGTGGAAGTTGAAGGGACCACTGCTTCAATCAAAAGTAATTTTAAAATGGCCGATCACTTCTCCTTGAATGAAGAACAAAAACCAGAACTACCGAAGCAGCATGAGAGAGAATCCAATCAGAGGCACAAACATGACGAAGATGATGAGCTGATCTTTGTTGGGATGGAACACGTAAGAGAAGATTCGGACATTCTCTTCGTCAAGATGATTTCAAATTCAAAGCCAGTCATTTCAAACATTTTGAACAGAGTCACCCCAGGCTCATATTCAAAAAGAAAGAGAGGCCACCTCAGTCAAGATCCCACTCCCGAGTCTCATCCGGGATTTCATGTGACCCCAACAGCCAAAGCAATGGCTGCCATGCCAAATTCTCAGTCTGAATGGGGATCAAGAGATAGTCCCATTACTACTGAATCTTCCTACAAACTTGCCTATAAAATGAGCTCACCAGAAGTCATGCCTCCTCGAGATTCAAAGCAACTTTCCTCTGCTGATAAAACCAGTAGAAATCCCAAAAGATCAAAACTCAGGAATGAAATCCCTAGTGTATATTCTTCAACCACGACCCCTTCCAGTGTCTCTCCTCTGATGTACACAGGTACACCATCGAAAAGCATCTGCTCGCCAAGCACTGTTCAGAATGGAACCTCCTTTCCTCGGACTCATGCTAACGAAAAGGTACCTTTTGTTCTCGGGGATCCAGACCCAGAAAATAGCTCTGAAGCTTTGGTAAAAACAGGCATATCACATCCAACAGGTCAAAACAAGACCTTTGATCCCAAGACAGGAAGTCTGATCCTGTTGCTTAGTGACTTTTACTATGGGCATCATAAGGGAGATGGGCAGCCAGCACCGAAGACTCACTCAACCTTTAAATGCCTCAGCTGCTTGAAAGTTCTGAAAAATATTAAGTTTATGAATCACATGAAGCACCATTTCGAACTTGAGAAGCAGAGAGGTGACAGCTGGGAAAACCACACCACCTGCCAGCACTGCTATCGGCAGTTTCCCACTCCCTTCCAGCTGCAGTGTCACATCGACAGGGTGCACACTACCCAGGAGCCCGCTGCTGTCTGTAAAATCTGTGAGTTGTCATTTGAAACTGATCAGGTTCTCTTACAACACATGAAGGACAGTCATAAGCCTGGAGAAATGCCCTATGTGTGCCAGCTTTGCAATTATAGATCATCGGCCTTTGGTGACGTGGAAACACATTTTAGAACATGCCATGAAAACACGAAGGATTTGCTTTGTCTGTTTTGTCTTAAAATTTTCAAAACTGCAAATTCATACATGAATCATTGTTGGAGACACTGGAGCAAGAAGAGGGTTTTTCCGTGCTCCAAGTGCCGGCTACAGTTTTTGAGTTTGAAGGAGGAAATAGAGCACAAAAGCAAAGATCATCAAACATTTAAAAAACCAGAGCCACTGGAAGGGTTGCCTCCCAGAACGGAGGTTATTATTCAAACTTCAGTTCACTCCAGTGGTACAGAATCTATTATGGTGGGCAACATTGACTTTGGCCTGTCTCCTATAAAAACCAAAAAGAGGAAAAACTCTAGATATTCCAGAGTCCTTTGTAGCCAGGGTTCTGGCTAAATATATGTTTTCCCCACTTCCATGGATTCTAAAAGGCAGATACAAAGCTAGGCCATCTGCATGTCATGACTCATGCTAGCATGCCATGTCCGAGTTTACAGTGACATCTCTATCTCCCTACTCGAAAGAGGCAGTTCAGAAATCTTCATGCCCTTTCTTTACTCAAACGCCTGTACAGAAGTAAACACTACTCTGATCTTTATCATCAGAGATTAAGTTTTACTGTTTTTAAACTTCAAATAAATGTGTTAAATTGCTTTAAAGGGAATCAACATTCTTGTCTTTGACTCTATTTACTATAAATCAGAACCACCACTACCACCCCCCATACTGAGGATTGAACCCAGGACTTTCACACTGAGCTGCATTCCAAGCCATTTTAAGTTTTGAGACGGGTCTTACTAAGTTGCCCAGACTGGGCTCAAGATTCTGATCCTCCGGCCTCACCCTCCCAGAGTGCCTGGATTACAGATGTGAGCCACCATGTCCAGCTTGTGAGGTGCATTCTTGCTGTATGCTGCAATTGTGCATACTTTTTCACTGTTGGGTAGAATTCCACTGACTGAATATGACACAGTTTTCACTTTCCCACTGATGGACTTTGGGGCTGATTTTTTGGCTATTTAGAATAAAGCTACTATTGATAGCGGGAAAATAACTCTCAACCTGTTAGATGTCAGATGTGCTGAGTTCATGATCTACTATCAAGGGATGAAGTCACAAACCAAAAGAGGAAATTGGGAGCGTTGTATTGGAAATAAGAATAGCTTCTAGGTTTCTGGGAGGGGTCATGAGTGGGTGGCTGCTAAGGCTCTTTCTCAGGGGTAATTTATACAGCAAAATCACAATGTAGGTACAACATAGGTCAAACTACAACCTGTAGGATTACAAGTATGGTCACTTAGCTAACATTGATCCCATAGGGAGATGAGTCAGGTGGGTAGGGTAAAGGCATTTTTTTTTAAAGGAATGATTCCAGATGTCCTGGTCCCCCCCACCCGCTATGTGTCTGATGCCTATCTAGGCCCACTGAACCAGATGGCGCTAGTTACCCTATAATCTCAAATTGCTGTTCATCTCTAAGGAGACTTGTAGGCCTGGCTACTGCATCTCCATCTTCAGGCCTAGACCTCTCCCTTTCTTTTTGTACCTGGGATCAATGTTGGCACCTTGAGCTTACTGAGCTAAATCCCCAGCCTGGATCTCTAGATTCCCTTTCCAGCTACAATCTTTGAGTGTCTCTTCTCCTGGCTGACTTCTTCGAGGGCCCAATCCCTGTCTGACTGCATATTAATTTCTCACTTAGCTGTCTTGCGTAAGTTTTCTGATAGACACACTTAATCATTTGGATAGCTGTTGTAAGAAGTGCTGGAGTTGCATCTATTCAGCTTTTTTTAGTGTAGATTCTGCCAAAAAGTTTTCAGAAGTCATTAAAATAATTTAAATGTACACAACTGATACTGAGAATTCCACTGCTACAGATCCAACACGTGGTACTGTAAGTCCTTTCAATTAGTGCCCTTTTTCTTAGCGTTGCAGTGGTATCACATTATGGCTTTAGTTTGCATTTCTCTGATGGGCTAAATATCCCCTGGGGGTTGCGAGTCCGATATCGGCCCGCGCCCTGGTTGGCCCTAGATCTATGATGGCTTAAACCCCTTCTAGGGTCCTAGGGGCATCTCGCTGCCCCGGCCCCTCAGCCTGACACCTGGCCCTGCAGTCACCACCAGGGGCGACAATGCGCGCATGCGCCTACCCGCCGCCCGTGCCCCCGCTCCTGGCAGC
>NW_022900924.1:5937837-5938114 GCF_012274545.1 Fukomys damarensis | reverse complement strand
TCCCCGCCGACCCTGAGCCCCGGGCCGGGTCCCCAGGCCCTGCCCACCCCGGTGGTCTCTCCTAGCGCCGAACGTTAAAGCAAACAAACGGAAACACCCGTAGAGCAGTGTCGTAACGGCAACACCCTTGCCCCATTCCGGTAGCTCTCCGGCCCCGACCCCTGCCCTGGGCGTTTAAAGCACTTCAGAGGAACGTGTCGGCCTCTCGCTCCCGCGGCGCAGCGCCTTGTTTTTCTTATTTGCGAGCTTTCTGGGGCCCTAGTGACACCTTCCCACC
>NW_022900924.1:5899313-5937796 GCF_012274545.1 Fukomys damarensis | reverse complement strand
CCCCGCCCCGCCCCGCCCCGCCCCGCCAGTTTTGACTTGGGAAGTGCGGAGGTGGGGCCTTGTCCTCGCCCAGGTAGGGTAGGTTGGAGGGATGGTTTTGGGGGAAAGGGACTCCCTCATTTCTCTTTTTTGGTTAAGTGCGAGGCAGTTAATAAACACCCAAATGGCAGTGTTAGGCTGCTGGATAGAGTTTTAGTCTTTTAACATGTAAATAACCCGAATCCTTTTCTCTCTGGTTACCTCAAGGATGCGACCTCCTGCTGGGAATATCTCAAGATCAAAAGTTTCAATATAAGGCTCAGGTAAGCGAGGTCTCTATAATAGGGATCGAGTGTTATCTTTTCCCCTTAGCTTTTTTTATTTTTGGTCTGGTGCTAAAACATTACTGTTTAGCATTTCTTGAGGGAATCTGAATGCGTATGATAAATTCAGGCCAGCTGTTTATTTAAATAATACCTCCCCCTTCGATTTTGGAGATTGGACCCAAGGTTTTCTCATTGAGCTATATCTCCAACCCTTTGTTGTGTTTTTCTTTTGAGGCAGGCTTTTGCCAGGTACCTAAATTGTCCTTAGGATCCTCCTGCATCAACCTCTAGGATACCCAGGTTATAAGTTGTGTGCCACCGTGCCCTACCATTTAAATAATTCTTGAGCTCTTTAAGTTGTTTCCTACTACAGAGGAAAATGAGGTGGTGGTGGGATTCTTCCACCTAATAATGTTTTTTTTTTTTTTTTTTTTTTTTTTGGTTTTGAGATTGATCTGGAGCCCACTAGCCCAGGCTGGTCTCTAACTCACAGCGATCCTCCTGCCTCAGCGTCCCGAGTGCTGGGATTACAGGCGTGCGCCACCACACTCAGTTCCTACTATCTTGAGAAAAAAGGAAAGCATCATAGAGTTTTTTTGTTGTTGTTATTTTTCTCCGGTACTGGGGATTGAACTTGGGACCTTGTGCTTGTGAGGCAGGCATGGTGCCACTGAGCAAAATCATAGCTGTTCATTGAAGCCAACTTGAGTTTAAAGTGAGTTGATGCACATACCCTAAGATTTCAGCTAATGAATTTAGGGAAAAGTGTTTTTTAAACTAAGTTTGGTTTATTCACATCTATACTTTTCTTTTTTTCCTTGCAGTACTGGAGATTGAACCTAGGGCCTTTGCACTCAGCTGCATTCCCAGACCTTTTTGCTTTATTATTTTTTCCCCTGAGACCTGTTTAAATTTTGAGACAGGTCTTGCTGAGTTTCTTCAGTTGTCCACATTGTGCTCAAGCTTGTGACCCTTCTGTCTCAACCTGTCAGCATCGGTTTGGCTTCTGTACCCTTTTCCTAAAAGACTGTATCTCATGGGGTAATTGGATTTGACTAGACAGAGGAGGTCATCTGAATTCATTCCATGCTAGTAGGCAAGACTGTGGGCGAATTCCAAGCCAGCAGTTCACAACTCAACAAGACCCATTGTATTAGTTATCTATTGCAGCAAACTATGTGTATTTAGTGGCTTAAAATAAAAATCTTAATTACCTTATATTTTTGGAGATCTGAAATCCAAAAATGGTTTAGCTGACTGGTTCTGGCTTAGGATCTCCCATGAGGTTACAATGAAGATTTTGGCTGGATTGGCAGTTTCTGAAGGCTTGATGGGTTGGATGATTTGCTTTTAGTTGATAACAGGCCCCAGGTACCCACTCTGTGGGCCTCACCATGGGGTGGCGCATGTCATAGCAATTGGCTTTCCTCTGAGTGATTTGAGAGAGCTTGCACCCAAGATGAAGCACTCTGTTTGGTTTTGGGTATCAATCTCAGGGGTGCTTTGCCACTGAGCTGTAATTCCCAGCCTGCCCCTTCGCCTTTATTTTTAAATTTTGAGATAGGGGACTTGAACTTGTGATCTTCCTGCCACAGTTTCCCTCATTGCTGGGATTACATTTTACAGTCCAAAAATAGTGCCTGAGAATTTTAATTTCTCCAGTTCTTTGTCAATAGTTAATTTTTTACCTATTTTTATTAGTACATATTTGTACATATTTATCACATTCATCATAGTGAATTTGTACCTGTACATGATATATCTTACATGATATATCTTGATTTTTTTCCCCTATTCCCCTCCACTCCAACCCTTTTTCCCCTCTTCATTTACAAAAACTTTGTTTCCATTTTTTTCCTTCCATGCCAGACAGGTGTGTGTGTGTGTGTGTGTGTGTGTGTGTAAGTAATGTGATACTAGAGATTGAACTTGGGGCCTTTGCACTGAGCTCTATCCATAGCCTTACTTATTTATTTTGTTTTTGTTTTTCTCTTTTTGAGTCAGGGTCTTCCTATGTAGTTCAGCCTGGCTTTTAACTCACTATGTAGTTCAGACTGGCCTCAAACATGTGGCAATACTTTTGCCTCAGTGTCTTGAGTGCTGAAATTATAGGTATGCAGCACTGTGTCTGACTCTTAATTTTGAGACAGGGGCTTGCTGTGTCACTACCAGTGCTGGGTATGAAGCTGTGATTCTCCTGCCTCAGCCTACCAGAGTGCTGGAATTACAGGTATACACCACCATGCCTGGCTATAATTTATTTTCATAAAATGAACTAATGTTGCATTTCTTACATAAATTCCACTTGGTCACACTGAGGAATGCTTACAATATATTGCTGGAGTTTGTTAGCATTTGGGGGGGTGGTTTGCGTATGTATGTATGTATGTATGTATGTATTTTGAGACAGTCTCACTGTGTAGTTCAGGCTTACCTTGAACACACTGTGTAGTCCAGGCTGGCTTAGAATTCTCTACTGTCTTCCTGCCTCAATCCTCCAAGTGCTGGGATTACAGACATGTGCCACCATGCCCTGCCTGCCTCTGTGTTTATAAGGTTTATAGTATATTTTTGAGATTTGTCTGATTTTTGTGTCAAAGTACAGTACTACCACATAGAATGAGTTGGAGAGTTCTGTCCTAATTTTTGGAAAAGTTTACAGAGGGTTGATTTTCATTCTTTTTTAACTATCTGATAGGGACAGAGGTATATCCCAGTGGTGGAATGCTTGCCTAGCATGCAGTGGGCCCTGAACTCCATACTTAGCACCTGAAAACAAAGTAAGCAAAATAACGAAACATTTGATAGAATCCACCAGGGCCATTTGATCTTGGACTTTTTATTTGGGAAAATTTTTAATTAGTAATTTGATCTCTTTGTTTTAGGGATATTTATATTTTCTGTTTTCTGTTTTGAGTCTTGAAGTTTTTCTTCTAGAATTTGTCTATTTCATCTAGGTTATCTAATTTGTTGGCACAGAACTATTCATAGTATTCTTTCATAAATTTAGTTTTTCCATGATAGTGTGGTATAGTATTTCCTTTTTATTTTTTAAAAAATAATTTATTGAGGTCAGTGTCACAGAACAAGCCATTTTGAAGTCAGCCATTCAGGGCTGTTAGTATATCCGTGATATTATACATGTGTTACTTCTAGCCTCCACACATTTACATATTCCAAGGTAAAATCCCTTACTTACTAAGCAGATTTTCTCCATTTTCCCTCCTTTGTCACCTGTTAGCCATCAGTCTTTATTTAGCCTCCATGGATTACTCTATTTTAGATATTTCCTATAAAATGAAATTATATAACTGTGGCTCCTTTAATTTTATGTTTTCAAGGTTCATCCATGTTGTAGCATGTACTTTATTCCTTTTATGGCTGAGTAATTTTCTGTTGTGTATATGTAACTATTCATTCACTGATGAGCATTTGTATTATGGATTATTCTGAAAAGGTGTGTGTGTGTGTGTGTGTGTGCACCCACCTATACTTGTTTGAGTACGTGTTTCATGTTTTTTTAAATACATCTGGAAATGGACCTGTAAGGCCATACAGTAATTCTATACCTTATGCATTTTAATTTTTTCTTCTTTCTCATCCTTTTCCCTCTCTCTTCTTTTGAGTTTTCCTGTGTATTTGTGTGTGTGTGGTTTTTTTAGGAGCTACCAAACAATTTTCCACAGGAATATTCCAGTCTTTGAAAGACCTTGTTTAATTTTCCGGATCTGAAAAACTTAATTTTGACAATTTTTGCTTTGGTTCTCTTTTTTGATGAAGCATCTGCTGCTTTGAGGTCCTTATTCCACCATTCCCGCTGGTCTTACCCTGATGCTGTGCATTTAAGAAGTTGACCGTGTCATTTGGTTTTGGGTTTTTTTGTTTTTCCTTTGTAGTCTTCTATAACAACTTCTGTTTAGGTCCTTATCACTTGCCTGATAATTCCAAACACTTTCTAAACACTCAACTTTAGTGAAAAAACTTGCCTTTGTTTTGTTTTTAGTTGAATTGCCACCCTGCTCATACCTCCTTTGTAGATATCCTTTGACCAAGATTCTGTTCTTAAGGAGAAAGGAAAGAAAAAGGAAGCTGATTCTTTGTGTTGCTTGGGAGAGGATCACATGAAGGTCTCTAAGTATACTGTTGTTAGAAAAGCTTCCCCCAAGCTATCGGATGCCCAGATGTGATCCTGGCTATGGACATTTATTCTTGTTCTGACCCCAGGGTTATAGAACTCTCACATCTCCTGTAGCAGGATACCTCAGTGGTGCCCAGATTTGAAGAAACTTGGATACTTTTAGGTTTGAACATTTCTTATCCCTTCAGTCCATCTTTGTTGAATTCATTTCTAACTCTTTCTGGATAATTTTCCTCTTATGAATGTTTGAGTGCTTGTCGTGTGCTAGGTACTTCTCTGTACACTTGAGAGAGGTCAGTGAACAAAATAGACAAATATGGGAAAAACAAAGCCAAAAACCAAACTGTAATAGCAGAAGCACAGTCCATTAGAGGAAGAAAGAGAGTAAGGATAGTAAGTATAATAAACGTGTAAATCTTGTGAAATAAAGGTGATACTGTGAAACTTGGAGAATGTGAGGCAGACTGAAGGAAGGGTGCCACATGGCTGGGATGGAATGAATGAAGGCTAGAATAGTGGGAGAAGAGGTGAGAGGGGTAACAGGAATGGGGAGCCTGATGAGGATGTATACATTCTTGACCCAGTGTATAGAAATGGTCATGCCTTGGTTTAATAGTTGCTGCCTTCGCAACCTCTTAGGTTAGTCTTGACTATTTTATACTGCCGTATACCTTGAGCTCATTTATGAAAATGTATTAAAATATTTATGAAAAATATTTACTTGTCTGTTTGTTATTTTTGCAGTGCTGGGGGTTAAACCTCGCTCCCTTAAGTGTATAACACGTGTTCTACTACTGGGCTATGTCCTCTCCTGAAAATATTTTTGTTTTGCTTAGTTCCCCTGGGTTGGAATGCAGATGTTTCCAGTGATTTCTGTGAAGCTACCATTTTCCCCAGAAGTCTGTGTTTGATGGGCGTTAAATTGAGGGAGCACATCCGTAGCCTTATTGGTGAGGAAGGACGAGAGTGTTAGGAGAGAGTGAATGAGGGAGGAGGGCAGGAATCTAAAGGGGTGCCTGGGACTGAGTGAGTGGTAGGCAAGAGAAGCCAGAGGAGCGCTGGTGGCCTGAGAGCTGTTCTCAGAAGTGACTCAAGAAAGACTGATGCCTGCAAAAAGCTAGTTTGTGGCCATCACAGAATGGCCATTGTTTAAATGCACAGGAATAACCTGGGAGGTGGACCATCATCCACTGACTTGTCAGTTGTCTTCGGATTGAAACCTTCCCATTGATTCCTCTTGTGGCCCTTAGTGACTTCCTTGGTAGGAGTATAAATTGATTTTGAGGACAAATCCCTTAGATCTAGTAAATTTTTGTGTGTCCTGTCTACCCCATTATATCAAGATTCTGGTTAATTTGACATTTAAGAGTTGATTCTATCCATTGATAGACATTTTGGAGAACAGGCTTTGGATAGAGCAGTAATGAAAAAATCCTTGGTTAAATGGTTTCTTTCTTTTCTTTTTCTTTTTTTTTTTTTGAGGCAGGGTCTCACTATGTAGTTCCATTTAGGCTGGCCTTGAACTCAGGGCATTCCTCCTGCCTCAGCCTCCAGAGTGCTGGGATTACAGGTATGCGCTACCATGCCCAGCTTGATTGATTTTGAGACAGGGTCTTGCTATATAGTTTGAGCTGGCTTTGAAGTCACTGTGTAGCTCAGGCTGGCCTCATACTCACTGTGGTCCACCTGGCTCTGCTTCCCAAGTGCTGAAAATGCAGATGTGCACCATCACAGCCAGCTTTTATTCTGCTCTTCATTGCTCATCCTGAATAATTGATTGGATTAAGAGTATGGACAGCAGCCAAAAATCCAGCCAAGATCAGCTGGATGAAAGTCTAGTAATGTAACTGGAATCCAGTTAAAAAAAAACAAAACAGGAATTCAGACTACTGTTGGAGGCTGGGGGTCTCCCACCAGTTTGTTACTCAGTGTGAATTCTCTCCTGCTGGTAGTCAGCTGATCTCTCTCCCTGTGCCTTTTCTCTGTGGTGGGTCAGAGGGGAAGCAAGGTCCGTGGTCTCTTTTTATAAGCACACTCACTAATCATGAGGGGGCCTCACCCTTGAGACCTCATTTGAACCTGATTACCTCCCCAAGGTCACACCTCCAAATGCCCTCATCTTAGAGGTTATGGCTTCAACATACAAATTTTGGGGGCAGGACACAGTTCAGTCCATACCATTATCTAATGTATATCCTCTAGAATTAGAAGAGTCATTTAACATTTGGGAATAGCGGAAGAATGTAGTTGGTATTTTAAGATTCACCTAGTGCTGATGTAATTTGGAGAACAAAAGAGAAAAATTTGGAGTTTGGTACAGATGTACAAGTATAAAAATGGACCTGATCCTAGAAGGTGGTGCTGATGTAGACGTAGGGGCCAGCAGGAGTAGAAATAAAAGATGGTTAGAATGAGCAATACTTTATAATTTATTTAGAATTACCTACAAAGGACTGTGACTTAATTTGATGATAAGTGAAAGAGATGTAAACAAGTTTTAAAAAAAAATAGAGAAAAATGAAGTGAAAAAGTGAATCCAGTGAGCCACTTTAATGCATTTTTAGGATCTGAGCAATAACACCTTCATCAGAAACAGATGCATTAAGTCACAGTTCTGTTGGAGAGATAATAGAACTAGAATTTCAGAATAATGCATTTTTAGGGTTATCTGTAAAACTTCCAATAGTATATAACTTTTTTGGACTTTAAAATCTATCCTCAGATATATCTGATGACCATATTCTTGTTATCTTTTGACTATGGTATCAGAATATTAACAATTTTGATTTAGAATTTCTTCTTTAGAGCGAAGGCATATATAGACTACCTAGACCGTCATTACTAAAAGATGGAAGTGGCTTAGGGAAGGTTTGATTTGGCTAGAGGTTTGTCTTAGTTACTTTTTACCCGGTGCCCAAAGTTGAGAGGAAAGTTTATTTAGCTCATAGTTTGTAGAGATTTCAGTCCATAATCGGGTGTCTCTAAGGACGGATGGCATCGCAGAGGAGAAAGAGTTTGTAGCAAGCAGAAGGTAGCACAGCAGTAAGGGACCTTAACAGCATCTTTTTGCCCCTTTTGTTTTATATCTAGGCTACAAGGATTGCGATGGTGCCAAACCAGTTATTGGACTCATTTAGTAGTCACACACCTTAATCCCAGCATCAAACACTCTAGATTTAGCCACCTCTGAAAAAGCCCAACTATGACTATGAGGCTATAGGAGGACCTGTAGACACAAGCCATAACAAAGGTTCTTCTGGTAAAGCCTGGAGCCATTTTCGGTTGTCACAATTGGGGGATTGCTGCTGGTGGTAAAGTGAATCCAGTATAAAGGAAAGATCTCAGGATACCCTGCTATGTACCTGAAAGTTACCCACATAAAAACTACCTGGTTTAAAATGTCCGAAGTGCTTAGGTTGAAAAACACTTGGATAGTGTGATATTTATCTTGGAGTTAGGGAATTGAATACAGACAGACTAAACCTGTGTTAGTTGAATCCAAAGACCAGTGTTTTCAGATTTGCCTAACTTTTTTCAAACATTACATATAGACCATTTACTTGATCTCCCAGGGCCTGTGCACTGAGCTACATTGCCAAGTCTTTTTCATTTTGTTCATTTAGCTAAGTTGCCCAGACTGCTTAAACTTGTAGTCTTCCTTCCGCAGCCTCCCAGAACGCTGGGATTATAGGTATGTACCACCATGGCCTGGCTGCTTTGATTTTTTTTTTTTTTTCCCTAGACAGTCTTGCTGTGTAGTTCAGGTTAGTCTAGAACTCATTGCATAGCCTAGGCCGGCCCCAAACTCACAGTGATCTTCCTCTCTCAGCCTTCTGAGTGCTGGGATTACAGGGGTATGCCATCATGCCTGGCTGATCTTAATCTTGAAGTTTTTAAGTCATACCTTTTATTACATACTAGACTGTAAGCGTCATGCATTCACCACTGTCTACTTAGTGCTTGACATTGTACCTGACCAGTGTTAAACAAAATACGTAGTGAGGAAAGTAGTAATTTTATTGTTTAATATTTTTAGTTGACTTCCAAAGTGATACAAGAATAAATAATATGTTTGTTCCAAAATGTAATGTGATATTCTAATTAAAATAAATGTAACATTCATTGCATGTTAGATCGACTTTCACCTCTATAGAGTGGATTATCTGGTTAGAAGGGTCCAGTTGGGCTACAGTGAATTTGACATGTTTTCAGAAATCAGTGAGTTATGGACTATGGTTTAAAGTGCTTACATTTTGTTCACTTGAGACCAGTGTTTTTCAGACCTCTTGTAATAACTCATTAATGAGTCTTGACTTTTGTGGATCACAGTCAACTTAAGAAAAATGAAGTAGAAAATATTAGAATTCATTGAATGTAGCAAAGGCGGTTGTTATTTATATATAACATCTGGCATAGTTTGATTTTTTTTTTCCTTCTGATACTGGGAATTGAACGCGGGGTCTTCATAATAGACTACATTCCCAGCCTTTTTAAAAATTTGAGATGGTCTCTAAATTGAGAAGGCTGGACTTAAACTTGTGATTCTCCTGCCTCAGCCTCCCAGAGTGCTGGAATTATGGGCATGTACCACTATGCCAAGCCTGGTCAAAAATATTTGTGAAAAAAGCTAGCAACCTTTAATCTTTTAATAGCTTGCAGAATTTCTGATAAGAGTAATAGAAACTATGGAAATAATGACATATAATCAGTTTTATAAATAAAAGCTCTTACTAGTGAAAGTTGCGATTTATTAGGTTATTCATCAAATTCTGCATTTGCTTAGTATCTGTGTTATGCAGGCACTGTCAACAGAAGATACAGTCCCTGCCCCTTGGAATTTATCTTGTATTGGTTGGATAAAAAAGAATCAAGATAAATGAGTTCAGTTTATCACGTGATAATTGGTTATATTACTTGAAGGTGAAAGAGAAGGGAATGAGATTGATAAGACAAATTAGAGGCTGGCTGAAATATTTGAGGACCACCTTGAGAAGGATGCTTGGAACAACAGAGTCCTGAAAGTGTTAAGCCGGCCATGTAGGTATCTGGGCATGTAGGTAGAAACAGTAGATACATGGGTCCTAAGCAAGGTAAAGGATTTGGTGTGCTTATGAAATAGCGAGGGGATCAGGCATGGTGGTACACGTTTGTAATCCCAGTATTTGTGAGGCTGAGGCGGAAGGATTACTGCAAGTTCAAGGCCAGCCTGAACTACAGAGTGAGACTATCTCTAAACAGCATAAATCAAAACAAAACTGAAATACACTGAAAAGTAAAAATCTTGCTAAAGAAGATACAGTTAGTCTGTGGCAGATTGAGGATTCCAGTTTAATCTGCAACTTCAGAACCCATGTTTTTAAACACTGTGCTGTGCTGCCTTTGTAAAAATACTTATCCTTTCATGTGATTTGACCTTGATTAATTGCTAGAAGATTTTTTTTTTTGAGTGCAAGAGATTATAATCAGTTTAGGGCAAAGCTGTGAAACTGATTCTGGATCACAGAGACTTTATTTCTTTTAGCATAAATTTTAAGTTACTATTTATTCTCTTTGAGTCCTAGTGTCTTTGTAAAATAAGAATATTTTTAACTACCTCAGAGTTTTGGAGAATTAAGATAATGTATTTTTGTATATTTATTGATGTGTAGTGTGTTTGTACTTAGGTGGCAGAGGATAAAAGGAAACACTGGACTTGCGGCCCCATCTTTCAAGAATAGAAAAATTAGAAAATGGAACAACCATGTTTGTTATGTGAAGAACAAGACCCAGAATCAGAACCACAGAAAAGTACAAAAGAAACCAAACAAATGGATGATGAAGACGCTGAGCTCATCTTTGTTGGGGTGGAGCATGTAAATGAGGATGCTGAGCTGATCTTTGTTGGGGTGACATCAAAAGCAAAGCCAGTTGTTTCAAACATTTTAAATAGAGTCACCCCAGGTTCGTGTTCAAGGAGAAAAAAGTGTGGTCACCTCAGAAAAAATGCTGCTCATAGATTGCAACCTACAAGTCAGGTGACCTCTCCATCAGAAACAGTGACTGTCTTGTCAGATTCTCCATCTGAATCAAGATCAACAGATAGTCCTATTGTTATTGAACCTTTGCCTGGACCTGCTTATGAAAGTAGTTCTTCACAAGTCGTGCCTAGTAGCTCTTCAGGGTTAGGCTCTCCTTTGGTTACATTAACAAGTTCATTGCATCATCCAGGAAAAACAGTATTTTCAGTAGGAGATACGAATGAAAGTCAGTGTGTATCAAAGCGATGTTCTACTTCTGAAGTAAATAGCACAAATTCTAAAAGTCCTAAACTCAGTGATGAAGTAAAAGGAGGAATTTCTTCGGCTTTGTCTGCTTCAGATATTTCTCGTACATTGAATCTTCAGCAAAGTACACCCTGGAATGATCTTCATACCTCATTAAGCCATGTTCAGAATACAGCGCCTTTTCCAGCAGCTTTTCCAAAGGACAGTATCCATTTCAGGCCTACAAATGTAAATCCTGATATGGAAAGTAGATTGGCAAAAATTTCAAGTCCAACAAGTCAAAACAAGACCTTTGATCCCAAGACAGGAAGTCTGATCCTGTTGCTTAGTGACTTTTACTACGGATATCATAAAGGAGATGGGCAGCCAGAACAGAAGACTCACTCAACCTTTAAATGTCTCAGCTGCTTGAAAGTTCTGAAAAATATTAAGTTTATGAATCACATGAAGCACCATTTCGAACTTGAGAAGCAGAGAGGTGACAGCTGGGAAAACCACACCACCTGCCAGCACTGCTATCGGCAGTTTCCCACTCCCTTCCAGCTGCAACGTCACATTGCAAGTGTACACACTACCCAGGAGCCCTTTGCTGTCTGTAAAATCTGTGAGTTGTCATTTGAAACCGATCAGGTTCTCTTACAACACATGAAGGACAATCATAAGCCTGGGGAAATGCCCTATGTGTGCCAGCTTTGCAATTATAGATCATCGGCCTTTGGTGACGTGGAAACACATTTTAGAGTATGCCATGAGAACACTAAGAATTTACTGTGTCCGTTTTGTCTCAAAATTTTCAAAACTGCAGCACCATATGTATGTCATTATAGGCGACACTGGGGAAAGAGTATTCACCAGTGTTCTAAATGTCGGCTTCAGTTTTTAACTTTTAAGGAGAAAATGGAACATAAGACCCGGTGTCATCAGATGTTTAAGAAGCCTGAGCAGCTGGAAGGATTGCCTCCAGGAACAAAAGTTGTCATTCAAGTGTCACTAGGACCTAATCAGCCAGGCTCAGTGAAACTAGCATCGATTACTATGGGCACAGTTGAGTCTGAACCATCTCCCCTCAAGTCTAAAAGCAGAATTTCAAAAAATCCCCATTAATTTTAGTTGCGATAAACCAAAACATTTTAATCCAAAGCAAAAACCCCTGTAAAAACAACACATCATACATTATTCAGTAGCACCAAAAATAGTGAAATAAATTAGATTTTTAGAAAAATTTAATTTTTGGTTTTTTGAGACAGGGTCTCACTGTGAACTAACTGTGTAGCCCAGTTTGCCCTCAAACTCACAGTAATCCTCCTGGCACACCTGACAAGGAGGATAATGAAATTTTGTGTTTTGTTTTGTTTTTCCTTCCCAGGACTTCACGTTTGAGAAGTGTTCTGCTTTTGAGCCACATTCTTGGCTACTGTAGTACTGTTTAATCTGACTTTTGTGGTATTTGTTACTTAAAATATATTACCTGGTTTTCATATTAACTGGTTGAACACATGAAAGATGTATGTTTGAGTGAGAGAAAACAAAAGTGAAAATTATTTATTATTTGATATTCGTATTACTCTTAACCTTGAAAATTTTTATATATAGAATTTGTAGTTTTTAAAGTATTTAATTTTTTTCTTTGTATTAGTTTTTTTTGTTTTTTGTTTTTTTTTTTGTTTTTTGTTTTTTTTTAAATTCAGAATGGCTTTGTTATGTGCCCTGGCCCTTGAACTCCCAGAAGTGCCTCTGTGATGCTGCCGTAAAGTAACCTGGTTCCCAAACGTTGTGTGTGGACTTGGAGAAGCTATGGCATGCGTGGAGACCAGGAGGGCAGAGGTTAACAAAGGAAGAGCAGTGGTTCCTTGTCCCAATTGATGATAAATACACGTTTACTCCAGTCTTGGGTCTAAGGTAGAAAACTGCCTCAGAGGGAACATCCAGGCAAGCAGAATGATTCTAACAAAATGCCCGGATTTGGTAAAGTACTCCTGCAGATTTGAACAAGCTTCTGTGTTTCCTTAGTTTCATATGAAGAAGCAGCAGCAATTCCGTTGCATGGTCTGAAGGGAAACGATTCATTCTCTCCCCTTTTCCTTCTGGGAAGCCATTAGCAGATAGTGAAGTATGAAGTGGCTGTTCACCTTTGCCTGTGCCAACAAAGCATGTTAGGTTTCCCAAAAGAGGGAAACTCTGGTATCCAGAGTTTAAACTGTACTGGACTCACAGTTTTAACTGAAGAGGGCCAAACAAATGGTATCTTCTAGTTAATGGACTAAATTTAATTCTCCTACTGTTAGGCTAGAGTGGGGGCTTGTCCAAGAACCGGGTACAGTGGACAGAAATAGCCCAGAATACTGGTCCATTGCAGGGCCTTTACTTCTGTGTTTTAGTACATGTGCATCTTACACTAGTTGAACATACAGTGTGTGGAGTTTTATATCTTGCCCTGGGCATGAGTGTAGTACACTTAATAGTTGAATAGTTTTTCTTTTGTGTATGTGTAACTTCTTAAGTGATCACACTGATACTGTTTGGGTTTTACTTGAAGCACTCTAGCGTGCAAGAAATATTTTATCATTAACTTTAAGATTTTATAAAGTTTTAGAGTTAATATCCTTCATGTAATATATCCTATTATTTATCCTGTCACTGTATCATAGAGGAACCTTTTTCCTTGCCTTTCCCAGGGGCTTTTCCACAGAACTGTGGCATACCCTCTGAATATTGGTTCCAAAACAGTGAACTTTGCCTGCTTCTGTGAAATCCTAGGATGTGTACTTGGATCTGTTCTAGTGCTGTTCTTTGTTGTTCTGCCTTCAACCTAGATGCCCACCAGTCAAGGAATTTAGGGTCCTGGCTGTAGATGTAGGGTTGGAGAAACTTCTTTTACTCCTTTCTTAAGTGTACCTTATTCTCAGTCCTCATTTGTTCATATGGTTAAATTTTCTAAGCTTTCACAAAAAGCTGATAAGAGATAATTATAGCCTGGTGTGGTTGTTCGTGCCTTTAATCCCAGCACTTGGGAGGCCGAGGCAGGAGGATTGCCACAATTTTGAGGCTAGCTTGCGCTTTATAGTAAATTCAAGGCTAGCCAGAACTACATAGTGAGACCCTGTCTCAAAAGGCCAAAAGAAAGGCGGGGGGGGGGCGCGCTATAATATAGAATCTCTTAGAATGGAGGAATGTGGCACTACAAACAACTGAAGGTGTAAGTAGATTCTTTTGTATGTACATATTTGCTTCATGAATGATTGGTTAATTGATTTGCACCTTGAACATTTTGCTAGGCGTGGCGGGGGGGGGGGCGCGCTATAATATAGAATCTCTTAGAATGGAGGAATGTGGCACTACAAACAACTGAAGGTGTAAGTAGATTCTTTTGTATGTACATATTTGCTTCATGAATGATTGGTTAATTGATTTGCACCTTGAACATTTTGCTAGGCGTTTTCAGTTTGATTATTTATGCCAAGGCACATTGCTAAAATTTTACACTGAATGCTTTCTCTAGATGTAGAAAGTGGTCGGTTTTAGTTTACTTGATTTGTATGTGTATGTGTGTTTGTGTGTTTGTCTTCGATTTTTCTGGTGAAAACTCCTGTGTAAAATAAATCTGCCCATTTCAGTGTACTTTGTTCTGATGGTAAAAATGAAATGTTTTAATTCCATGTTTTAGTGATTGTTTAGTTGCTTAGTATTATCAGCACTGTTACTGTTGTTTCACTAAAGCATGCTCCTAAGGAGTACAACTGTCAGTTATTGCCAACTACAAGTTCCAGTGATCTGGCCCCTGCTACCTCCTCTCTCTCCAGTTTTCTGCCGTGCTTCTGTACCATTTTCTTCAGCAGTAACTGTTTTGCTACACTGACCTTGTTATTCCTCAAGTGAATCACATTTTTCCGGATCCAAAGGCTGCACATGCTATTCTTTTCTTTAGAATGCCTTCCCCTAGGCCTGCATGGCTTGCTACCTCACTTAATTGCTTGACACTTTCTTTGGTTCATTGAGCTCACAAAGGTTCTTAGAATGACTAGAAATCTCCCCTGCTGTTTAAAAAAACCTTATTCCTTCTCCCTTAAAGGCACTTTACCTCCCCACACACCTTCCCTCTCCAACCTGGGTAAATTTCCTAGATTTTCACAAAAAAAGCTAGGAAGGAATCACCCTCAAGGGCTTTGCTTCTTTCTTAGAATTGAGCTAGCTTGAGTCAGTTTCTGTGCCTGCAGCTAAAAGAAAATATAGTGAAGTGAGTCAAGAGCTTTGTTTTTCTATTGATAGCTCTCTATTTTTTTAAGGCAGTGTCACTTTGTTCTGTTTACAAATGTATTGAATATCTGTCCAGATTACTATTTTGTTATATTTTGTGAATTTCCTTGTCTATTTTGCTTGCTTGTTTCAGATAAAATTTATTATTTTATTAATGTTGCCAAAAGCTAAGTAAAATAGCAATTATATTAATAAAATGTTTTATGAAAAAATATTTTTGCTGTATTGTCTTTCTGCCAATAACATGGTATGTTTTTAGTTTATTTGTTCCCTGCTGGCATTATTGCTTAATCTTACTTCATTGGCCTGGACTTCTAAACAGTGATATATATGATGGATATGGAGTTTTTGTTTTGGTACCGGGGATCGAATTCAAGACCCTAGACTAGTGAGGCAGGTGGTGGAACCACTGAGCTAAATACCTGGCACATGGAGTTTTTGTTCTTAATGAAAAATGTCTTACTATTAAAGTTAATATGGACTGAGGATTTAGCTTAGCGGTAGAGCACTTGCCTAGTATATGCTAAGGTACTGGGTTTAATCTTCAGCACCACAAAGCAAAGAAAAAAAGAATGTGTGTCTTAAAGACTTTCTATTTCAACTTTTAGGATCTTTAAAGAGGATTGCTTTATTTTATTGGATAGTTTACAAGTTTATTTTTTCAATAAGGAAGGAATTTAAGACATTACCTAATTCTGATTACAGTTTTTGCTTAATCCCAAACATTTTGATGCATATTTTAATTTAAATTTTTCATTCTTACTAATTTTTGGAAAATAATTTAAAAGATTGAAAATTTTGTAGTCTAAGTGGCTTCTTAAAATTTACCATGCTAGAGATCAGCACAGGGCCTCACACATAGCAAGGCAAGGATCCTACCACTCAATTACACTCCTGCCTCCTAAGCAATTTAATTTCTAGTTTTATCATGAATTGAGTTTTCCTTGGAGCTTTGAAGGATACGTTTAAGTGTGTGAGTATGTGTATACAGTGGCATATCTAAAAATACTCTTCAAATTACTGCATAGGTTATTAAAAAGATTTAAAATTTCTGTGGTAAAGATAAATTTTAATTACAGACCCCCTTTCAGTTAATGTAGTATAAAAGATAATTCCTAGTTACAAAACTATGAAACCAAACTGAATATCAAAGTTGTTATACTCAATGTTAACTGCATTATCAAAAGTAATGACAGTAGGATCTATGGCAATACAAAATCTTGATTATAATGTAGAGTGAGAAAGCATAGAAAGTTCTATATACTTTTTATTATGTTTGCTGCGGTTTACAATCTTGGGGAGTGGTTACATGTACACATTACAGCTGGTTTTTTTACACACACACCCCCAGCGCCGGATTTACAGGTGTCACCACCACACTCAGCTAGAAGTTGTCTAGAGTTACACATAGTAATAGCTATAAAAAAGGAACAGGCATTCAGGAGGCTGAGGCAGGAGGATTGCTGTGAGTTCAAGGCTAACCTGAATTACCTAGTGAGACTCCGTTTCAAAGGAAAGGGGATTAACCCCCCCACAAAAAAGAACTATCCTGGGCTGGAGATAGAGCTCTGGTAGATACTTAGAATGTGTGATGTCCTGGGTTCAATTCCCAGTACTGGATAGTGATTTTTTTTTGCCATCCAAATATTATTTTGCCTTTAAAATGTATTCATTATATGAATAGAAGGAAGTGGGTAAGTGGATTCTGTCTCAGGGAGTAACACTTGAGGTTACTCTTTCCTTCTTGGTTATAGATTGGAATGAACACAGCTGCTAGTGTATGATAAGGTTGCTCCCATGCACATGAGTTTTAAGGCAAATAACTGGCAACCTATGGTCTGGAGGTTTCATTTAAGAATTTAAACAAAAGCTTTGTTAGAGAAAGCAGAAGGTGAGTGTGCCAGAGACCAATATGTACTCCTCGAAGCCTGAAGTAAGTACTGAATGCTTCGCAGAGAAAAGTTGGCTGACCCTTGTTACAGATTATGAGTTGTTTAGACTCATACATTCTTATGTATTCTAATGGCTTTAGTAGAGCTTGGAATGTATATGTGATAAAGCTTCATGATTCCTTGATCCTAACCAGTGGTAAACAGTCCAAAGCAGTGGAAAGAGATAAATGGCCAGAAAATGACAGAACAGGAAACATCGTAGGGGGCGTGTAGGAATAGATGTGAACGTACACGACAAAGCCATGATAACCTTTTTTCTGTGCCCCCCCCACTTTTGAGACAGTCTGATCCTTCAGCTATAACTTCCCATGTATTTTAGTGACATACCACTGCTAGCTCCATTTTTCAGGCTTGCTTGTTTTTTAATATATTAAACATATCTGGAAAAAAGTTATTTATTGCTATATAACAAATTACCAACTTAACATTGTTTTTCCTGAGAGTCTCACTATTTAGTTCAGGCTGACCTCAAACTTAACTATGTAGCCCAGGCTGACCTAGAACTCGGGGTGATCTTCCTCCTGCCTCATGTCCTGAGGTCTGGGAATACAGGAATATACCACCATGTCCAGCCAAATGCGTATTTTAAACATGATCTCATGGTTTCTAAGCATCAGGAATCCAAGAGCAGCTTGTTTGGGTTATTCTATCTCAGGATCTTACTAAATTGTAGTTACCGGAAGGCTTTGGTGGGGCTGGAAGATGTGAGTCCAGGATTGGCTAATTCCTGGATATTAGGAGTAGGCTGGCGTTCAACTGCGTGTGCCTCTTCTGGGTTGAGTGTTTTCAAAATATGGTTATCTGGTGTTTTAGTTTCTTTTCTCATTGCTGTGACAAAATACCCGACACCCAAAGTTAAAAGAGGAAACTTTTATTTGGTTTACAGTTTGCAGAGGTTTCAGATCACTGAATACTCTGAACCCAATCCAGAAGGACAAATTCCCTAGATCGCTGCCATTCTGGAACACGGTGCCCTGGGGCTCTCTTCTTAAAGCTCTTTCACTTGTGCAATTTTCAGGCTGCAAAGGGTAGAGACCTGCTTCTTTCTGTGATGCCCTCAGGCCATCTTTTCTATTCTCCTTTTTAAACAACCATGGTTCCTCTGCTCTATCTTTGCAGGCCACGTATTTACTCTAGCTTCCTTTTTGGCCAAGCTCAAAACATTTTAAATCATTCTGCTGGGATCTTTGCTCTAGATTCTCAACGTAAATCTGACTAATAGCCCCCAACAATAGCCATGCCACTGCCCCAGCATTAGACTGCCTTGAAATTACTTCTGCACTATTAATTAGTCCATCATCCTTAATCTCAAGCCTCAGGCAAAGGCTCTGGACGTGAGCAAAATGCAGATAAACTTTCGGCTAAGACATAACCCAGATCATGTGGAGTCCAACAGCCAGTGCAGTCCTTCCCTGCAGAAACCTCCTCCTAGCCTGGTCTTTACCAGGTTTCGGGTCTTCTGAGGTCTGACCTGAATCACCCATACAGGACAGCCTAAGGCATCTACATTTTCAACTGGTATCTCCAAACCTTTCCAAACTTCCCACAAGCCACTCCCAAAGGCACCTGAACCACATATTCAGGTATAGTCACAGCGATGGGTGCACTCCTGGTAGCAAATTGTGTCTTACTTTTCTTGCTGCTGAAACAAAGTATCCAACACCCAAAATTAAAGGAGAAAAAGATTTGTTTGGTTTACACTTCACAGAGGTTTATTTCTATAACTGACTGGCTCCAAGGCAGAATAGCTTGGCAGAGGAGAAACAGTTTATGGTGGCCAGAAGTAGCAAAACAACAAGGGACCTCAACACCATTTTTCTGCCCCTTTTATTTAGACTACTTGGGGCGGGGTAGCACTCACACCCTCAATCCTGTACCCTTGGGCCTAGCATTGCACCAGTGACTCAGTCACACACTTTAAGCCACTTCCAAAAAGGTTACATGAGGCCCTGGGGTGACATCTCAGCATAAGCCACAGCATCTGGCTAGAGTAAGAGACCCAACAGAGTGTGCACTGAGGCTGCAGTGCCATTTATGACCTCTTCTCAGAAGTTACACTCACTTTTACAGTATTCTGTTCATTAGAAATGAGGTACAAATCTAGCCCCATCGTGTAGAAAAGGAGAATTGCACACCTTTGAAGGAAAAAATATCAAAGAATTCTGAGGACGTAATTGAAAGCCACTAGGACATCCTGTATCCACAAAACACATACCTCCCATGTGAAAAATATGCTAACCCTTTGCTAAGGCTTCTCAAAATTTTATTCATTACAGTATTAACTTTTAAGTCCACATCTCATCTAAATCAGATCTGAATGTGGGGCAGGCTCCTACACATACTCCTTATGTGTAGTATTTCCATTACTATTTCTTAAGATCAGAAGTCCTATGATCTAAAGAAACAATTTATCTGCCCACCCACGCACACCCCCAACATACAGTGGTTGGTTAGTTAAAGATTAACCTTCCTGAACACTGCTGTTACACTGATGGTATTGTTTGGAGCCAATAATTCAGTCTTGAAAACCAGCCATTGTGCTGTTCTCAGGGAACATAGCTGTCTAAATGGGTTATAGACCATTAAAGTGTGCTGTGTTAGGGGTAGGGATGTAGCTTAGTTGTAGAGTGTTTGTCTAGCATGCATGAAGCCTGACATTCTGCCCTCAGTAACACACACACACACACACACACACACACACACACACACACACACACACACAATTCCATGTCTTAGACTCAGAACCCCTTATCTAGATTGCCCCTGGGAGTCCTCCTTCCCCCTCAGGGTGGTGGCCTGTGCTACTGAACTGGGAAGGTCTTTCGCTGGACGAAGCCTCTCTTAATCGATTGGTCCAAGCACAGACCAAACAGAGCTACTGCCATCTCTTTAAGTCAGACTTTTTACTAATTTCTGAATCCTCGAAATCTCTGGATTAGTCACTCAGTACAGTCCACACTCAGGAAGGGCTTACAGAGGGGCATAAGTGGGTGAAGGTGAACTCCACTGGGAGTTGTTGCAGTGGTTTCCTACCATGGTCCCCTCTCTAGTCCCCAAAGATTCCGATCTCTCTCAGACACTAGACATAATTCCTTGTCTTGTGTGCTGAGAAGCAGGGGTAAGTATGAACAAGGGCATTCTTGTCTCACGTCCCCATATGTCTGTGTCACTGTGGACATGGTTGCTGTACCACAGGGCGCAGTAGTAGCTGGCCTCATCCTCATGCTGGACCCCTGTGATGGTGAGGGTAGCCTTGTCTCCAAGCAGGGAGCCTGAGAATCGGGCAGCGACACCTGGGATCCGGTGGCTGGTGCTGGCTATTAGTCCCTGCGGTGCTTTGTAGGGTTCCTGTTGGACCCAGGCAGCATAGTTACGGTTGTGACAGCTCCAGTACTAGAGCCACAGGTGAGTGTGACCGTCCCTCCAGGAGATGCGGGCAGAGAAGGTTCCTGAGTCACCACAGCCTGGAAATAAGAGGAGATAGAGGCAACACTGCTGCCTTCCACATCCCCAGCCAGAAAGTCCCTCCTGACCTGTGATGTGAGCCAGAAGTGTGGTGTAGACAGCCCAGGACTGCTTTTCCAGACTGCTTAGCACACAAGTGCTCTCCAGCTCTTCTTATCACTCCTAATACCCTGCTGCAGGGGAGGCAGGGTTTTCATGCAAATTGGGTTGGTCTCCCAAGGTGTTCAGCACCTTGGCCAGGTCACACCTCCTGAGACAAGCCCACAGTAAGCGTGTGATAATGGACCGCACATCCACAGAACTTTTGAGATGTTACTTTATCTCCAAGGGTTTAGCCCACTGCTCCCTCTAGTGTCAACAGTGAAAATACCACCGATGGAATGATGCATCCCTGCAGGTGTTTTCCTATTTACAACACCTTTTCCTGAGATCTGGAGGTTTTAATTTTCTCAGTACATCAAATTTAGTGCCTGTAAATTCTTCAGGAGGAAACTGAATGGAGATATTTTGAGCAGTGGAGACCTGAGTAAATAACCACTTCCCTCCAAGTCATAAACCTCAAATATCTTGAGTAGAGGAGCTGAGACCTTAAATTCTTTTGATCTGTGAATTTAGGTTTCTTGGAAACTCAGGAGGAGCAGACATGTGTAGGCCACAGTGTGGACTTTCCAAGGATTTCTGAGCACCTGCAGCTACTGCCAACTCTAGGATGCTCCTTTTATGTTCTCTTCAGTTCTTATGATCTATTGTTTTTTAATACTTGTACAAATATGAGTCTTTTACCAACACCATCAGCACCGTCAGTTACAGGATTCTGAACTCAGGGACTTGAGATTGGGTGTTATGAGCTCTGTTTACCCAGAGAGGAAGCACCTGCTGTAACTTCTAACTCAGGCCACTGAGCACAAACTGGGTCGTTAACTGTGTGCCCTGTGTGTCTGTTTCAGGCTTTGCCAACCCTTGAGAAGGCTCCCAGTGCCCCCTACTGTGTGAATTTCACATGTGGAACTGCTTTCATTATGTCCCATAAACCCCTGTATGTTGTATTGGCATTATCATTAAATTATAAAAACTAATTTCTTCATTTCCTTAGTGGCCCATTGGTTGTCCAGAGGAGTGTTGTTCAGTTTCCATGTGTTTGTGAAGTTCTTGCATTTTCTTAGGCTATTGATCTCCAGTTTAATTATGCTACGATCTGATAATATACAGGGGATAACTTCAATTCCTTTGCATTTACTTTAAACCTGTTCTGTGAGCTAGTATATGGTCTGTTTTGGAGAATGAAACATGTGTAGCTGAAAAGAATGTATATTCTGATTTTGGGGGGTGGAACACTCTAGATTTCTATGAAGTCCATTTATTCAAAAGCTTGGTTTGATTCTAATATTTTGTTGTTGATTTTTTTGTCAAGATGATCTGTCTGTTTGTGACAGTGGGGTATTGAGTTCCCCCACTACAATTGTATTAGTGCTTATTTAGTTTTTCATGTCCCTTAATATTTGTTTTGTACATTTGGTGCCATTAGTATTTGGCGAATATATATTTATGATTGTCACTTCTTCCTCTTGGATTGTTCCCTTTACAAGGATGTAGTGACCTTCTTTGTGTCTCTTAATTAGTTTTTTTGTTAAATTTATTTTGTCTTCCAATAAGATAGGTACCCCTGATTTTTCATTGAGGTTCCTATCACACAGATAACTGTTTTCCATTC
The DNA here is from genome assembly GCF_012274545.1 of Fukomys damarensis. Taxonomy (NCBI): domain Eukaryota; kingdom Metazoa; phylum Chordata; class Mammalia; order Rodentia; family Bathyergidae; genus Fukomys; species Fukomys damarensis. The sequence goes on along the minus strand of NW_022900924.1, from coordinate 5,915,708 downwards.
TTTTACTTTTAGTGTTATGAGTTTCTTTTTTAACTAGGTGTGTTTCTTGTATACCACACATTTTTAAATTTTGCTTCTTAATCCACTCTGCTAGTCAGTTTCATTGGATTGGTGAGTTGAGGACATTAACATTGATGTTTATAATTGATATGTATGGACTTATCATTGTCATGTTATTTTCCTGTTGTTGGCTCTTTTTTATTTTCCCCTTTCTCCCTTTAATTTCTTGCCTTGCCTGATGAAATATTTTGGATTTGCTCTGGTGCCCTCATGGAGTCATGACCTTCACTGTCTTTTTCTAGGATATTGTTTAGAATTGTTTGAGTGCTGGCTTGGTATTCATGAAGTTTCTCAGGTGTTCTTTGTCATGGAAGTATCTTATTTCACCATCCATTTTGAAAGAGAGTTTTGCAGGATACATCAGTCTAGGTTGGATGTTCTTTTCTTTTAGGGCTTGAAATACCTCACTCCATGCTGTCCTTGACTTAAGGGTTTGTGTTGAAAACCTGCTATGATTCTGATAGGCTTTCCTTTGCATGTGATTTGTTTCTTTTCTCTAACTGCTTGTAGTATTTTGTTCTTCTGTTGGGTTTCTGGTATCTTGACTATTACATGTCTGGATGTAGATCTTTTTTTTTAGTCACGGCTAGTTGGAGTCCTGTGTGCCTCATTTATCTGTATGTCAAATTCTTTTGTCCTATTTGGGAAGTTTTCTGTCATTAATTCTGTGAACAGTTTTTTTTATGTCATTTGTATTTTCTCTTGCTTTTTCGTGGACTCCTATCAGTCCTATATTATTCTTCTTTGTGTCATCTAGGATCTGTTGGATTGATTTCTCATGGTCCATTACTGTTTTTAAGAGATCTCTCTTTTCATGGTCACTGACTGCCATCCTGTCTTCCATATCTGATATTCTGTCTTCAGATTGGCTCACTCTGCTGACTGTACTTTCAATAGAGTTTTTAAAATTAATTTTATTGGTACATTTAATGTATACAATATAATGGCATTCATTGTTGGAAATTTGTACCTTTACATAATCAAACTTGGTTCTTATTTTTCCCCATTTCCCTGCCCTCCCTTCAGTCCCTCTCTCCTCCCTATCTACAAAGTCTTTGTTTTCATTACTTTTTATTTTCTCATATTAATTCTACTCCCTTCTTTCCTTTTCCCTACCCCTCCCATTCCCTCTTCTTCTTTGTCCATTTTCTTCCTATTTCACATTATCTATTATACCTTTTAGTCCTTATTTTCACTTTCAGTTTCTCATGCTAAAGAAACTATTTGGTATTTATACATGTGTGTCCTGTTTATATCATTTAAGTGTATCACCTCAGTGTACATCTATTTAGCTATAAATGTCTCAAAAAAATCATTAATAGAAACAACTGTAATTCCCACATTGAAGTAAAAGGATAAGTTTTCTGTATATTCACAGAAAACAGGCCTCTGTTTGTTTCACACAGTGACCCCTGGGCAGAATTTGAAGCTTTTTCTGGCTGAGCTATCTTTCTGCAGTTACACCAGGACTAGGAAAAGAAAAAAAATTCATCTCATTCCATACCTGGTGTCTGCGCAGAGAAAACTCTCAATGAAACCATGTACCTCCTCACTCTGGCAAACTCTTGCTAAAACTCTCTACTGTTTTAAATTTTCTAGGCTTCTGTCCAATTGTGTTCCCAATTGGTTGCAGACCTTTTAGGCTTCTATGCATGGCCCTTGAATTCCCTTCAACAGGTTTTAGAGTGAGGGGACATACAGTGAGGTCAGATCGATCAGCAGTTAAGAGTGTCTGATATTTATCATGAAAATGTATTTTCTTTGTGGCTGCTTCTTCCTTAATCCACTTTATACTTCAGAAGGGATATAAGGGGAAGGGCCTCAGTTCTGTACATTGGCATCTTTGCCTTCCTGCTTATGTGGCCTAGTACTATCTCTGGAAGATAAAGTATTTGGCATACATCAGAATAGTCAGAAACACCCCAGACACATTCAGTTGTTTGATATTCGACAAATGGATCAAGAATATACATTCTTGATATATACCAGGTGTGGTGGTACACACCCACAATCTCAGCACTAGGGAGGCTGAGGCAGGAGGATCACTGCAAGTTCAAGACCGGCCTGGGCTACATAGTTCAAGGCCAGCCTGAACTATGCAGGTGTCTCACCACCCCCCATAGAAGAATATATGTTATAAATGCTGGAAAAATTGGCTATATACAAAAATTTAATCTTGTACCTATATCACTGTGTCAAAATGGATTAGACATTAAATGTTAAATGAATCTAAATGTTAAAACAGAAACAACGAACCTCCTGGAAGATAAAATAGTTTAAAAATTTGAAGTCATAGGTGCATGCAAGGACTTTCTGGATACAACTCAAATTGAAAAAGAAATAACAGTTCAAATCAACAAATGGAGTTATATAAAATTAAAAATCTTCTGCACAGCAAAATAATGAATTAGTAGAATGAAGATACAACCTACAGAATGGTAAAAACTTGTTACCAGCTATTCCTGAGATGGAGGACTGATATCGAGAATATATAAAGAACTCAACACTAGACCACCCAACATAAAAAACCCAATCAAGAAATGGGCAAATAAAATGAATAGACACTCCTCCGAACAATAAGTACAAGTGGCCAACAAACAGGGAAAAAAATGTTCAACATCTCTGGCCATTAGAGAAATGCAAATTAAAACAACACTAAATTTTATCTTACACCAGAAAGAATGTTAACTATCAAGACATCAAAGAATAATAAATACTGGTGTAACTGCGGGGGAAAAAAAGACCCCTCCTACATTGTTGGAAGGAATGTAAACTAGTACAACTATTATGGAAACCAGTATGGAGATTTCTCAAATAATTAAAATTAGAAATTCCATTTGACCCACTATTCCCCTTCTACGTATCTTCTTCAAAAAGCTAATCACATCACATTATGCCAGTACGTGTACACCAGTATTCATAGTAGCTTAATTCATGATAGCCAAATCCTAGAAGCAGACTGACTGTATGCCCATCAACCGAAGGGCGAATAAAGAAAATGTAGTACCTATGAATAATGGAATATTACTTGGCTATAAAGAAGGATAACTTTGAGACATTTGCAGTAAAATGGACAGAGCTGGAAAATGTAATGTTGAGTGAACTAAATGAGATACACAAGCTTGAATACTAGACAGTATCTTATTTAAATAAGGCAAAGTACAAGTAAAGAAAATAAAGGTTTGAAAGAAGGGAACAAGGAGATCTTTTGCAAATGGGTAATGGTCCAGGAGAATGCAGATGAAGTGAAGGGGAAGGGAAAATAAAAATACGTAAGGTGTGTACCCACAATGGATGCAATCATTATGTCATAAATGTGAACAGAAATAATAACAGTAAGAATGAAAATGGGAAAGGGAGATTTAGAGAAGAAAGTGGAGGGGTTGGTGGAAAAGAGGAGGCTGTGTTATGCTCCCTAAGATGAATTTAACTTCATCTACTGCAGATGTGTCCTAATAGAAGAGAAAGCATTGGTAACTATGATTCCTGTTATTCTGTAATTTTATCTAAGAGGTGGTTCTTTAAGCAGGAATGGGCTTCTGATGTAAAGAATGAATTTGTCCTGGATGCCCGCTGTGTCTTTGTTTTCCCATCCCCAATATTAAGAGGGAGCACAAAAGCCCTCACCAGAGGTCAATGCCTCCCAGTCACACATTAATTTACACTGTTAATGATTTACTTATTCGGTGGTATTGAGTTATAGCAGCCCTAAATAATCTAAGATGTTAGCTCTTTATAAGTTAGGAAAAATAATTCAATTTGCTAAAGGTGAGTAAATAACAATATAAGATCAAGCAGTCACGGCCTACGGCAGTGGTCAAGAGTGACAGCCTACAGGACCCAATAGGTTTAGATTTAGAGACTATCTATCTATCTATCTATCTATCTATGTAGAGTCTATGTATTTATCATCAATCATGAGAAGTAACATGAATAGCTGGCAAAGTTTTTTTTTTTCCATACTGTAGGTTGTCTCTTCGTTCTTGTTGTTTTCTTTGCTGTGCAGAAGCCTTTGATATTATCCCATTTGTTGATGCTTACTTTCTTTGTATATGTAACTGGTATACAGGAATCCATTGCCTACACCTATGTCTCCAAGAGTTTCACCTGCTTTCTCATCAAGCCAATTGTTTCTGTTTTAACATTAGATCTTTGGTCCATTTTGATTTTAATTTAGTACACTGTGAGATATATGGGTCTAGATTCAAATTTCTACATGTGGATAGCCAGCAGTCTATATGTCTATCAATGCATGAATGGATAAATAAAATGTGATATTTACACACAGTGGAATACTATTCTGCCATGGAGAAGGGAAAACTTGAGTCATCTGTAGGAAAATGACTTACCTTGGGACCATAATGTTAAGTAAAATAAATCAGATACACAAGCTTAAATATCACATGGTTTCTCTTATATGTGAAACCCAAAATATAAATAAAGAGCAAAATAAAATACAGAAGATAGAAAGTAGAAAGGTAGATCTTTTGCAAATGGGAAGGGAACCAAGAGATGGAGAAAGGAAGAAGGAGGGAGGGAGGAGGAAAAGGGAATGAAAAAAATTCTAAAAAATTCTTCTGTATGTTTCATGCCCACCAACTCCCCACAAGGAATGTGACTGTTATGTACTATGACATGCGCTAATAAAATAATAAATATTGAACCAAAAAGAAGTCAAATGAATATAATCCAGCCAGGCATGGTGCCACACGCCTGTAATCCCAGCACTTGGGAAGCAGAGGCAGGAGGATCACCTCGAGTTCAAGGCCAGCCGGCTACGTAAATGAGTTCAGGGCCATCCTGAACTACACAGTGAGACCCCACCTCAAAAATAAAATTAACATAATCCATGCTGGATTATATTTCTCTCTATTTTAATGGAGCCACAAAATATAATTTCCGTGCCCGTATGTTGGGAGAAAAGCCCAGGTGGCCAGAAGTGCTCGGGGACCACAAAGTTCAGCATATGTCCTCTGTAGGGTCAATTGCAATTCAGCGCAGCGTAAGTTTTCACTGTAGTTGTGGCTCGTTTGTTGTCTACCCAGTATTCAAAGTAAGAAAAGTTACATAAAAACAGTCTACAACAAGAAGCACTGATGTGTAGACCAAGGAGAAGATGCCAGCTCTGAAACTCCTGAAAATAGGAGACAGGTGGGCCGTGGAGACACAGGATTCCCCCATCAGAGGTCAGGAATGAGATGAGCAGAGTTGGACCGATCATCTCATCCCCGCAGCTTCAGGACACAGAGATCACAGGATTCTCTCCAATGTTTAATGCTAAACAGGGGCAGGAACTAGTGTTCACATGGAGAACTTTCCCTAGGAACAGCCTACTGTGAGTGACTCAGAGGACAGAGGTGAGGAGGAACCTCAGGCCAAGAGTTGTCTTTGGAGGCACCTGGGACTACAGTGTCAGCAAGAATAGAAACCACAGGCCAGGCCTGAACCACAGGTCCTGGGTATTCACCCTTCTGGCAGAAGGGGAAGTTTCTGTCATGCTTCTTTATGGGGTCAGAGCACTGTGCTAGCACTGAGGCTTGTGTCATAGGTCTGACAGTGATAATCAGCCTCGTCCTCAGACTGGAGCTCCCTGATGGTCAGGGAGGCTGAGTTGCCAGATCGGGAGCCAGAGTAACGAGCAGAGACCCCTGAGGGTCGACTGTTAGTATTGTAGATGATGAGTTTGGGAGCTGTTCCTGAGAGCTGCTGGTACCACTGGACAGCATAACCACTCCCAATATTGGTGCTGCTTCCCGTGCAGGAGATGGTGATGGTCTCTCCCGGAGCCCCAGACACAGAGGGCACCTGAGTCAGCACAGCCTGGGCCCAGGACCCTGGATGTGGGAGAGACACAAAGATGGTGGTCTAGTTTTAAGATAAAAAGAGAAAGCAAGTGCCCTCCCCGCATTTCCCAAGCCCTTTCTCTGCCTGATATCTAATCACCTGTGCAGTGAGCCAGGAGGCTGAAGAGGAGAGGGGACCAGGCCATGATGGAGGTCATTCCTGAGTCCTCCCTTGTGTGCCCCACGGCAGAGCAGAGCTTCCCCCAAGTCTCTGTCTTGCCTTCTTCATAATCTGAGCGGGGGAGGGTCCACCCATGCAAATGAGCTTCCTCCCAGGTTTCTGATATCACCCTGGGTTCTGGCTCAGTCCCCTGTGCCTGAGAGAGCTAACTGGGTGGGTAGGAGTGGGGCTGGGTAGGCCTTGGTGATGGGAGACTTCAAGGCTGTGAGACTTGAGCAGAAGGTGCTGGGTGGGGGGGTCTCTCTTTACAACTCTGATCCCCCTTAGACCACTTCATAATGGGCTGCAAGTGCTCCCTAATGTCCAGGTCTTGACACGCCATGCTGTGACTTAGTGACTACAGCCTCTCCCCACTCAGCCTTGCCTCCCCGTCCTTCTGGATCTTCACCAGTGGGAGCCCCTGCCATTCTCACTGTCTAAGAGTTTCTTCAGTGCCTGGTTCTGCTTCCCTAGCCAGGTCCTGCCCTTTGTCCCCTCTCTGTTCCTAGTGCTCCCAGGTCCTAACTCAGTCACTGCCCTCTGATGATCCTAGGGCTCATGCTTTCCTCAGTTTCCCGACCTGAGGTGGTCCTCTTGCTCACTGGGCTCCATCTTCCAGTGGGGGTAGAATCACTGTAGGAGGGCACTGTGCAGTGGCTGTTAGGCTCAGTACCCATGGACTGTCCAGAAGCTACTGCTGCATTCAGCTCCTTTTCTCAGAGGGATTTGAATTTTCCTCAAGACATTGTGTTCACCAGACCTGAGATGTGAGCAGTGGCCTGGTTCAAATGGCCCTGCTTCTTTTTCTAAACACATATTCACTGAATTTCATCTGATAGGCTTCTCCTTCAAGTTGCCTTCCTGTGGTTGAGTTTCAGTCCAGCCCTTGTATCCAAGTACCTACAAACCAGGTGAATGCTTTCTGAACATCTGGTGAGCACTGCTGCCTCGGGATAGCTTTTATGGTCAGTACCTCATATGATTTTTAAAGTCCAACTCATTTCACATTTAAATATGTTTACTAGCTTATGTCTTAAAACAAAGAAATCCATTTTAAATTAGAGAAACAATGTAGGTTTGTTTTTTTGTGTTTGTTTGTTTGGATACTGGGGCTCGAACTTGGGTCCTTGCACTTGCAAAGCAGAAGGTAGAACCACTGAGTTAAACCCCCAGCCCAACAATGTAGTTTTATATGCATCAAATTTTGAGATAGATATTATCTAAAATATAATGAAAGAAAGGATGGGAAAGGACAGTGGAGGCATCTAAAATTATATATAACAGCTTCCACAAGTCACTGTATGAAACCAGTGAGAAATAACATGCTATGAAAATAATCTTTACAAATATTATAAAGGTTATTACATACATAACATGTCTCACTAAAAATAAATTGCAGTGTCATAGTTACCAGCATGGATCCCTGTCCACTGACGAGATCTGTAAAATAACATTATACATTCTCTCAGACATTCTCAAGTCTCTGCCGACAGAGCAATTATGATCTTTCTAGAACAGAGGGGTGGTGGTTAGGAGTCAATGCTGAATGTGGGGTTTGAGAAACTGGCTATTTAAGGAGAACCCAGGGCACTAGGAACCTATCACACTATGAAAGAAACAAAGAGTACCTCACTTGGCAGCTCTCTCTGGCAGGATGCCTTTTGATACAGTCGTGATCTTCTTTTGAAATCCACAAAATACCATGCTGCCGAGGCTTGCTTCCATCGTATGCTACAAGTCCATTAACTTTCATCTTTTTCCTCCTATAATTTTTCAGATAAAACAGCACTGAGTGCTCAGGAGCTCTCTTCCTTAATTGAACATCTGCTACAGAGTTCCTGTCTTGTCAGCTCTATTCTTTCCAAACTTCGCATTCACAATCCTCCATATAGTTTGAAAAGTCTAAACCTATCCTTTGTGATCTGGGTAAATTTTTATGGGTTTATTATAGATGCTACTTTGTAGAATTTTAATATTTTTGGCTTCTCTATTCAGTAATAACTCATCTAACACTCAAACCTGTTCCTTTTTTGGGGGGGCAGTACTAAGGTTCCTGTTGAGTTGGATGATATATTATTGTTGGAAAACAGAAATATGCAATGTTTGCTACAAAGATCTAGACCAGTTGCGGTGAACCTGTAGCATGGATGTTATTGTGTTTTGCTTTTAAAACAAAAGATGTTAATGTGTGAGCTGTTTCTTCTAAACTGAAACCTCAGTATTCAGTTGTAATCGCAGTGTTGGCACTTTGTGATAAATGAGTGGGTTTTGGGTTGCAGTCTGGGTGCTCATCTCGGAAAGGTTCACCATCACTAACCTAGAATGACACTGTGAATGACACTCAATGCCATATCACCCAGGATTACTGCAGGAGATTTAGAAGGTGGTGGAGCTAACAGAACAATCAGCTGTCTAACTCCCTGCATGCTTGTGACAGGAGAAAAAGGCGGTAGAAATATGCCTCCAGAATCCTTTTCCTTGTGCCATATATAACTCATTGTCTCATCACTGAGGATGATGTAGTGGAGAGAGGTGTTGCTTGAGGTGAAGAGGCCTCCAGAGTTCTATTTGCTATACCAAAGTTGTTGGAGTTCAGATGCTCCCATCTCTGAGTGTTTCTTATTCTAGTCCCAGAGAACATTTAAAGTCAAGTTTCTTCATAGAAATTTGATTGCATAGCTTGTTTATCCATCTATCTCTGTCTGTACCCCAGACCTGGACAACTCCAGAAGGGTGGGGAATAAAACTGAAAGCAGGAGTTTGAGCCAGTGCCAAGAGTTCATAGTACTCTGGGAGGTCCAGGTACAGGAGAGTCATACTTCAATGAGAACACACCTTGTCTAAGTATGTGGCAGCCAGTATGGTATTTTCCTATGTGGCCTATGCCCCACAGCTCTGCCTTCTCAGGATGGGCGCAACAGTGTCCCTTGCTGGCCTCAAATCCCAGTTTCTTGGGTACCTCTGACATTGCTTAACACTCCTAAAAGGGAATCCTGATTTCTGAAGATTGATGTTTGTGATGTTTAATTCAAAGAGCTATTGAAAGAGTAATATCCATGATATTTGGGATTTAGATTATAGTCTTCCATGGCCAATCGTGTCCTCCAGACAGGTAAGTGCAGGGTCTATGTGACCAGATGTATCATGATTACCAAGGATGTAGGTTTGCCTATCTTGTGCCTGGGTTCATTTCCATATTTTGAACATCCTTAACCAAACTCATCACTCTGAGTCCCCAGATGGATCTCACTTGTATTAATTGCATTGGGTGAATTTTTCAGGTGACTGTTTTCTTCTTGTTGTTGCTGACAATCCTTGCCTAAGGAACCCTTATGGTCTCTTACTGTCATTGAACTGTGATCATATTTACATGCTAAGAGTTCCATTGATGTAATTGGTTTTGAGTTTATAAGATCTAGATCCATAAATAACTGATATTGCCCTGATATCATCCTAATCAAAGAATCAGAGAGAAAAAGGAAACAGGAGGATTCTGGTTGAATTGGAGGAAGTGAATCTGTGATGGGTGTGAGGGTTATGCCCTTAAAAAAAGAGGCATCATCCTGTATCTGAGAATAGAGAAATAGAGAAACCCAGAAAGTCAGCTTTCCTGAGGTTTAGGAGCTCAGGGAATGATTAGCACAGGCTAAGGCAAGATCAGGAACATGGAAGGGATAAAACAGACTGACGTCTTTATTTGCAGACTGTTCTGGGGAAAAATGATTATGAGTGCATGGAGAAGCAAGCCAGAAAGTATGCATTTGCATTCAGTTAGTAAAGATGTATTACAGAATGTCTGGAGGCTATCTGGTTTAATTTGCTTCAAGTTGCAAATGACAGCACGAGTGGACGCTGAGCTGGTATTCGCCATATTCAGTGACAAATAGTGATGGGACCAAAGGTCAGATTTTAGCTTACTTCTGTGGGAAACTCTGAGCAGAAGGATACTTGATATGGATGTTAAAGGAAGGGACCTTGAGAGCAACAGTTCCCAGGCTTCTGGAATGCATAGTTAAAGATTAGGACAGATCTGCAGGACAACAGTCAGCAGAACCAACAATAGGTTATTCTCAGAAGATGTTTGCTCTGGCCATTGTGTTCTTCCTGCCCTCCGATAAGCTTCCTGCCCTATAATTTTGCTTCAGCTAGGTTAAACATACATCATGTAGCAGACCATTCTTTTATGGCCCTGTCCCCTGCCAAAACTCCTTTATAGTATGTTGCAAAATGCTTTTCTTCTACGTCTTTGTTCTTATGTCCTAGAGTCACAAATAAATAACCACAGAAGTCTCAGTTGGTTGCTGTTCTCCTGAAACTTTGGAATCAGCTCTTCTGGGTCGTCACAGTGATTGAGCGGGGTCTCGTCTCTGAGTAATCTTTTATTCTCTACCTAGCTATGGTTGCACACTGCGACATATGTCTTCCTCAAATAGGGACTCTTGCTGGAAGTTGATTGAATACTTGTTTGTCAGTTGCAATCAGCCTTCACTGAAGCTGCATCCTACAGTTGAAAAAGTTGTGTTGACAAACCTGGAGATGAGCCCCCTGCCAGTGCAAATTCTCTAACATCATGGACCCTCCCTGTCTTATTTACTGTGTCCTAAGCATATAGAATTAATTCTGATGCATGGCAGTTGCTTGGAAAATGAAGTGGACAGATCCCTGAATCCACTGACTTTTCTGAGTCATACCACGGATTCTGTGTCCAGCTTCTGTCCTGATACCACCATGGACCCTGTTGCATCTTGTTTGGGGCATTAATATAGCTCTATTTGAGACAATCAACATGTTTGTGAAAAGAGAAGATTTTAGGGGTGGAATTTGAGAGGACAGGATATCATTCCCTCCGGTGGGTCTGAGACCTGTAGTTTGGACATCTGCTCAATGCAAAGCTGCTAATTTGACCAAAGAGAGGCAGAGGGAAGTCTGAACGCTGGGGAGCTGGCAGGTTTTGTCTCATTTCCCCCATCCTAAATACTGTGTAAGCTTTGATGTTTGTGTCCTCAGCTGTGCAGTAATAATCAGCCTCGACCTCAGGCTGCAGCCCAGCGATGCTCACGGAGGCCGGGTTCTCTGTCTAGCCGTGACCCCTGAGGTCTGAATGCTGCTGTGACAAATGAGGAGTGTGGGGCAACTTTCAGGCAACTGCTGGTATCGAGGCACAAACCCCCACCCAACGTTACTGTTTCTTCCAGTACAGAAGATGGTGATTGTCTCAGAGACTTGGGCAGTGCGGATGGCTGAATCCGTGCAGACGGGGCCTAGGATCCTAGACATCAGGGAAAGATAATGTTTGAGACAAGAGTTTATGTGAATAGGGGCAAAGAGTCCCTTGTTCTTTCCATCCGATCCAGACCCCTACCTTTCAGCCGCCTGTTACATGAACGAGAAGGGTGAGAACTAGAAGAACCCAGGCCGTGTCACAGACATCCACACAGCTGTGTCCTGAGGGCTTTCAGCTGGGTCCAGGCTGTCCTGACCCTTATCCTTTGCACCAGCCCAGTTCGAGGGAGAACCCTCAATGGGAACCATCCTCCTTCTCTAGGCTACCCAGTCCCCTCACTAGGCAACGATGCTCACCCTTGCCTGGGAAGCTGATCGTAGCAGTTTAAGAATAGGTTGGGGCTGCTCGCTAGTTCCTCAGATGTCCCTGAGGACACAGCTGCTGGACTTTAGTCAGCAGGACGCAGAGCATATCGGACCAGAGTCAAGTAGAAATTGGCAAGCAAGATCCACAGCACAGAGCCTTCTGGGGCAGGCCACAGAGAATCAGGTGCACTCATCACAACACCTCCGCCCAGACTCTCCTGTGCCGTTAATGGTGCGGTTTAAAGGAAAATGTTGGGCACTTAGCCTCCTCCAACTGTTGGTGTCTGTACTGTTAGTCCCTGCCTCTTTCCTCTGGTTTTCTCTTCCTTTCTTTCTTCCTTTTCTTTTTTCCCTCCTTTTTTGAGTACAGGGAATCCACACTAACTACATCCCCAACCACTTTTAAGTTTGGGGGGTGTTTTTTGAGACAGGGTCTCAAGAAGTCAATACATTTCCCAGGCTAGGTTGAACTTGTAATCCTCTTGCCTCAACCTCTTCAGTAGCTGAGATTACAAGTAGATGCCACCACACTCCACTGGTTCCGCTCACAGACTTAGACTCCAAACTGGAAAATAACCAAATAACTAGCTAACTTTCCAATCACAATCATAAATTCTAGAGAAATAGAGACACCAAATGCAATTTTCAGAGTGAAGAGAGGTGAGGCATGGGCAGGCGCCTAATTCCTAGTTCATCTCCTTTCCTCACTTGTCCCCTGGGAGGCAGTTAGTATAGTACCTTTCAGGGGGAGGGATCAGTGCCCTTCAGATCTTGCTCTGAGCACACAGATACAAATTCTCCTGCATTTCACAGACACCCTTTGAAGAGCTGGGGGCCAACATCAGTGACTGGAGGCTCTAGGCTATGCAGAGCTCCTTGCACAGGTCTGATCCCGCCCCTTCCCTGAGCCATAGTGAGGAGGGGGAGAAGCAGAGGGGGAAGCAAGGGTTTTACCTTTGACTTCTGACCCTGAGGACCCTTGGTGGAGTCCAAAGACTTCACATCTCCTTGCCACTTCAGCAACGTCTACTTGGATTGGAGACACATCTTGTTTCAGACCAGATGATATATATGACGTTGGGTAAAAATAACCCTGTCAGGTAAAGCCATGCTGTCTAACTTCTTACTCTGATGTCTTGTCTACTGTTTGCAATGCCCAGTCATTCTCAAAGTGCTTATTTTTATTCCCTTCCTGAAGTAAATAGAAAGGTCATTCTTTGGGGTAATTCTGGGCAGTATGGCTGAAAGAAAGGAGAAGGGAAAGGGTTGGCACTGGGTCTTTATCCCATTTTATAATTGCAGCACTGTCCACCTCTTATTATATTTTATTGGTCAGTGCAGGACAGTGAGGCAAGGAGGTAAAAAAGTATACTTGCTAATGAAAAGGACCTGAGTATTGGCGAATGATTATACAATCTACAAACTTCTTGCAGAGGGCTATGTCAACACTTAGCGAGACACTTTCAAGGCTGTTTGCCTCCACCGTGTTTTCAATGACTAACAATAGGAAAGAGCCATCATTCCCACCGGCCCAAATAAGAATGTGTGGGTTCTTTGTGTACTCATGCAACTTGACCTCTAGGCTGAATTCACACAGCCCCCTCAGGAGTTACTGCAGGACAGGATTGAAAGTTTCCCCACGTTAGCTTGCATCCTTTTGCTGCCCATCAGATACAACAGAAAACATTCTCGTGACTGTGTTCAAAATGGACTTCCTCAGAGTTGGAGGAAGCCACGATGGCTGCCTGCGTGCTGGAGAGCTGGAGAAGATTAACTCAGGCCAAGATGATGGAAGCACAAAATTAAAGGGCTCAAGAGCCAGGCGTGGTGGGCACACCTGTAATCCCAGCACTTGGGAGGCTGAGGGGCGAAAGTCTATTGGTCGATGCTACCCAAATACCAGGTGGATCTTTCCCACTCAGTTTGCTGGCCTGAGTGTCAGTCACCCACAGATACCTTAAGAACTGTGCTTTAATAATCTGCTGGGTTGACTGTACTCAGGACAAGTAGCCATATCACAATGAGTGATCACACCAAAGAGACATCACACAGAGAAGGACAGAAATATATGGATAGATTCCCACTACCTTGCATTTAGTAGGAAAACTGAGACACATTTAGGCACAAAACCCACAATGGGCCCTGTACCCTAAAATCAGAGAAGAATTACTAATAATATTCCTAATAATCACTTTTTCCACATATTACATAGAATTTATCGCATATGGATCCTGTGGATGGTTTGGCTAGCTTTGAGAGTAGGAAGGATAGGGAATTCACAAGTGTTCCTAGATAACAGGACAAGCAGGTACTTTTCCTGTGGTCTGGGTTTCGTGTATTGGGAGCTTCAAACCCATTGTGTCAGTGCTGGAAGAGGAAGCCTAGAGGTCCGTAGGTCACTGGGGTGATTGAACAGATTAAGGTGGTTCTCTGAGGATGTCAAAGTTAGTTCTCATGAGAGTGCTGTTTTCTGTTGTTTTGTTTTGTTTTGTTTTGTTTTGTTTTGTTTTGTTTTGTTTGAGACAGGGTCTCACTATGTAGTTGAGACTGACCTGGAACTCACTGTGTAGCCCAGGCTGGTCTTGAACTCACAGGGATCCTCCTGCCTCAGCCTCCCAAGTGCTGGGATTACAGGTGTGCACCACCACGCCCGGCTGCGAGAGTGCTGTTTTAAAACAAGCACATCCCTTTCTGGTGCCTTGTCTGGCAAGTGGAGCTCCCACTGCTGTTGTGCTGTTCACCCTAGGACTCTTACCAGAACAAAACCAATGTCAGGGCCATACCCTTGAACTTTGAGAACTATGAGTTAAATAAGACTCTTTATAAAATTACCTTTCTCTAGTATTTTTGTGTTACAGTGGAAATTTGTCTCAGATCCTTTTGAGGTAAACAGGTAAACAGACATGTTCAAAGCCTACACCCTGTGACCAGTGCAGACTACAGGCTAAATGTCTACACCCAGGAGCCTAGGAAATATAGGCACAACTTGATCTTCTCTGGCTTGCTTAATTAATAAATACACATTGGAAGATTCACACTGAAAGGCATTGATGCATGCATTGAGGGCCCCAGTATTTATAGCTCCCCACCAAGGGGTTGGCTCTTAAGTCACCTAGCTCTAGGAATTGAAAGAAATTTAAATTCTTGTCTCCCAACTCATAGAACACAAAGTTGGTTTTGAAGGATGTGTAACCAATTCTAAAACCAGTTATCCCATAATCAGTGCCGAGAAGGGGCTAAAATGTACAGCTCCCACTTTCTCGCTAGAAAGGAATTGTAAGTACACTTTTCTAGGTGATGCTTTAAAGTGAAACTTCTCTATTTCAGAGCCAAGCAGGAGACAAATAGACATCCATGGTCCTAAAGGGGAGTAGCTCCCTTTCCCTCTCAGTTTTCTTTAGTGATAAGCCCATGTCCACAGAGGTGCCTTAGAGAGGCTCTGTGCACACATCAGGCTTTTAATGTCTGTGGAATTCTGCGTTCCCTGAACCCTGGAGAGCAAAGAGACAGGTTTCAATGAGCCCACATCTAGCAATGACCCCCTAAGCTTATAGTGTGCTGTTTTTACTGTACACTAGCTTTTCTGTGGTCTCCCTCACTTCATGCATAATTAGTAGGGGAGAAACTCCAGTTCTCGCTTTCTGTACACGTATAGAAAGAAACAGAGCCAATATCTAAAACCTCAAACTTTCCACTTACACCTGGAAAGACTTAGTTCTATCCCGCATATCCCAGGGCACTGATAAGGCTTCACACAAACTAACCTGCTGGGGCCACTGAGAACACAGACAACATTTAGAGCAGGCACAATCTGAGAGACAGATCTGTATTTAGGTGAAATCAGCCACTCATTCAACAAGTATTTGTTTACTTATCCTTTGTGCCAGGCTGTGTTCTGTGCTCGGTAGATATGTCAGTGGCAGTTCAGAAGAAAATAAAAATCCCTGTTCTCAGGAAAGTAGATCACGCTAAGGGAAACAGGAAATAATGTAGGATGGACTCCTTACGGTGTGAGAAGTGTGTGTATAACCTACGTGCAGAGATGTCGTATTGGGTTTGAATGTATGCTGTGCCCTACCAACATGGGGGCAAACTGGCATCCTGATTCTCCTCTGGTGCCTCGTATGCCAGGCTTAGTGTTCATGAGGGCTCCTCTTGAGAACAGCAAGCACGTCTCAGAGATCGCGAAAGTTGACAAAAACACCCAGAAGTGCTCCATTGGTAGAAAACTCATCTTCACACGTTCACACATCACATCTTTATGCCAGTGAGAAGTGGAAATTATGTAAAAGTTAGAATTTGCAATAATATAAATAATCACAGTAATATTTATAAAAGTGATTATATACCTATGTACTAGAAGTCAGAGAAGTTATGCTTCTTTTTTTTTTTTTTGGTACGGGCGATTGAACTCAGAACCTCATCCTTGCCAGGCAGGTGCTGTGCCTCTGAGCTACATCCCTGGCGCTGTTACTCATTTTTTTTTAGTACCAGGGATCGAACTAAGGTCCTTACACTTGCGAGGCAGGCGACAGAACCACTGAGCTACATCCTCAGCCCATGTGACTCATTTTTAACTGCAATTTTCACCACATTCATAAAGATTAGAAATCTGAACACAAATGCGATCATACTTTCAGGTAAATTATAGGTCAAGATAAAATAAATGGGGCTGGGGATGTAGCTCAGTGGTGCCGCCGCCTGTCTTGCAAGTGTAAGGACCTGAGTTCAATCCCTGGTACA
>NW_022900924.1:5892768-5899211 GCF_012274545.1 Fukomys damarensis | reverse complement strand
TGGGGAAAAAAAAAAAAAAAAAAAAAGATAAAATAAATGTATCGAAATTCAGATAAACTGTTATGGGAGTATTTGGTGTATTAGTTTCTTGCAGTTTCATAAGTTCAACCTCTGCCTCCACTTTCACTCCACAGTCTTTCTGTGCCCCTTTATCTCCTCCTGGATGTTCACTTGTACAGATAACAAGCATGAGGGAGACAGAGGTCATTCCAGTCCGGTATGGCCTTATCTTAGCTAATGATATCTGCAGCGAGATTATGTTTTAAATGTGGTCATACTCTGTACTCGGGGTTCAGCAAGCCAATATATCTTCGTAGGGTGAAAGATTCTTATATATAACATTAGAGAAGAAAATTTATTTTTATATCCAAAATTGTGTTGTAGTAAAATTATGCCAAGTGAAATAGTAAAAGAAGGTTTCTTTACTTTGCCCTGATGACCAAAAAGTACTTTCTCTTTGGAGAGAATAAGTAGCTCTTTGTCTTGAGTTCTGATCTAGTGGTTACTGATCTTTTGGGAAAATGCAATAGGTCAATTCTGCTCTTTGTGGAATGCCTCCATTCAAGTAAACTCACCAATATGCTCGACCTTAGGACTCAAATTGAAATAGGAGTCAAGTCAAGCCCCTCCTTTCTAGAGGTTGTCATCATTAAGCTGTGAGCTTAGTGTTTCCTTCATATGTTGCAAATATTACATGATCCTGCTTGCATACAATTCAAGTCAAAGGCGTGTTTAAGTCTGAGTTGCTGTCTGGGCTACACACTCCAGTATTATAGCATGCAGTAGTACTCAGTGTTACACTCAAGTTGGTCTCTTGAGATGACAGACCAACTTTACCTCTTAAAGATATAGCCTGAGAGTGTACGGGTGACCAGAAGAAGTTCCTGCTGCTCGTATCACAAATCAGTACCCCAAAGGCTTGGCCAGGCTTCTGCTGGGACTGGTGTGGACAGTTGCCATGAGTGATGGCCAGAAAGTAGCAGCCACAGGTGAGAGTGACTGTCTTTACCGAGGACAGGATCGGGATGGGCTCTAGGGTCACTACAGCCCGAGAGCTGGACCCTGACACGAAAATACACACGTCAGCAACAAGGAAGGAGGACAGAAGAATCACTCCAAAATCAAGTCTCCCGAAATCTCCACGAACCTGTAACGAGAGTGAGGAGGTATCCAGGATGTGGTGTAGACTTTTCAAAGATCCCCAGGATCCAGAGCTGCCGTTGGACTGTCCACTGCCGTTTTTGTCTCCTCCTCAGTCGCTTAGGCCTGTGCATAGCTGAGGCCATATGAACCCTGCCACACCATCCTTTTTTGTGGTCTCAGCTCAAGGAGCAGCTCCACCATCGGTGAGGCTCCCGTGAGCTGTTGTTGTGAGCTCTGCCTTTACCCCATAGAGGAAACACCTGCTCTAATCTTATCTTGAGCCAGCGAGCATGACCCAGGCCATTAGCTTCAAGTCGCTTGAGTCTTTCTGTCCTCGTTAGCGTCTGTGAAGACCCACGGTGTATGTGCTCTGCTTTGGTAACTATTTGTACATTCTTTGCTCATTAAATATCTTCTTCCCTCATGCCTGAATTTTAATTTTGGTGTTTTCCATTATTAGGTGCCCACAGGGTATCATAATTTTATTAAGTATGAGTTCTATAATTTATATTTGGTCTGTTTTTATGACTCCTATTATTTTTCTGAGATTTGCTCCTGTTCAATTTGTTAGAAGAATGAACTTGCTCATCCATGGGATTCAACGATTGCTCTTTTGAAAATTTCTAACGCACCATTTCAGCCAATGTCACCGTAACGTTGGTGTCCATGGATTGTCACAATTTTATTTTCTGATCTTGGATTCGCCAGCCTCTGTAATTATAAGAAATAATTATTTGTTGTTTATAAGCCCATCAGTTTAGGGTATTCTCTCAGAGCAGCTTGAACATAACAGAGGATGTAGAGAGGACCATATAGAAGGGCAGACTGACTAATGTCAGCAAACCTGGGAGCAACTGTGGAGCCACCGGGAAGTTCTGTTGTTTAACTCTCACTGATATTTGTACACAACACAAAGGCCCACCCTGTATTAGGGAATGGAAAGAGGAGTAATGAAGTTGCTTGAGTCACTGGTGCAAAGAGAAGATTGAAGGGGGGCGGCCAGATAGGGCGGGGTGTCGCTGGAGTCACTTTCCTGCAACCACAGAGCAGTGATACTGTTTCCCAGCATCCTTCTAATTCTCTTTCAGTACTACTTGGAACGGTTTTCATGTCAGTAAGGATCTAATCTCGGAGTGTCCTAAGCCTCAAGGACGTCACTTCATTTCTGAGCATCCCCCTGGAGTACAGAAGGGGGGTGACTTTTGCACATCCTGCCTCAGCGGTGGAGAGAACCTAAAGCCAGAGGTCTCTGTGCTCAATCCAAGTCACAGTCTCACAGGGCAACAGATTCTATTCAGTCAGCGTTCCCACAACCACAGATGCCTGGTTCCTCCAAGCCTGAGGAGGAAGATGGCTCCTAGAAACACTGTAAAACTAGCAGGATCGGAGGAAGGTGACCTTGCACTTAATGCATGGATACTGGACTTGGGACACTGGACAGCGAGTGACCAGAAGCTCTCAGACTCCCTGCTCTCTGACTCAGCCCTAAACCCTGGTGGACACAAGTGTGATCAGACACCTTCTTTTTCACCTGTCATCTGCCTGGAAGGACACTGAGCCCCGAGAACTGGTATATGTTATTTCAGACATGATCCGTTTGAGGTGTATTAGCAATAAATCAAAATGACACTCAGGAGAAAGGAAAGACCTTTTCTCATCGGTTGATCCAGGAAAATCGGATGCTCACAGAAGGAATGAGATCAAGTGTCACCACTGGAGCGAAACATGGTCCCAGGCATTGGAGCAGGAATAATACTCAACGAAGAGAATGCAGGAGAGGTTTTAGTGTGACTTCCCTATGGGTACACATCACTGTGTACATCTTAGAACTACCATGCCAGATACTACAGTAATAGTCAGCCTCGTCCTCGGGCTGTGGCCCAGAGACATTCAGAACTCCTGCATTGGCCGAAGTGTCTTTGGATCCGGAGAAGCGACTGGGGACTCCAGAACCCAACTGTGTACTGGAACCGTAGAGCAGAAGAAACCGGGGAGGGCTCCCTGGCTTGTGCTGATACCAGCGTATTGTGAAATCGCCAACACTGAAGCCGCTGCTCAGGGTGCAGGTGAGCCTGGCGGATGCTCCAGGAGATACAGAGAGGGAGGGAGGCTGAGTCACCACAGGTTGCGAGAAGAAACCTAGAAACAGAGACACACTTGTGTGAACAGGAAGGAGCGAAAACTGAGCGGCTTTTTCACCAATCACTGTACACTGACACAGGCTGGAGGGATGTCTGGCTCAGTACCTGAGAAATGACAGAAAAGTAGGAGGAGGACAGTGGCCCAGGCCATGGTGGACACAGCCCTCCTGATGGTCAGAGCTGGAGTAGGCTCTCTCGAGCCTCTTTTATTCCTTTCTCTAGCCTCACAGAGGAGGAGTCATTAATGCAAACATGGTCCTGCCCACCACCTGCCCTTACAGTTCCCCACCTATTATAAAGCTCCAGGGGCTGGTGATCAGAGAGTTGGGCAGGTAGTGGGTGTGGGGGGTGCACAAGCACCAACCCAGAGAGACACAGCTGCTATGTGCACAAAGTTGAGTACAGCTGCGCTTCTTTAGCCCTGGGGGATTTGGGGAGTGCCCGGCTGCGAGACTCATTGTGCAGATCCTGAGATAGCCCCACAGCACCTCCTGTTGTTCACTGTGCAAACTTCCAGCTCTCCGTGGAAATTGTCAGAGTGCCGAGACTGTAGATGCCCAGCTCATGCCGCAGCTCGAGCACAGCTAACGGATGTGAATTAATAGCCTTGGTTATTGAGATTTCTAAATGAAGCATGTAAGTAGGTATTGATATAGAAAACATGATAACTGTCAAAGTGGGGAGATGGAATGAGGTGAGGATGCAGAAGGCTCTGGGAGCCAAGACCCGAGAAGCTCCATCAATAGAGGACAAGAAGGAGGGAAGCGTGATCTGGCTTGAGTGGACATCAATACCCTGCTATAGGACGACAAAAGAATGTGGCATTCCCAACAGACGCAGGTTTGCAGAAGATGGTGTGGTCTGCCTGAATATTCTAAGAAGTCGAATAGTGTGAAGTAATGGGGCACAGCAAAATTCCTCTTATTCTTTAATCTCACGTCTCTTGGCTGATTGCGCTGCCAAGACACGTTGTGTGTCTGTGTTACTGCCTTCACTGTTACAGAAAAACTCTCTCCCGAGATCCCAGTGCTTCAGATGGATGAATCAACACAGCCTGAGCATCGGACCCTGAGAAATAACCGTAATATATATATTCTGTGGCACTCCAAGAAATGCATCGCTCCATTACAAAAACATACACGAAAAGAGTAGTGCACACCAGTAATGAACCAGACACGGAGACGTTACAGGTGAAAACATAGAAAGCCACCGTGCGTGAGACCGGACAAAATAAAAATGGGCTAAATGGAAGGGAGAAGAAAGGAGATGTCACAACAGGATTGTCGACTGAGGATGTGAAATTAACGTCATGAGTCCCGTCATTCTCTTGGACATAAACATTGGTGCACACTGATGTCATTGGTGTTGGGACTCCCAACGGTCAGGGGTCCCACTTACTTCCTCTTCCTTTGTTGCCCAATCTCAAGAGTATCTTCAAAGTCACATTGACTGTCAATCTCCAAAGTGCAACACGCTCCTCCTTGTACGAACATTTTCCTTAAAAGACTAAAATACCTTTTCTTCTCCATGAAGTGGACTAAAATCTGAGCTTCTTTTCTAAACTGACCTTGGAAAATTCACTTTAATCTTTTTTTCTACAGGATTATTTACATGCGGCACGACCATCTTTAGATTAACCTACCTGTTCCTAATTTAAAGGGTCAGAAGTACACGCCAGGATCTGTTACTGTTTGAAGGAAAGATGGGGATCACTGGGAAGTGAACATAAAAAAGTATAAGGAGCATCAGTCCAATGGTAGGAGAAATTCAGTTTTGAATAATGAAGAATTGTGTGTTAATTTTGTATCCTGCTATATTGCTGATACTGGTTATTAATTCTAAGAGGTTTTGGTGAAATTCTTTTGGTTTTCTATGTAGAGTATCCTGTTGTCTGCAAATATCAATGATGAACTCAATGTGAAAGAAATTAGGAAAACAATACTATTCACAATAGCATCAAAAAAAATTAAATACTTGGGAATTAACCAAGACAGTGAGAGATTTTTATGATGAAAACTACAATACTCTCAAAAGGTGGATTGAAGAGGACATCAGAATATGGGAAGATGCCCTCTGCTCCTGGGTGGGCAGAACCAACATTGTCAAAACGGCCACACTCCCAAAACTGAGATAGAGATTCAGTGTGATCCTAATGAAAATGCTAACAGCATTCCTCACAGAACTAGAGAAAACAATCCTAAGATTCATATGGGACCAGAAGGGACCCAGAGTAGCGAAAGCCATCCTGGGTAACAAGAAGAAGGCAGGAAGCATCACAACACTTAACTTCAAGATTCGCAAAGCAAAGATGATCAATTGGGTTGATCGCCGCAGAACCGGGATACTCTTTAGAGGGTAAATTCTCTCCCCTTGCTGTCTCCCCCGCCGACACTGGTGTAGTCTCTGGCTCTTTCGTTGTCTACAGTGTGATGACTCAGCTAAGATAAAGGTCTCTGGACCTCAGACTTTACAGCCTCTGGGGTCTTAAATGTGTCTCTTTATGATCTACACAGAGTGTGGTATTTTGCTGTAGCTATATGAAATGCACTCAAACAGCCTATTATATGAAATATACATACTGTGTGTGTTTTTATATATGTACGCATAGATGAGGTATAACAAAATACAATGAATGTTTAAATTAAAAATTACTGCAGTAAAAAACACCTTGTCATTAACTGTGAGAGACTGCTTGGGCCTGCACAAGATGGCTGCCCTCAACCTTAGCCTTTGCCTCGGTGGAAAAATCCCACTAGACTACCTACGTGACTTTTGGCAGGTTTAGCCCCTGGGCAAACAGGAAATCTTACAGAAAAAATAGCCCTTTGTGCTAACCACAGGGTCACGGGATCTGGAGCAGGAAGCAGGTGGTATTCCCCGTCCTACTTGCCCCTAGGGATTGTGAAGTTAAAGATTGCATAGGGTTAATTGTTGATGTACGCCTTCCCACTTACCCCTCCCCACATTTGGTAAAATACTGATTGCTGTATGCTGCTAAGTGCTTTGTCCCTTTATGGTTAAATGCTTGAATGACTCATGTGATTGGTAGAGGATTTGTTTGAACTGTCCAATAAGCTTGCTGAACCTTCCCCCTGGGATAACAGTATATAATCGTTTTGCTGAGCCAATAAAGCGCCTTTGATCAGAAACCAGACTTGG
>NW_022900924.1:5882540-5889103 GCF_012274545.1 Fukomys damarensis | reverse complement strand
CTTAGCCTTTGCCTCGGTGGAAAAATCCCACTAGACTACGTACGTGACTTTTGGCAGGTTTAGCCCCTGGGCAAACAGGAAATCTTACAGAAAAAATAGCCCTTTGTGCTAACCACAGGGTCACGGGATCTGGAGCAGGAAGCAGGTGGTATTCCCCGTCCTACTTGCCCCTAGGGATTGTGAAGTTAAAGATTGCATAGGGTTAATTGTTGATGTACGCCTTCCCACTTACCCCTCCCCACATTTGGTAAAATACTGATTGCTGTATGCTGCTAAGTGCTTTGTCCCTTTATGGTTAAATGCTTGAATGACTCATGTGATTGGTAGAGAATTTGTTTGAACTGTCCAATAAGCTTGCTGAACCTTCCCCCTGGGATAACAGTATATAATCGTTTTGCTGAGCCAATAAAGCGCCTTTGAAGAGAAACCAGACTTGGGCCGTGTACTCTAACTTCTTAAAGATTTCCTTCACAGACATTCAAGATCGGATCGGCCTCTGATGACCCACGAATAAGAGGCGGCTCTCACCTCCTATTCCCCGAGGGACGGGGTCCCCCCAGAGAGCCGCAATTAACCTCAAAATGCTTCCTCTGAATTTGAACACCCTCGTCCCGCTGTTCCTGCTGCACTTTGAATTAATTCTGGAAGGCTTATTTTATGTCTTTAGCCATGGTGTCCTGACTACTTTGATGCCCTGAATCAATTCAAAACACTGATCTTTCGAGGTCCTTTTGACTTTGAGGAAGAGGCATACATGTTTTTGTGCGCCTGCATTTCCTTTGCAGGAAATTGTCCTTCTTATCGTACTTTATAAAGACACTCACAGATGAGGCCCTTCAGAAGTGCTAAGAATGGTTGTATAAATGGGAGGTGCTTTGGTATGGGGTAATGGCACTATGCCATGGCATAACTTTTTAAAGTGTAAATATTCACCATATATTTTGATCACATCTCATAATACTAGAATCATTACTTTCATGCCAAGGGACTGTAAACACTTTCATATGTGCCACACTTATGTAAGGAATAAATTTAGTATGAACAGTAACCTGCTTTTTCACGGTTTTTATTACTCAATTGAATAGAAAGTCTGTGCAGCGGACATTGAGCTGACATATCTTCCCACGCTTATTTTGTTGCAGGATTTATATCACTATGGAAGCAAATCATATTTCTGTCCTTTCATGCTCTAATTGATCTAAATGGTGACTGCACCCCGGATTTCATCAGGTTTAGATAACGAGTGCTCAACCTGCCAGCTGTCCTAGGGTTTCTTTCCTCAGCACTTGGAGGTCCACTATATTCTTCTCCACCTTCTGCACATGAGCCCTGAGATCCAGGCCACCCTCCTGGTCACCTTCCCCTGGGCACAAGTCCGTGCTCCTCCCTGTTCTTTAGGACCCAAGAACAAGAGTGCAAGTTTCTGATTCAACATCTCTTCTTGAATACTGGAGACTCCTGCAGTTAGGTTTCAGTCTCCTACCCAGTATGAGATGCAGGCCAGAGAAATCAAACTACAAGACCGAACTAGGAGCGAAAGCCTGATGCCAGGAAGGCCAATGCCAGTTCCACTAACTAAGGCGCTGGCCAGCCCAAGCCACTGATTTTTATTGGTAATCAATAAACAGGTAAGCTATGGGCGAGAGCAGGAATACATGAGAGGACGTGCAATTGTGCAGTTTCTATGGAAACCAATGTAAGCAAGACTCATAAAGGACAAGACAAAGCATTCTCAAATTAGGAACAGAATAGACCAAATATATGGCTGTAATTAGAATATTGTCCTTCTAGTAAGAAGGACTTGCTGATGTGAAGACTTGCTGTGATGCTTCTTTCTGAGAACAGAGTTCCTTGTGCAGGGAAAGTTTGGAGACAGGCAGGGAAAGGGAAGGGTCTGCGTGAGCTTTCTGGAAAATCCTGACTGGAAGAGTTAAAGCTCTACTAGGGAGAGCATTTGGAATATGAAATAGAAAACCGATAAGTAGCCCTGCTGGCCTTGCTGGCAGGGCCCCAATTCCCTCCTCTCCAGTTAAGTACAAGAAAAGATAAAGTGGGGAGGGAGGTATGTTATAGAAAAACTCACTTACTATATAAAACATATACCTAGAAGCTCACACACTCGTATATGAATATATATAATTATTCTCTCACCATACTAATACACTGACATGTACATGTACCCTTTTTTTGCTAACAGTCTTGACTGTGAGGCTCTGCTATAATTTTCAGATATCACCTTGACAAAAATAAAGAGACCAAAGAAGGCTTATCCAAAAATGTGCACATAGGCAATAGAAAGGGACAGTGGTCTCAGAATCAGGAGTCTCAAAACCTAAAATAGCCATTCGAGTTATAACAACTCTCAATGGGAGAGTGAGTTACTTGCCATATAATAAAAGAGGCTAAAAAAAAAAAAAAACACCCCTGTGCGTGGGCTCTAGGCAAGGTAGCTAGCTATCTCCTTATTTCTCTCCTCTTTCCAATAAAGTGATGTTATTTTTCCTTCTAAATTTATAGCTCTAATTCTTTATTTCTATAAGTTTATGAGCCCTAGAAAAGATCTGTCCTCGCCAGATGGGACACTTGCATTTACTGTATAACAGTAATTCAAGTCTACCCTAAGCTCACTGCTAACATGTGTATTCTAGACTATTAGTGGATTTTCTGAGGGATTGTTCTACCAACAAACACTAGACTTAATTTTTTAATATCTAAAAGTACATGTTCCACCACTCTTTCTTTCTTTCTGAAATATTCTAGGCTATTCCTGACCTTACCTTTTCCAACATAATTTAATGGTTTTTTTGGCAAAGGGGACACGACTGGGAATCAAACAAAAGACGTCGCTCTTGCAAGGCAGGCACAGCACCATTGAGCTAAATCCCCAGCTCCTTTTCCCAATGTAATTTTAAAAGGTCAAGATCTGTGAAAATTATTTTGGCATTTATTATATTGCTATAACCACATGTTCCTACCTTACCCACCAAAATGGTATAGGTCTGTGTATTCCCTTTGAAGAAAGTTTAATTATTCATAGTATGTCCCTAAAATTCCTTGTCAGGTTGCTGTCCTCATACTCTTTGGGCCATGGTGTTTGTACAGACAGCTCTGTGAATGTAGGAGAAAGATCTGGAGTCAACTCTCCATCCAAGGCTGTCTGCCCAGTTTAGCAGCAGGTGCTGACACATAGATGGGGCTGGTGTTTGTTTCCTTGGTCACTGACTGAATCACACAAGCAGGTATGGAGCCTTTCATGTCTAGTGTAAGCTGATTCTGCAAGGTGATACTACTTTCTGATCCTGGCAAGTATGGGCCACCTCATTCGGCCAATCTTATTGACTCAAGAGGAGATTTGTTCTTGAGCAAAAGACTGTTTTGCTGTGAGAAGCTGAGGACTCTGGGTAGAGCAATATTTTAGTCTAAAGTATGAAGCCAATGATTCATTGAAAAGCCTAATGCTTTCAACATAATATGCATAGGATATGGTTAGTTAATATTTTTGTAATATGATCAGAAACAGTACAGTATATATAGAGATTCTCTGTGACATTAGTCACTAAAATTTAGTCACATTTATAATGAGATTCAAGCCAGATGTGGTGGCACACGCCTGTAATCCCAGCACTTGGGAGGCTGAGGCAGGAGGATCGCTGTGAGTTCGAGACCAGCCTGGGCTACGTAGTGAGTTCCAGGTGAGTCTCAACTACACAGTGAGACCCTGTCTCAGATAACCAAAAAAAAGAATATAATGAGATTCAACTTCATTCCCACTAGGGTGGTGATAGACAACTGACAGACAAAAGCAAGTATCCGTGCAAATGCGGAGAAAAGGAACTCCACACCCCGCTGATGGGAACGTGAGGTGCTCCAGCAACTTTGACAAGCACGGAGGAATTTCCTCAGAGTTACCGTGCAAACCGGGAGTTCCTTTCCTAGGTATTCACCGGAAAGAGATGAATTTATTCACAGAAAAACCTGAAGATTGCAGACCAATCGGTGCGGCCCATCTCCTCAGAAATGGCAGCAGCGGAGGAATGGAGAACGAAGCTGTAGTTCACCCATGCACACAGAGGCGTGCTATACAGCGCTGTATTTCACAGTCCCACAGACTGTAACAAAGAGGCTGCCTGGCTCGGCACAAACTGCCCAGGACCCTAGAACAGGCGTGGGAAAGAGGCGAACCTGACTTATTTCCCACATCACGTTCCCCAAATAAAAGGGAAAATGATGAAGGAGGGACATCACAAAATTTTCACGTTGTGTTAAATGCCAAAAAAAAAAAAATTAGTCTTAATCTCTCAATGTATGCAGCAAATAATGTGAGTTACAAACAAAATACCAATTATAGAAGCCATATGGTGACAGAATTCCTATAGTAATAATTATTCCTTCATAGGGCGAAGAGAAAATGACAAATTAATATTGTGTGATGGATCCACAGTTCCATAAATAGGAAAAAGAACATTATATTTTACACATTAAGTGGATGCGATGACAGCAAGCAAGTTGTAGCTTGATGAAGTTGTTAAGGTAATGATGGTAAGAGAGACCAACTATCGCTGGACATAGGCGGTCCCTGCTGCAGTTCAGACGTGAGCACTGTGGGGTCTGCCAGTCACCTACTTGGGTTGTCACAGATGGTCACGGGGGGATTGGCCTCACGGGAGGTCAGGGGAAGTTTCTGTCTCAGGTCCCCATGAGGCCGGAGCACTGGGTAACCCTTTTGACTGGAGTCCCATGATGAGCAAAAGTAATCAGCCTCACCCTCAGCCTGCAGATTCGAGATGCTCAGAAAAGCTGTGTTGCCTGACTTGGAGCCAGAAAAGCGATCAGGGATTCCCGAGGGCCGAGAACTTCCTATCATGACAGTTTTAGGGGCAGCGCCAGGAACCTGTTGGTACCAGCCTACATTATAATATCCAACGTTGTTGCTGCTTCCAGAGCAGGAGAGCTTAGCTGTCTCTCCCACGGACTGTGACAGTGAAGCTTCCTGTGTTAGCCTGGACTGTGCCCAGGTCCCTGGAACAGAAACGGTGGAGAAGTGAGCCTGGCTTATTTCCCACATCACGTTCCCCAAATAAAAGGCAAAATACACCCTATGCCTTTCATGTATCTGCCCTACTTTCCACAGCCAGTCACCTGAGCAGAGAGCGACAAGGGTAAGGAGGAGAGGAGTGCAGGCCATGGTGGAGGTTCCCACAGACTGATTTCTTAGGACCTAGAGCCGCCCCAGAGCTGTGAAAGGTCTCTTATACCTACTGCCCCACTGAAGAGGACAGAGGGCCTCCTATGCAAATAGTGGCCCTCCCCTGAAAGCCTTCCACCCCCTGCACTCTGTCATCTCGGACTGGGGCTGCCCAGAGCTGATCTGAACCTCCCCGGGGTGAGGTTGAGCAGCTGGTTTGTCCCAGATCTCCTCAGCACCAGTCCACCCACAGGGAACCGGTAGCCGGTGTCTGGCTGGGCGGGACCACAGTGCCCTGTGCTGCCTAGGTACAGATCACTCAGCCTGGGGTGCACAGCACAGAAACGTGCATAAATATTGTTTTCTCCTCCGCTTGCCTCCTCTCTTCCTCCTTCTCAGAGAGGAGACCTCTTCGCTATCCAGGAGTTTCCTCCATTTAATTTCATTAGCGCCACAGGATGATATTTCAGTTTCTTGCATTTGTGGGAGGCACCGGGGTTCCCTTTCAAAGCCTCAGGATTACAGCGAGTGCATCCACCCCTCCATGCTTCTGTGTGAACACAGTGTTATTCTCAGTGCTCGCTGAGCATATGGAGGCCGTGGGAGATGAAGTCCATGCGGGCCATTACTGTACCTGTGACCCTGTGTATCAGTGTTAAGGTGTTGTATCTGCCAGGAAACGTTCCTTCATCTTCTTCCTGTGGACAGCTCATCAATACTGAATTTGGATGAAGGTAACAAAAGAGCACTTGGGGTATTTACAGCGTTAGGAATAACTAAGAAAGGTGCTCCAACCTGGAAACCAGAACCCCTCCAGATAAGTGATGACAATCACACATATCTGTGTACGAACTGCCACTCTCCCAGAAGTACCTAAAAAGAACAGTGAGGCTAAAGATGATGTATATGAGGCAAAGACAGGTGATTTTGCTTCACAGGAGGAAAGATGAAATATTTCAAGTCAGGGTCAAGTGAATCCCTCTGAACTGTGACAGATACGTGTGGCGGCTCTGCCTTGCCGTTTTCTGCTTGTGATGATTTGTGTTACATCAAGCCGCCTCCAGTGCCCAGGGTCTGTTTGGCAGTGGTGGTCGACATCATCCTCTTCTGAGTGTCCTGAACAATCAGAGCCAAGTCAGGCTTGGGGCTGGCCTTGAGATACGATCAGGAAAGGCCATCACCTTTGATCTCACAATACCACCATTGCCCACGTACTTTACAAAGCAACATGTTCAGGCTCTGGCCTGGCCACTCTATAGACATTCCTGGTGTAAGGGGCCATCTGCTTAACAACCTTCCTACTTGTGACCGAGGAGCACTTTTTGGACTTATGACCCACTATTCAGACTTATGATCCACCTTTTTTTTTTTTTTTTTT
>NW_022900924.1:5845557-5882469 GCF_012274545.1 Fukomys damarensis | reverse complement strand
TTCCCCCTTTTTTTTTTTTTTTTTTTTCCTGTACCAGGGGTCAAACTCAGGACCTTGTGCTTGTGAGGCAGGCAGCAGAACCACTGAGCTAACTCCCCAGCCCCCCATCTTTTTTATTTGTACAGTTCTGGACACCTTGTTTCTAGAGCCTCAATGTCTGCTTTTGTACAGTCCACCTTGCTTTACAGTATGGTGATTTTGCTGATTCTACTGTACAGTGTAATAGAGTAGTTTTATGTTTTACAGTAGTTTATATACAGTAGTGTTATTTTCCGTTATACATTACAGCACTATATGTAAGAGTTAGGCAAATGAAAGAAAAATGATCAAGTCGGAGTTTCCTTTGACTATTTATTTGCTCTGAATGTTGCAAAATACACACTATAGACAAGTACTCATTTAATGACCGATTCATTTCAGTAGTTAAGTGAGGAATGTTTGTATCCTGCAGATGCCGTAGCCTCAGGTAGGCGTGCACATGAGTTTGACTGTTTATCCCAGAGAGGCGGATACAAAGGGTGGCTGTATGAACAGTTTGGGAGGTAGACTCCGGAAGTGCCAGCCTTTATTGGGTTCTAAATGTGAGGTAAGTGAGGAGTTGCGATTAGAGTAGCAAGGATAGGGTTTATTCTCTGGATGGCTGTGTCAGGTAGAGGCTTCCTGCCACCCCTACCTATGAGGAGAGTGAAAAGGGGACGAGGTGACAGCCATGGGAGAGCAGCCAGAGTTCTGTCTTTCTAAACCCTATAGAGAAACGAGACTCAATGCTATTAGGCCCTGTGCACAAGGCAGGCTTGGACTTTCCATGCCTCTGTATGCCTGAGGCACAATGCTAGGGCAGGTCTGGGAAACTTGTCTGAATCACTTTTTCACCTCTGGACACAATGGCCAACACCCACAACTTAGAGAAAGAGAAATTTATTCAGGCTTACAGTTTTAGTCCACAGCTGGCCAGCTCCAAGGCTTGACGTGGGAACTAGCAGATGAATGGCTGTGCGTGTAATGGTGGCCAGGAAACAGACAGTAAGGGAGGAGACTAGGAGAGCGAGGCACATTTCCAGGTCATGCCCACCGCGAGCCCTATCTTCAGAGCAGACCCTACCTCCTAACAACATAGTCAGTCCCAAGCTCACTCATATGCAATCCACTGGTGAGCATAGAAATCCTGTGATCCAATAACCCCTGAACACGTGAGCCTTCTGAGGGGTATCCTAGATCTAAACCACAACGGAAATCAGAAGCCAACATTAAGTCCTACTTTGTATCTGATGTTATCTTTCTCTAGTGCCTATGATCACCCAAGATTTAGGCAAAGAACCTCAGGACGGCACCTTCCACCATCACAGCTATCACGATACGGGTTTGTCACTCAGCCACAGGTGTCCTTTGAAGACTGCTGCCAATGCCGAGGGACTCCTGTGCCTTTGTCTCTTCACCTCCTTCTGGGAACAGTTGCCTCCAGCAAGTTACCAGTGGCCACTACAGGGTATGGGTGTGTGTGTGTGTGTGTGTGTGTGTGTGTGTGTGTGTTGTATGTATATGTGTGTGTTAAAACTGCATGTGTGCATATGTGTAAAGTGTTCATTTGAATGTATTTATCATACATTTGTATGTGTGTTTGTATGGCTATGTATGCCGTATTTTAAAGCCTGTGTCTGTGTGTGTGCACACATGTGCTTCCCTTCACTGACTATTCATCATATGAGTCTGCATATTCACCAGGGCTCAGTGTCCAGAGTCCGTCATTTCCCGTTTTTGATCCTGTCCTCTAGATGCTTATGGTGTGAGGGATGGACCTGTTGACAGTCACTGCATTATAATCACAGATAGACGCTGACATGCTTTTGACATAATTGTCTCTGCTCCTTTAACTCTTTTAGGATTTGTTAAATTTTCTTCCTCAATAATTCTATGCATGAACTGTACAATTATGAATCATGAACAATTCCTTGTAGTGTTTGCTAAGTTTTGTTTTCGTGCAGATTTTTGCAACAAATTTGGAAAGCTTTTGGTTACTTTTCAAATACATTTTTATGTCCCTCCCTAGTACAGTTTTGAGACTTCTATAATCAGTGTGTTGTTACACTTGATAATGTTAGAGTTTCTCATTTGTCTCTGTCACTATGTTGTACATCACTGTGTATCAGCCAGTAGCACTACTTTAGCCCTGTCTTCATGGTGGAGTCTCTCAGAGGAACAGGGGAGCACAGTGTCCAAAAAGGGAGTGGAGAATAAGGTGGATGTCTTGAAATGTCTGTTATTTGTGTTATAAATCAATATCTTGTGACCTTAGCCAAGAGCAAACCAGGATGGATAACTGTTCATGACCACTCCTGTGCTAGAGCTACAGGTGAAAGTGGCTGTTCCGCTGGGAGCACAGACAGTAAGGGCTCCTCAGTCTACACCCTGAAACCAAGACCAGACCCATGTTAGGATTCAGAGGCATCACTCTGAAAACATAGGGGTCACTCCAAATGTTGATATCTAAAGTCTACAGTGATCCGAGCAGGAAATAAGGAGAGAAAAAAAGGAGAAGTGTTCAGGCCTTGGTGTGGAGTTTTAAAGGATGCTTTGACCACAAGATGGGATGGACTCTCTCTGGTGGTTTTGTTTTGTTGTTTTGTTTTTTCTACTTAGCTCAGTGTATGAATGGTGAATTACGTAAACATGAACCTTTGACCAACTCCTTCCACCACCTGGTCCTCAGTCTTGATAGCAGTTACAAAGTCAGAAATGGACCCAGGGCGGTTGTGTGCCATGTGCCTGAAACAGCTGCTCTAATGCTGTACATGTCCAGGGTCCAATGAATTTGAACCATTTAAGGGTTTTTCTTATAACTCTTTTTACAAGGGTCACAGTGCCCCCTGGAGGATTCCTCAGCTGTGGGTGTGTGATCTCCCCTTGCTGTTGAACAGTGAACCTCAGTATGGATTTGTGTATCTGACGTGGACATTGATGTTTCAGGCAGATCTATATTCATTGTTGTCCTCTTCTTGCTTCTTCATGTTTGTTGTTATCTCTTGACTTCTGTTTAAATCCTTCCTATATGTCTGTAATTAAATTTTACTGTTGGAGAGTGTCAATATTATGAGTTTTGGTTTTTTTTCCCCCAAAGAGTAAAGGAACTGTTTTTAGGACTGGATGACCCAAGGTTATTTGTTGTGGAGTTCACATTTTTTAAGCAGTTCCTTTATGTGAGAGTTCTTTTCATAATTGAAAAAAAAAATTAAAGTAAAATTGTAAGAACTGAGGATACATACTTTCACTGCCAGTTTAATGGAAACTGAACTGATAAAGTCCTTCATTTCCAAACCTGCCTGGGGGTGTAGGTGGGGAATAGAACAAGCTGAGAAGGGTGCCCACCCCCTCTGGGGAGAGTCCGACTCCTCCCCAGGAGCTGGTAGGACAGGGCAAGTCAGGCAGGCCCTCAC
The DNA here is from genome assembly GCF_012274545.1 of Fukomys damarensis. Taxonomy (NCBI): domain Eukaryota; kingdom Metazoa; phylum Chordata; class Mammalia; order Rodentia; family Bathyergidae; genus Fukomys; species Fukomys damarensis. The sequence goes on along the minus strand of NW_022900924.1, from coordinate 5,879,038 downwards.
TCTCCTGCCCTGCCTCCTCAGGCAGCATTAACTGCTGCTAGGAAGTTTTTCAAGCAAAGAATTGTGGGGATGGGAGGTCACTGGCTGTCTTCTTTACACATCCTGACTCAGGCTGTTCTCTCTTCTCAGTTCTTGGGGCCCCAGCATTGGGTTCCCAGGATAGACAGCAGGCTCTCCAGGAGGCTCACTCTGGCTCAGTCCCAGCGATACATGGCCCAGTCCACTGGCAGCTTCCTTAATGCTGCTTGTGAGGCAGCAGGTCAGTCAGGGACATCACAGTGTGGGAAGGACCTTCAGAAACCTCTTGGCATTTCTGGAGAGGAAATCTAATCCCCATGGGGGCTGCCCTTCTTTTCAATTCCCCATCCTCAGGCCAAGTGGAGTCTAGGACAAAGCACTAAGTGGCTGTTTGATACAAAACACCTGGTGAAGCCACAGGGCAGCTCATGGCCTGTTAGTCCAGGCTCCCATGCAGTCACACTGTTAGGGACAACTCTTGAAAATAGCAAAAAACTACAAAATCTCACAATGTAGAATGCTTCTGCCATCTCTCTGATGCAGTTTGCTTTGTTTAGTTCAACATTAACAGACACCAGAGGCATTAACCATGGAATGGGACATTTGACCTCATCCTGAGATAACAGGGCACATCAAGACCCCAGAACTCCAAAATTTTGTAAACCACACGATTGTAAAAGTCAATATGAAAAGAACCACTGTTAACTTCGCTTTGCTAACTGGGAATACCTGCTTCCCCTGGGCTAGAATGGATAACTAGACAAATCTTAAAGGTAAACTCCCTAACTACAAAGAATTGCTACATCTGGGTTGAAATTCAACTGCCTTGCTACCATGATTTGTATATCGGCAACGTGGATTATGAGAATGAAATGCAACCACCAAGATGAGACCAAGGCTGTAAAACCCTATAAAAGGTGAAGCTATAGCCCAGTACATTGTCAATCCTGGCACTGCCTTTAAGTGCAGTCAACCTTTGTCGACAAAATAAACTTTTTATTTTACTTCCATTCTGCACCTCTCTGTGTGTCACATACCAATTCCTTTGTAACAGCACAGTCACGCACACAGCATTAAGGTGTCTATGCCATCAGACATGGCCAAAATGGGTGTAGCTTCTCTCTCTACCTACAGAGAGTATGGGGGGGGATGCCCCTGTTGCTACCAAAAAAGGCTGAGGGGGGAGAAGCTGGCAATGGAAGGTTAACCAGGCCTGGAGAAGGAGGTGGGAAGAAAGAAGGCAAAGGCTTTCAAGGCCTCTACCCAGGCCTGCTGGCTGTCCTCAGAAATAACCCAACTCAAGTTGGGGAGCTCTGACCATAAAATCCCCGGAAAGTAGGGGGCAGAGAGAGGGGAAGAGAGCAGGGCTAGAGTATTGGGACTTTGGAAGAAGCCAGCCCTATCAATATTTACAAGCATGAAGCCCCATCTTCTATGGCCTCTATTTCTCAGCACACACACCCCCCCCGGAAATGAGGAGCCCCGGGCCTCCTCACCAGCTGTGTCCCTACAGAGAGGCCCTTTCCTCTGATTGGCCCCATCTCTGGGACCCTCATGCATGTCTATCTGACTGTGCTCAGCTGGAAGCCCTAGGCCAGATCTCACTGCCCCACCAGCCATAAGAACCCTCTAGCATGCTGATGCAAGTGGAGATCTTCAGAGCAGGCCCCAGCTTGATGTTCATGGCACTCATCAGGTGGTTCTCCATGAGCAGCAGCAGAGCTTGCCCATTAATCTCCTGGGCATGAAATTCCTTGGCAATATCCTGGCGGCCTGGCAGAGAGCTGAAGAATTCATAGACATCTTTTACATTCCACTTGGTGGGCTCACTTGGGAGGAAGTGGTGTCCCATGCCTACCAGATCCCGCATGTGCATGTTAGGGAGCTCCAGGTCCCACTGGCCTTGTTGCTGGTGGGAGATGAGGAGCTGGCTGAGATGGGTGACAAGGGTTCTTTATGGCTTGAGTTATATGAGCAACAGCTGGAGTCTTCCTGGCTGTGCAACAGCTGCAATGCATCAGTAACTGAAAGGGGTACAGTGCCTCTCGGCTGCTTCTTGGTGTCCTTGCTAACTAAGTGCGGGCAGACTAGCCTTGCTGGCCCAGCAGCAGTTGTAGGTTGTGGCCCCTGCCTTCTGCAGCTTGCTCAGGCCTGAATGAAAAAGTCCCACTCACTTGGTGCATCCCGCATTATACCTCTTTGCACAAGCCATGGAACAGAAGCGCTTGGACCGCTTGAACTTGTAGGCAAAGTCCACCTGGCCACAGAGCTCACACTTGGGTTTGAGTGCAGTACCCTCCTCTTTGGATTCTTGCAGGTAGGGCTCCTCCATCTCTGAGTTAGTGGTGGTGGCATGGTCCTGCTGTGGAAGTTTCTAAGGCAAGAATCCCTGTGCAAACTTCTTGAGGTTCCCTACCAGTAGGGACGAGCCTTCCACCATTCTGGGGGGTAGCATTTCCATTCCCTGAGGTCATGCCGGGGCTGCTGAGGTCGGTCAGTGCATGAACAATGCCCTGCCCTGTCTCTGTCCAAGGCCCTGGCCAACCTCAAGAATATTTTTTTGACACTGATAAGTATCATTATTTTGCATCTGTTAGAAGGAACTTCTGTAAGTATGTATATGTGAGGTCCATTTGATCTAGAGTGCAACTTAAATCTAATGTATATTTTTTCACTTTCTGTCTGAATGGCATTTCCATTCCTGTAAGTGGGTATTGAAGTTAATAACTATTTTTCTATTGCAGGTCTTCCTATATATAATGTATATAAAATAAAATCATGTATATAAATGTAATATATATGTTAAAACATGTTGTGTGTATATACATGATAGACACACCTATGTGTGTTACAATGTTCTATATATACATAAATACATATATGTTTATTATTTTTTCTTACTGCAGCTTCTTTCTCTCACTTTCAGTTTTAATTACTATAGCACTCATGATGAGATAGACTGTATAAAAGGTTGCAATATCTCAGTAGCACAGTAAAGTAAAAGTTTATTTCTCATTTATACACTCTTTCTCACCAGAGAGATTGTGCATGTGGATCATTGTATCTTTGGTCCAACAAGTTGGCAGGCAGAAAAAACATCTGTCAGCAACACTGCTGATCTCATAACAGAAAAGAGAATTTAACCAAGCACACACTAGTCTTACTAGACTCATTTCAACTGCTCAGAAATAACACATTTCGTTTCTGTTCATTTCACTGGCCAAACCTATTAAGGATGGAGTGATCTGTTGTCCTATTCCCACAGGGAAGTGTGGCTATTGCAAAATGGATGAGATATTATAAGTTTTCAGTTGTTTTTCTGTTTTTTGTTTTTTGTGTTTTTTTCTTTTGGTACCGGGGATCAAACTCAGGTCCTTGCGCTTGCAAGGGAGGAAGCAGAACCACTGAGCTAAATCCCCAGCCCGAGATATTATAAGTTTTCAATGTCTTCGTTGCAGGTGAGAAGACACAGTTGTAAAAACTATGACATTTACACATGATAGAGTGCTACTCTTGCCATAAAGAAGGATAGACACGAGACACTTATAGGGAAATGAATGCACCTTGAGACATAACATTAAGTGAAATAAACACACAAGCTTAAATATCATATTATTTCTCTCCTATGAGAAACCTAGAGTAAAAATGAAGAGCAGAATAGAAGAGAGATAACAGGAAATTGACAGATCTCACGTGGAAAGGGGAATAAGACATGGACAGAAAGGAGAGGGGAGGGAGGCAAGGGGATGAAAAAGGGAATCGAGGTGTGTAATGTACCTGTACCGCCTCCAAGGAAAGGGAACATTATGTCCTGCAGACACGTACCAGTAAAAAGAAATTAAAAGTGAATTTTCTAAATCAAGACCATTCAGTAGAATTGTCTGTTGTGATGAACATGTTCTGTATTTGCTTTATCAAATATAGTAGCCATCAAGTAGATCGGAGCAGTTGAAATTTAACTAGAGTGACTGAAAGACAGAAGTTTTACTGTTACGGGGTCTAAATTAAATTTAACCATAAATATATGCAAATCCTTAACAGAAACAACATTGTCGTCCAGTAGAGGTAAAGGATATGCAGAGAGAGACGAAATCTGAACGCAGACACTCTGGCAGAAGAAAAGACAGTATCGTCCATGTGTCTATGCTGCTGTCCTTGTTGTCCTATAACCCTTTCAAAATATAAACTGTAAGGGGACAGGGCCTTGTTATATTTTTATATTTTTCTTCATCTTTGTATCCCACGCTTACATAATTCTCCCCTAGTGAATAAATACAGATGTATATATTTTATATTCACGAGCTTACATAAAGATTAAGAACCTAATAATCCACTTTGTCAGGCCAAAATTTATACCCTGCCTTCTGGATGGGAGATTCTTTGTGATTGGACAACGGGTTCTCTGACTCTCTGACCTCACAGTGCTTGAGTGTCACTCATTCATTAAGACAATCACTTGAGTTACGTGTTTTTCTTTCATATAACAAATGAAAAAAGTATAAGCGTGGAGACATAATACATCTAACTTTAAATCCAGCTAAATGACCTAAAACGGATTCAAATGATCTCCCCAAGCTTATAGTGTGCTCTCTGAACCAAGGGCAAGCGTTACTATCTTCTCACTCACTTAATGCATAGTGAGTGGAAGACAAAATTCAAACTATTTGTCTCTGACAATACGAAGAAATAGAATACACATCTAAACTCTCAATCTTAACGCTTGCATCGGATGAGACTGAATTCCACACCATCTATCCCAGGCCACAGAGAGGACTTCACACAAATAATCTGCCGGGACCGCCACGAACAGAAAAAGGTCCCTATTCTCAAGCAAAGTAGATCACACCAAAGGAAAACACAGTGAATAGTGCTACAGAGAAATACCCTCATTGGGCCCATGCCGCCGCGATCCTATTTACCCTGAGCATCTGTAGCCGACTCACCTCTCACAGTACCTGAGCAGTGAACGTCTCCACGCTCTGTCCTCAGCCTCTCCTCAGTCTGTACCCTCTCTGTCCTGCCCTCTGTGTCTGAGAGCGGCAGGGAGTCCCGTGGTGAATCTTTTGCAGCATTGTAACTCGGGCTGTTGCATTTCTCTCTCCATATTCACACTGACCTTCCACGTAGGTGCGTCTGACAAATGCCCCTCTTTCCATCAGGGTTAAGAGGAGAGTTTGACTTCTGCATTTTTGGAATAGCCTCTATGTTTTGCTAACTTCAGTTTCCATCTGCAAAGAGGACGCATAGACCTAGGCCATAGGATTTTCTTTGAGCCTTCAAATCTTCCTGTGCCACCTGTGGAAATGTTGTTTCCTTCTAAATTCACAGGTATATTTCAGGAAACATCAAAATCATCTACAGAAATGCCACACAGCAGTTTTTACTTTCCAGAATTTAGCCATCCTCTTCTGTATCGCACTTGTATCTTCGGTTCAGCAGTACGCAACGTGAACAGGTCGGCTTATTTTGACAAACACCGTGACATCAGAGCTGTCTGAACCAACCAAGACCTTAGCCAGTTGAAATCAAGACCTGTGTGAGTGTGAGGCAGTTCCATGCCTGTTAGAAAGGTCACACAGCACCAGTTGGCCTAGTAGAAGACTTTATAGGAGAATTCCAAACCTGTGTAGTGTCAGCTTTAGTGAAAGGTGTCGCGCTGGATCTCACACTAGAGCTGTTCTTAGGCCACAGAGTTTCAAGGCTGCAGTGTATCTGGTGAGTAAAATATGGGGATAAGGAAGTAAAACACAAAAAAAGTTCTTATTTTTACAGAGATTGCACTTTCTTATTACACTTTTAAAATAATAATAAAAATAAAATCTTGACTTTTAAGGTCAGAGATATCCCGGTGACCTTAATGGCTATTTTTTTTTTCATCACACTTTGGTAGACCGTTGCAAATCACTTGTCATCTTTTCTTTGGCTCTAGTAATTTTGCTTTCTGGTCCCTCATCCCTAAAATGCAGGCACTGGACACTTGAAAAAAACCTTCATGAACAGTCAACTTCGTTTTATCTCCTATCTATTTTCATATTCTCTCTGGTTAATTACAGTGATTTTTTTCTAATGCATTTCTTAAATTTGAAGCTTTCTCAAATCAAAAGTAAAGCAATATCTTAAGGCTGTTCACTGAAAACAAACTCCATGAGGCGTGATGAGAAATGTCTTGAATCCCACCGTTAGAATCTGGGAAGGAGAATGAACCTGCGACACTAATAATAATGACAATTCTGCAGATCCACACAGGACTGCAGGAAATGTAGTATTTGCATCATCCCATCTCTACCTTCAAGAAACTGGCCAGGCAACCTGTTTTGCTGTGAGTATTTAGAAGGATTCAGAATATACATGGGTCTCCACTTTTAAGTTTTATTGCATTTAATAAAATTTTATTAAATAATTAAATTAAAATTTTATTAAATAATTAAATTAAAATTGTATTAAATAATTAAATTAAAATTGTATTAAATTAAATTCAACTTGTCCTGTTGGGGACACCACAAACTTTCTAGGAGCTGGGTGGCGATCTTCGTAGTAGATGAGAAGAAAGAGTTTTTGTCTCATTTCCCCATTTTTCTGCTTCATTGTGCTTTACCCACTGCTATCACCTACACCACAGAAATAGTCAGCTTCATCCTCAGACTGGAGGTCGGCGATGGTTAAGTAGCGGGCAGCCCCTGAGCTGGAGCCTGTGAATCGGTCAGGGATCCCATGCCCCTTGTTGTGGCTTCCATCACTGTAAACACCCATCACATAACGCGGGGACTTCCCTGGATGCTGCTGATACCATTCAATGTAGTAACTGCTGTGCTCGCTACTCAGAGTGCAGGTGAGCTTGACGGAGGCTCCCAGAGAAGCAGAAACAGAGGGTGACTGTGTCAGCACAGGCTGGCAGAAGGACCCTGAAAATACAGACACACGTCATGACCTGGAAGGAGCAGAGGAGGGGACCGTTCCGGCACTCGTTTAAGAGGCCTTTCATTGAGCGGCAGAGCGGGATGACAAGGACCTTGCTGACCTGTGCAGTAAAGGAGGAGGGTGAGGAAGAAAAGAGGCGTCCAGGCCATGGTGTAGACACCACCGAGTTCTGGTGAGGAAGCCATGCTGGTGCAGGGTCTCTTATCCTACCCCTAAGTCCCGGAACAGCAAATTTGCCCCACATGCAAATCTGTTCTTCTTCTCCTAACCAGTCAGTTTTGTGCACGGGCCTGCCTTGGCACTGACATCTGGTGTCAACTTGGGCGGGGTGGGCCTGTGGGGAGCCTACTCTGAGGCTTCTCAGGGGCAGAAACGGGCTTCTCGACTCAGTGAGCCCTGGGCAGACACCAGGAGGCAGGTGCTTGGTGTCCTCGCTCAGAGCCCTACGGATCTCATTGCTGGGGCCCAAGACCGTGCAGTGTCTCCCAGGTACAAACCCATTGTGTCCAGAGCAGATCACAGGTGGGCAGGCCGCTGCTTCTGCCAAGATCTTGTCTGCTGCCTGCTCTGTGCACAAGAGGAAACTGTGGCCACTTCTCAAAGGAAACCTGCTATCTTGTCACGGTCTTTAATTTCCTGTTCAAGACTCCTCAGAACAAAGAACACAATTCACCCCATCTTATAAGCAGACCGGGTTCTTTTCATTAACAAACAACATGAAATAAAGAGTACATTACTGGAGCTAACAGACAGGTCAGCCATGGACCTGTGACCCAGGTTGTTCTCCAAGCCAGGTTTGTCTTTTACTATTTGATCCCTCACAATACTGGGGCATATTAGCAAGGGTTTGGGAGAATGAATCTCAACACTCTGTGAGTGACTGTATATATTAAAAATGAGAAAATCCTAGGAAGGTGGAAATATAAAAGAGAACACTGGACCTGGGGATTCTCCTGAAGGAACCATTGGAGAAGTTTCAAATGGAAGAGGAGATGTATGGTTTTAAGACTGGAGGCTGAAGGAGAACATCTCAGAAAGTGTCTCTAGTTTCTCGAATGTGAAGACCTTGGAATTAAGTTAAGGAGGTGAGAAGGAAGAAGGGTGATAGGACAGAGACCAAAGAACCAGAGAAGGGACATTGGCCTTCTAGATGTAGAGGAAACCAATAGGGAGATTGCATGAGTGCTATCCAGGGGTTCAAGTGAAAGTGAGATGTGGTGTGTGTGTGTGTGTGTGTGTGTGTGTGTGTGTGTGTGTGTTCCTTTCTGTTTGTATTTTTTAAAGAAAATGGAACCAAATCCAAATTTTCTCACGTCATATTTGGTAGTGTCCCTGCATGAAATCATGTTTTTTTTTGGGGGGGATCCTTTTTTTGGTACTGGGGATCGAACTCGGGACCTTGCGCTTTCGAGGCAGTTGGCAGAACCACTGGGCTAAATCCCCAGCCCGAAATCATGGGTTTTTAAAAACACCAAAACTCTTACCTCTCACTTTGACAGTTGTCTCTGTGGTCTGTCTGCTAATGACTTCTGATTTTTTTGTTTGTTTGTTTGTTTGTTTGAGACAGGGTCTCACTATGTAGTCGAGACTGACCTGGAACTCACTATGTAGCTCAGGCTGGTCTCGAACTCACCGCGATCCTCCTGCCTCAGCCTCCTGAGTGCTGGGATTACAGGCATGCGCCACCATGCCCTACTACTTCTGATTTATTTTAAACCATTCTCTGGAATCTGGTGATATTAAGGTGTGGATTTGCAGTATTCAGGGAAGGGAACATTCTGAAGTGCAGAACCTCAAGCCCCAACCCAGAATGCTAACTCAGCATCCGTACTTTCCGAGATACTCAGAGGACTCAGAGGAGCACTGGGATTCAGCTGTGGTTTTAGTTAGGTGGTGTGGAAGAGATATGTACATGTACCTAGTCCTCATAGTGAATTTGTTCATTCTATGTTGCATACAGGTACTAATAAAAAGGAAAATTCACATAAAACAGAAGGAATGTCAAGTGCAGATGGAGTATTAGTCCTCATTTCTCCATCTATTTTGTATCCTACTGACCTGTGCATCAAACAAACACGCTGATGCCCATTTTGCACATTATAATCCTGGCTATTGTATGCCGGTGTTCATATTCCAATGACAAGAACTCACAAAGTTTACAAAATCTTCCAGAATTGTTTTTAGTAGCAACGTGATCTTCACATATTCACCTGTTTGCCTTGAGGTTCCAGTAAGATATTGGAATTATGTGAAAGCTGTGATTTTGCAGTAAAAGAAATCATCTCAGAAAAAAAAGGAATCATCTCAGTAATATTAAAAAACTAATTATATATTTGAGTTCTTAAAGACAACAGTTTCTTATTTTAGCTTATGATCACATATTTACATAAATTATAGATCAAGATAAAAAATCCGGGCAAATTCAAATATGTGGTTATATTGACTCCTTGGGTTATGAGATTTCGGGAGCTACCATCTGAATGTGCCACAAACTATGTGGTTCACTGTAACAGAACTGTAATGTTCCATTCCAGGTCATGGAAAGTAGCAGCCAAAATCTACACACAGTGTTACGTTCCCTATTACACTTCTGAGAAAATGTCTCCTTCGTCTTCCTGGATCCCGGTTTTGTGTGGCGATCACTGGTGATCTTTCGCCCGGCACTGCGAAGTTCCTGGTTCTGTCTCCATCTCTACCTGACACTCCTTCCATTTTGTCACGGATTCTCCTCCTTGTATGAGTACACGTTTGCAACATGGAACGTAAGCGTTCATTCTGAAGAGTTGGCACATGTGCATAGCACATTGGAACCTTTTCAGCAGCCTTTGTCTCCTCTTCCTCTTTCCTCACTCCGTCCTTAGGTCCCCTTGCCTTCTTCAAAAGGTCTCCCTCCCTGCTTCCTACCATCTGTCTTTTAGTGTATTCTTTACATTACGTATACTTCGGGTTTTTCATATAAGAGAGCTCAGGCAACATACAACTCTATCGGTACGGTTTAATGTCACTTCGCATTGTGGTTTCATGGATGGTTCTTTACACACACGCTCCAGTACAGCCTCCTCTTGTTGAATGATATCCGAGATGACACTGTCTTTCTCATTGAGTTTACTGGTACTTTGTAAGTATACAGAACAGTTGCATTCATCATTGGGCTCTTGTACCTTTACATGAGAAATCTCAGTTCTCCTTTTTTTCCCCATACCCTTGTCCTCCCTTCATCCCCTCCATGGACAAAGTCTTTGTTACCATTTTCCTTTTCTCATATTTTTTCTTTTCCTTTATTTCCTTTCCCCTACCCTCCCCACTTCCCCTACACCATTAGCCCTTTTCTTCCTATTTCACATTATCAGTTATACAATTTCGATCTTATTTACTCTTCTAGTTTTTCACACCACAGAAACTATTCGGTATTTACACCTCTGTGTCTTATTTATTTCACGTAAGAGTATGGCCTCAACATGCATCCCTTTTCCTATGAATGACTCTAGTTTCTCATGAAATGACACTATTTTTAGTAAGGTCACAGCCTGTGTACTCAGGAATTGGCATATTAATATAACATTAGAAATGAAGAATTCTTTCCAAAATTCTAACATAAAATATTTTCATAATTGGCATTCAAGGAAGTTGTATGTACTATAATTAAATCTAATGGAATATACTTTATAAGTAGTAACCTTTAAATTTTTCTTAACATTGGGGTGGGGATTTAGCTCAGTGGTTCTGACTCCTGCCTTCCAAGTGCAAGGGTGCAAGTTCAAGCCCCGGCACCAAACAAACAAACAAAACACTTTTCTTAAAATGCTCCTAGATGAAATCTAGAACATCACTAAAGATGCTTTACTCGAGGAAATTTACTGACCTTATTCCTCAATTCTGCTTACTGTTACTGTACTGTTACCATTTTCTTTGGCAAAATGTTTTAAATGATTCTATTTTTTGTGGAATATCCAATAAATCCCCAAATATGTTCAACTTTAGCACTCAAACAGGGAAAGGTATCAAGTCAGACCTCTTCAGCTTCCTCTCTATGGGTGGTCATCTCTAGGCTGCCCGACAGCTCAGCTTCTGAGAGGACATTTCCAATGTCATATGATCCTATTTGTGTCCAGCCTCACTGAGAAGCATTTTACGTCTTGGTTCCCACCTGGGCCTCGCTGGGTTGGTCATCACTTCTTTGTCTCCCGCAGGAGTACTCAGCCACAGCCTCGGGCTGGTCTGCTGAGACAGCCGAGCCAGCTCTGTCTCTAAGGTGGAATCTTGAATACCTAACAGGTTACCAGGAGGGCCCGCCGCTTGCATCATAAACCGGTGTGCTGAGATTGGCCAGGCTTCTGTTGGCACTAGAACGGAAAGGAAGCCTCAGTGAGTGTAAAACAGTAGCAGCTGCAAATGACAGTGACAGTCCCTCCTGTACATAGGGTTAGTGAGGGATCGAGGGTCCCTGCAGCCAGAGAAGTGAACTCTGCAATGAATACCAACACATTAGGGGTGAGAAAGGACACGAGGCATGTTTCTGAAATCTCCATGACCTGGCCAGAGAGTAAGGAGAAAAAGCAGAGAGGTGTCCAGACCATGCTGCGGATTTTCCAAGGATCCTCAGGATGCATAGTGCTGCTCGACTCTACCCTGCCTTTATCTCCTCTTCAGCCTCCTTTGTAGAGTGTGTGCTTGGGTTTTGCGTTACGAAAATACAAGCCATTGACAAACGGGAACAGCATCAATTGTTTCTTGTGTTTCTTGTGCACATGCTCCACCCGGGAGGAGTGTGAGCTCTAACCTTGCCTCTTGGGAGGAAGCACCTGCTGTAACCTCTAAATCAGGCCAGTGAGCACAGCCCAAGCCATGCCATCAACGGTGTGCGAGCCTTGTCAGGCTTGTTCACGCCTTGTCAACTCTGAGAAGAACCACAGCGCCCCCTACTGCGCGGCGATAACTATTTTACTTCTCAAGTGTCAAATACCTGCTCTAGTGTCTATCAGGGTGTCAATTTCACAGTTTTCTGTTGTTGGGCCCCACAGAGTTTCATTGTACTTTTATTTATTATATTTTTAAGCTCTGCGATTTATATCTCCTTAGCTTTTAAGATTTGTATTTCTTTTCTGAGATTTGTTCCTTTTTTATTTGCTTCAGGAATATCCGAAATCGCTAATCAATGGAATTCAATGATTACCCCTTTAAAAATGTTTACCACATGTTTTAGCGATACTTCATCTAAAAGCTCCATTTTATTTATTACATTTTTAATTCTATAATTTACTTTTGGTTTTCTTCTGTGGCTTTTGTTCTTTTCTGAAATTTGTTCCTTTCCCGTTTGTTTCAATGATATTTGAAATTGCTTATTAATAGAATTCAGTGATTGCTTTGTAAAAGAACAGACACACAAACTTAAGCATCACATGGTTTCTCTTTTATTAGAAACCAAAAATAATAGTAAAGAGCAGTACAAATGCCAGGTAATAGAACTGGGAATTTGGGAGTTAGATCTTTCCCAAATGTTAAGGAGACCAAGAAGACATGCAAGGCGGGAGGAAAGAGGGGCTGAGAAGGCGATGAGGAAAGGAATTTTGATGCATTATATACACGAGCCAAACCCCCACAAGGAACGTCAGCATCATGTACTGCAAACAAAAATAAATACATAAAAATCCTACCACCTCATTTCAGCACATATGTAACTTATGTGTCAGTGGCTATGCGTTATCAGTGCCCGTTTAAGTCGGGATTTCCTTAGTGTCTAATCTCTCAAAGTGATTTTTAGACCTGTTTCTTCGTGGTCTGTAGCACTGACCTGGTGAATGTCATGCAGGCAAGTCAGTAGATCTGAGATAAGAGCCTGTTTGGGTGCCTTGGTATCGAGATAGTACCTGCCTTTTGTGCCTTGGTTTAGTTTTAATTTTTGTTTCCTAAGGAATGATGGGACACCCTTCCCTCAGGAAGGCCAAGTTGCAGTGACTTCAATCGGTCATATTCTGGTAGGCACGGACCAACCGCTGTTGAGTTTCCATCTGCTGGAAGGCTCAGGAAGCCACACGTCTCTCTCACACTATCTGAACATTTTTCTTTGAAGTGGGCCTATTGTGCCTTCCTGGTGATTATGACTTTAGAAAGGGGAATGCACGTCAGGTCTAAACTGACCACGGAGACTGGTATTAAAAGTGTTTTTCATCACTCTCTCTGTGGCCCGGGGTAGAAACCCTGTGATTAGCCATAAATCGGGTTCCAAAGGAGAGATTGGGTTCAGAATAAAGGGCTGGGGCTTTATCTCATTTCCTCTGTATCACTTCTCCACCTCTTTCCACACTCTTGTGTGGTCCATGTGCCATCGAGCCTATCGTTACCTGGGATCATTTTGAGCCATTCTCTTCTGTGCTTGATTTTTCTTCATTCCTGCATCCACAGGCCTGTTCAGGGATTGCAGGACCTGCTTTTTTGGAGTTTCCATTAAACCCTAGGGATGATATGAATCTCAGGAATACCACCATAAAAGGGATGTTCAGGGAGCTTAAAATCTGTTCCAGAGGGGACTCATACAGGGTAGGAGTCTGCACTCGAGTTCTGAGGTCCGTCCTTACTTATCCAGTGAGAGGGGAGCGCAGGTGCAAAGGCCATGGTGGGCATAGCACCTTCCTAAGCCACACACCCGTGCTGGGCTGTACATGGTCTCTCCTGCAGCCCCGCTGGCCTCAGAAAGGATGGAAGGCTCAGAGAATTGTAGCCCCACTGTCATACTCTCGCCCTGTGCTCTCACAGATTTGAATCTCTCAGACAGAGTGGCTGATTAATTATGTATTAATTTGCATAAGAAAATAGCTACGGAGACCACCAACCGGCCAATGGCAGAGGCTCTTGATGGATCCAAAAACGTACAGTTGTTCAAGTCCCCACGTGAAGCAAGAAGCCCAGCCCTGGGACCTCCTGTCTGTTGAGTTGCTCAACTGTGAGGTCTGACCTGAGGAATCGCTTGGACATGGTCTAACTGTTTCCCCTGCTAGTCTAAGAGCAAATCACTTCTTTCACAATACTCTAACTCACCTTCACTTCCTTACTAGACTCCCACATTTCAGTTGTGTGAAAGAATCCCTACCAAAGACAGTGGAGCGTGGTCCCTGTGTCGCCTCTACTGACACCGTTTTCTGGGGGTTGTGGTCGAGTGGGGGGAACACATGAGGAATCAAGAGACCCCATGAATAACTTCAGAAAAGAGCAAGATACCTGAGCAGAGACAGAGTGGATCTCTCCAAGTGGATTGATGAACGCAGTAAGGAGTCAATTTCTGTAGCCACGTGGCTGGACAATGTATCAGCCCGTACTGGGAAATTACTGTTCCTTTGGCCATTTCCCCTGAAGGTACTGTTCATGTCAGCCTGTTCTGGCCTGCAGTGGGGAGGTCACAGATTCGAGATGTCTTCTTTGGCCAATGAAAGAAACTTCGGCGTTGCCAGGAAACACTGTGCTTCAGAGCCTGGCAAGACCACAATTAAAGTGCCTTCTTCATAACAGCAAAAACAATGGAAAAGCCAGGTTTTGTCATCGAGGAGGGGTTATTTTCAATCCACACTAATGGGATTATTTCTGCTATATATTGCACTACTTATATAAACAACCAAAATATAAACTAGGTATTTTAAATTGGGCGTGGTGGCTCACACCTGTAATCCCAGCACTCGGGAGGCTGAGGCAGGAGGATTGCTGTGAGTTCGAGACCAGCCTAGGCTATAGTGAGTTCCAGGTGAGCCTCAACTACATAGCGAGACACTGTCTCAAAAAAAAATAAAATAAAATAGGTATTTAAAAGGTAAATAAAAGTAACATACCATTTCAATACTATACATATAGCAATAATATACTTATATGATGTCTCATTTCCTTCCAACTGTCTTATTTCAGCATGAATCTTTTTTGGCACTGGAACCACTAAGCTAAATCCATGAGCTAACTCCAGCATGAAGCTCTATGGTATCCTTTTCTATGGATATAGCAGGAAAATGAATCAACCTCAACTTTCTTTTCTTAAAAAAAATTTTCATTTTTTCATACCGGTTATGTTGACTGCAGCATTATCTCCAACAGTTTAGGTTTTGTTTCTTTGTTTTTAACTGGCACATTGCTGCACACAATGTTTAGAGTCCTTGCGGGGAGCGGTCTATGTATATAATACAGCTTACGTCCTTTTTCTTCCCCTCTCCCACCCCTTCCTACCACCTACACCGTTTCTCATCACCTCCCCTTTTTTTAACACTGTTTTTTTTTTTCAATCATTGTCTCTCTTTCATCCCTCAGCCCAGCGCTGAAAGCAGACGGTCTCTAGGGATGCAGACATTCAAAGCGCATGTACTTGGAAATTCCTCATAGGCTTTGGCTACAATCTGAAATAGAGTCCTCGTTCTTGAATTTGCTTAAATTTTTGAAACTCTATTTTGAATGTTTTGGCGATTTTCACTGGACTTTGGGAGAGAGTCATGGAGTTTTATCCTAGCTGCATTTGAAACACAAATCTACAGGGATTATTTCAAGACCCAAAACGTAAATTTGCTTCCCCAGCAATAACGTTCATAAAAATCATTGGTGTCCCTTGTTAGTACGCATTCTTTCCCACCAACAAAGATTTCTCATTCAGAAGGTAGGCAGAGAATTGGCATTTCTAACTAGTTCTTGGGCACTACCTCCATTTTAATAAGAAAATAATTGTCAATTTGACCACCACAACCAAAGGAATACGTGAGGATGCATCCATAATTCTTTCTGAAAAAGAAGAATCTGAAAAGTAGGAGATGAACTCTGAGTCCCGCTGTTGGTTTATGTGTTTTGGAGAAGAGTTCTCTCCCTTTATTATCAGCCAGAGAGGGAGAGAGGAAGAGCCGTGAGGGAGGAGCCACACAGGTAGAAGCTCCCTGGGAGGAACAGAGTGAGGTACCTGGCCAAAAGCCACTGGTTAGGACAAGGGCTCAGGTAGCCTCATTTACTTATCATGCTGTGGGCATTTTCGCCCTTTCTTCATTGCAGAAAAGTTTTGGTTGCATTTCCCCATGGGTTTATATCACTGTGAGAAGTACTACTTCCCGTGTACAGTAAGCAGTAATAATCAGCCTCATCCTCTGGCTGAGCCCCCGTGATGGTAAGGGCAGCTTTGTTCTCAGAGATCGATCCAGAGAAGCGATCAGGGACCCCGGAGGGACGATTGTTCGTTTGGTAGATAAGTGCATATGGAGCCTGGCCTGGGTTCTGCTGGTACCAGCTAGGGTAGTTACCAGTAGAAACTGACCCAGAGCTAAGGCCACAGGTGAGAGTGACTGTCCCTTTTGAAGACACAGAGGCTGATGGCTCCTGGGTGACCACAGTCTGAGGAACGACTCCTACAACCGATAAGAGAGACAGTTATTGTTACGAAGGCACGTGTCCCCCGCAGACCCTGTGCTGACGTGGTCTCCCTAAGGATGCCCTGACCTGAGCTGAAAGCGAAGATTCCAAGAAGAACCATTGTCCAGGCCATGGTTGGGACTCTCACGAGAACCGAATGTCCCCAGACTCCTCAGCTGGACTTTGGTTTCCCCTGGGCCTTTTCATGCCTCTCCAAACCCGTTAAAAAGGGCAGATTTTTCATGCAAATTAGCTTCCTCCCTAGCCCTGCCCCAGTGTTCACACTGATGTCCCGGGGGATTTCTTAAGAAGCTGTGCCGGGCTCCATCCAGGCCAATGTCTGCAGCGGGACTGACTCTGAGGGATAAGGTTTGATGACTTTCATCAGGCCAGCTCCCCCCGCACGAACCCTTAGGGACCTCAGTTAACAGTCTAATCTCTGCAAAGCCTAATACCCAACAATGAGAGGTGAGAACTCGTGTCTCCTACTGTGTTTAAATAGTTGGCAGCAAAACTCAACACCTACCGAGGACTGCATTTAGACACCTGAAACTGGTTACCGTGGAATCCTGTGCTGTCCCTAGGGACACAGACCTCTCCTTGACTCAGCCTGGGAAACTCTCCAGCTGCTGCAGAGAGGGGATCAGCCGGGGACCCAGACAGGGTACAGCACTGCCAGTTTGGGGGATGATGCCTGCCTTTGCCCTAAGAAACCATGGTAGCTTCAGGGGAACCACAGGTGTTGAGAAGAAAGTCAATAGTATTATCATTAAAGTATCATTCCCCCAAACTTTAAAACTAAGGACAGATGAAAAAATATGTCTTAGGATCAGAAGCAGGACTAAAGACAAGTCCTCCCCAGCCTTGGACACCCCCATCCCTCATAGCTGGAACTCCTTGTTCTGGAATAGATAGAATTGGCAACGATGTTTATGATTCATAAGACACTGTGTTCTTACAAGGCTCAATTACAAAACTGTCTGCCTTTGTTCTGTTCTGGTAAAGGCACTTGCTGCATCATTACACAGACCACCCCACTTACACCAAATGTATAAGACCGGGAACTTTGATCCTTTGGACAGGAGTCTATTGAGCCGGGATGTTCACCTAAAACCTGAAATAAAGTCCTCCTGATCCCCACTGGTCTCTCCTGTCTCCTGAAATTCTGCAGCAGTGGAGAAATAGAATTTTTCCACTTACTCTTATGAGATTTTTTTAAATGATGTTTATTCTTCTCTGAATAAAATATAAATATTTTCATTTCTGAATTGCATTTAAAGTATTTAATAAAAATTTTTGTCTATTCTTTCCTTCCTAGCCAGCTATATTTGTTCAAGAACCTCAGTTTACATCAGGCCCAAGGATTTTTGTTGACAGGCGTTATGAATAATAATTATCTATTACAATAGATACACTATATATACTCATATAGAGAGGTATTTGTGTGGGTATGCACTGTTCATGTAATATAGGGAGTGATTTGATGTTTAAAAGAGAAAGAATCCAAAATATTGAGATTTCCAAAACCTTTACAGTATTAGGCTATAGCGCTCACTAAACCTCACTAAAATATAATGACTAATACCAGACCACAAGATATAACCTAAACATATGACAAATAAATGGCCAAGCCATTTATCACACAGCTCATCATAAATAATGGGGTTCATATTGCCAGCAAATACATTGACCTCGGCAGGGAGACCTGAGCCGCCTCTGACATTTCTCACACATGACTTCAGCATCGCTAGTCAGAGCAGTTATTTCCTTCGGGAGATCTGTGTGGCAGTATAGATGAAATGGTGGACTAGGAAGTTGCATTCAGGAGAAAAAGCACAGGAAGCCAAGAATTCATCCCAGTGTATGAAGGAGCCGAGAGCAGCTCCCCTCTGGGTGGAAGGACATGGCTTGCCCTAGGTACGAGCTTTCATCGTGTTGTGAATTTTAGCCTTGAAGGACTCTGCTGATGCACCCCACATACATGTGTGTAAAATCCGTGAGAGCCACTACAGTGGGTCCAGCAACTCCGTGCCTTTCACACAGTATGTGTAAGAACCAGTGGGCTCAGGGGCACTTTTCCTGATTGTGGCATCTGACATGTGGCTCAGCACATGAAATACCCTCTCTCCTTTCAACTGTATCATCGCCACCCCCCACACCTCACCACAGGTCATATTCCCGTGCCAAGGAATTTGTATTTGTATATTAGTAAATTAGATGTCATTTTATATTCAATCCTGGTAGTATCCTTTTGGGTTTTAGTGTCGGAATTATCTTAAAATAAAAAAAAATTGTGACTATGTACCCTTTAAACCTTGAACAAAAAATTTGCATTTTTTTTATAATGCTCTCTATGTCTTGGACTTTGTTCCAGGAACAAGGTGCATTAATCTTGTTCACTTAAGTGTGTACGCACAGAAGCGGAGACACTATGAATACTCTGACATCAGACCCAGCACAGTTTCCCTAGAAGGAGTGAACAAAGATGTTTCTAAAGTGTGGAATAATCAACCATCTGTGTGGAAGAAATACTGTACATGGGCCCCAGGTTTTTTATTGTCTCTTACTGAGAACGCATTTTGCCAATGATTGGAAAATGGGAAAGAGAGAGGAATGCCTTGGGATATGTTAGAGATGACCCAGAGTCGTGATTGTTGAGGCCCCTTTTTATGCATTTGAGATCCCCCTCCCACAAATTCATTCCTGCAGTGCGACTGTCAATCCGTTACTCAGGAAGTGAGGTGTGGGTCACAGCCCTGTGCTCCTGTGGATTTGGGAGGCCCACGTGCAGAAAAGTAACAGTTCATCGAAACACGAGTGCAAGAACCAGTTTTACTTTGTGGCCTCGCCCAGAGCCTTGTGCCCTCAGGATCAACCCAACATCGCCACCTGCTGGCCGAGGGCTGGGTCATCCATTCTGTCTGATAAGTGCCGCGCCGGCCCAGAAGGCCTCCTGACTTCTGCAAATGCATCTTTCCAGTGAAGCCATAAGCAGTAGAATATACATGTCCTCTGTGCACCTCTGTAATCACGTTTCTTCAAGGACAAAACGGCATCCAAAGAAATGCAAGTGTGCTTCATAGCGATTTTATCAGAGTTGCACGTTTATGTAATCTGAGTTCTTTGCTCCCCTCGCCCTCACATCCCTCCCTGCATCCCCCAACTCTGGCCCCACTTCCCAGTCTCGAAAGCTCTATTTCCGCTTTTTCTTCAACTCCCTCTTTTTAAATCTATGTTTCCTTCTTTCCCTGTTCACTCCATCCACCTCTTGTCCCCTGGCCCACTTCAAAAAGATCTCCCAACTTCCTCCTATCTATGTGCCTTTCACTTTGCTCTTTATTTTTAATTTTTTTAATTGTATGACAAAATAAAATCTCACATCAAAGAATAAGAGAATGACAATAGGGTGTCACACTATGGATCATTGTTTTCAAAGTAGTTACTCAGAGTACAAGACACAAATCAAAAAGAGTCTTACATAAAAGGGTTTTTGTAGGAGTGAAGCCGCGTGAAATGTAAACTTGTGTATCTGATTTATCTCTCTCAGCTTTAAATTCTCACCGTGCATCAATTTGCCTACAAATTTCTCAAGTTTATTTTTGTTTGTGGCAGCGTAATACTCCATTGTATGTAAATACCGCATTTATCCATTCATCTATTTTTTTCATGAAGTTCATTAAGGTAAACAGCACAGTTAAATTCGTCATTGGGATCTTGTACTTTTACATGATGGATCTTGGTTCTTATTTCTCCCCATTCCCCTGCCCTCCCTTCACCTCCTCCACCCTTCCCTATTTACAAGGCTGTGTCTCCATGTTTTCCTTTCTTCGTAGTTTTTCTTTTCCCTTATTTCCTTTCCCTTCCCCTTCCCACACTCCCGTCTCTTCAGACTCTTTCCTTCCCGCGTCACATCATCAGTTATACCGTTTCCATTCATCTGTTGGTGGGCATATAGGCTATTTCCGAGATTTAGCTGTTATAAATTGTGCTGCTATGAACGTGGGTGTGTAGTGGGTTCGCCTGTGATGAGATGACTGGTGCTTACTACACAGCCTTGTTCAGCGAGGAAGCAGCCTGAAGGTGGAACTGGAGCTCACTGTGGGGACAAGGACACAGGATTACTTCTCTAGGGAGAAAACTTTGCTGTGCATCCTTGAAGCCACAGAAACCTGCTTTCTCTGAGCCCCAGAGGACAAGAAAGTTCCCCCTGCCAGGCTGGAAGGAGCAGGTGCAGGAGGTGACTGCACCTGGGAACAATGCAGAGGAAGTAGGGTTGAAACTCAGTGGATGTGGTGAGCAGACAGAGCCTCTCAGACAGTAAGCGTCTCAGCGAGGTCTGGATCCTGAGACGTTCACATGTGGATCAGCCACCTCCTTCGTAGTCCATCATCAACTGGAAAAGATAATGAGGCCTGAAAACCGATAGACTGCTCCCCCTCGTAGGCTTGATCCGGGTAAAAGTGTGTTTACAGGGAGTAAATGGTGGTGACCCAGGAGAGACCATGCTTAGCCTGAATTTGTGGTTCCAGGGGAGACTTCCCAGGAATGACTCCGGAGGAGAGTCTGAGTCAAGTCTATTGGGCTGAGCTTTTTTATGAGCAGGCTTAGCTATGGTGGGAGATCAAGGGGATCAACGGGAATGAAGCAAGAAAAGCACCCACAGCAATGGGTAATGTTCTGTTGTGAGTGCGTGTGACCTGGCAGGTGGGGTGTGTGCCCTGTTCTAGCACAGATGTCGTTCCCTGGGCTCAGACAGCCGGGGACAGCCATTTCGGAAACTCAGTCAGCTGGATTGGAGTGGGGGAGGTAGAGGGAGGACCGAGTGATCCTTTACAACAGTTCAAATTAACATTTTAACTAAGGAAACAGAAAGACATTTTCACTTCCCCCTCCGCAGGAAAATTGGATGTTTGCTAAAACAAGGACCACAGAAGCTGCCCTCTGAAGCACACTAGGTCAGACCCACCGGTAGCAGTAATGGCGCGGAGAACAGAGAGGAGGGAGGCATTAGTCTCACTTCCTCGTGGGACTGGAGCACCGTGTAAGTCTTGGCACTGCCGTCCCATGTGCCACAGTAATAGTCAGCCTCATCGTCGGTCTGAACCCCAGAGATGTGTAGAGCAACTGTGTTAACTGAGGCATCTTTGGATCCTGAGAAGCGGCCGGGGGCCGTGGAGACCTCGTACCCATCTGTGTGTGTGTGGTGGTGCAGCAGATACTGGGGAGGACTCCCTGGCTTGTGCTGTGTCCAGGATAGGACGTGGCTGTTCACGCTGAGGCCGCTGCTCAGGGTGCAGGTGAGTCGGGCAGATGCTCCGTGAGGTACAGAGAGGGAAGGAGGCTGAGTCAGCCCAGGGTGAGAGAGGGAACCTGCAAGCACAGACACACGTGAACAGTAGAATAAGGACCAGGCTGAAGATGGTTAGTGGGGCTGAGAGACTCGGCTTCAGGCTACCCTGTGGTTCAAAGGTCTGTCCCTACCTGTGCAGTGAGACAGGAGGAGGAGGAGGAGGAGGAGGAGAGGACTCCGGGTCATGGTGGACACAACCCCTGAGCTCAACAGTGAGGCTGGGCTGCCCAGACCTCCTTTTCTTTCTCCCCTGCTAGAAGAGGGTTTGTTCATGCAAATGTGTTTCGCAGGCTTAGGAGGAAGACGTTTTGCTTTACCTTCTTGGGGGAGCCTTGGGAGGAAGCACCCGCTGAGAGAACACAAAGCCATTTACTCACAAGACTCTGCTGAACCAGAGCAGACACAGCAGCTGAGTCCCATCAGTAACACAGAGCCCAGCCTCCAACAATCCTTTGAGTTAATGGTCTTTATTGAGCAGCTTTGTAGAAGGAAGTAGAAGGCTGGTTCCACAGTGCCTCCTGCTAGTTGCAGGACACACACCTCCCCATGGCCCAGAGACCTAAGAACCTCACTAGTTTTTGCAGTTTTACCAAGTCACTATCTCTTTTTGTACATGGGTGATGTAATTCCTGAGTGCTGTCATTTTGACATGCTTTGATTCCCTCAAATGTATTTTCTGGAAAGTATAAAAGTGTGCATAAATGATAATTTAGGCTGTTAGTTACCCCATAGAAGAGGCTCAAAATACATTATTCCATTGGTGTATAATTTAACATATACATATGTATAATTGGTTTTTATTGTTGCTGCCACTACTATTGCTCTTGTTGTTTTCAGGACTGGGGCTTGAAGCCAGGGCCTTCACACTGAGCTATATCCTCAGGCATTTTAAAATCTTTTTTATTTGAGATGGCATCTTGCTAAGTTGCTGAGTTACCCAGGCTGGGCTGAAACCTGTGATCCTCCTGCCTCAGCCTCCCATAGTGCTGGAATTTATAGGTGTGCACCACCATACCTTGCTTATTTCTACTGTTTTATAATCCTTGTTTATCAAAAACTGTATTTGAACGACTTGCCATGTGATTTTTTTGGTGGGTTTTAGTTTTTCTATTTTTAACACTTTTATTTCATGTACTATCTGATAGAGTAAAGAAAGCACAGTGGATCCTGAGCTTTGAAGTCATGGGCATCCGTTGTATCCTGTTGTACCAAACAAGAGCACCACTTGGCAAGTACATTCCCAAAGACCTTCATCCACGCACAGCGCAGACCCATGTAGTCTCTGGAACCAGAGCTTAGAACCCCATCATTATTGCTTCATGAGTTTTCTTACAAAAAATTTTTGAGGAATTAAAGAAGTGATTCTGAGACTCTCATTGATCTCTCCGACGAGGCTGTATGTGCACCATCTGCTCCACTTGTCTTTGGAAAGTCTTTGTCTTCTGTCCTCGGTTTGAATAATCCATCCTTCCTACTCCTGAGATGGGCTTCAGGACTTGCTGCAGGCAAATCTCTGGGCCTCGTCTCCCTATCTGTGTGTCACTACCTTGTGCCACTGCCTATTTGCTTGCCCTGTCACAGTCGTGTTGTGTATTTTGAACAGTTTCTGATGCTTTGTGGTCAGAAGATACCTGAAACATCATTGACACTGCTTTTTAGAAATCTCCCAGATTGTGAGACTCTTGAGTCAATTCAGCTCTAGTATTTCATGAAATCTCATCAGACATCTTAACGTGATGCTCAGTTTGTCACCAAGATAAAACTGCTATTTACACTAGTCCTGTCATTGGCTTTCTGCCTTCATCAAGTTTGGTTGTTTAAAATTTCTTCAGGGAAAAGCACCTGCTGAGGTCTCCAAAATCCTAAAACTCTTCCCCTGCTGAATAAGAGTTCCTTCCACTTTTCCTTAAATGTAAATTTCTGGTGTCATAAAATATGCAACTGTGTAATCTCAAATTATAATTTATAAATTTAATTTGTAGTATGTCGGTGGCATTTTAATTTTCAGCAAAGAGAATGCTCTATTGTGCAGACTTGGGATTTATGGGATTTAATTTTAGAAGAATTATTCAAATCCTGTGTGAAACTCTGCTCCACCTCTCAGATCTTTTGTCTGTAAAACTAAAATACAGAAACCCTGAAAAATCCATTTAATAAATACAGGCCAAGAAACAAAGCCATGACTTTCCCCACTAGAAGTTACTGTTTTGTCAATGTTATCTGCATTCCTCAACCCAGGAAAATGACAAAGGTGGAACAGAATTGACCCTTTTTCCCTGGAGGTTAATTCCTAAAGGTACACAAATAAGGATCTTTAAATGGTGACACCTCCATGCAGTGCTGAATTTTGCATTCCAGGCCTCACATTGGAGCCTTCAGCAAGGGTATAAAAACCCAACACCGGGGCAGTGTGTTATATCAGGACAAGCTTCAGAGTTAAAGAACAGAGATGTTTAGCCATGATAATAGTGGCCCAAAAGTGATCTCAAAATGGTGCTTAAATAGTTCAGAAGATTAAAGTAAGCACAGCTGATATGTAACCAATGTTCCCAACACATCTAAGGGTTGAGAGCTTCTGTGATACCGAGCACAACCCCATCATCATCAGGTCAGTGAAATTCATAGCTGAATAAGCTGTGCACAGCACAGTAGGGCATCTCCCCTCCTCAGTTCAGCTGCAGCATGATCCCGATGATTCTCCTTGTGTATCATCTGCACACACATACGGCTCCATGGCATGAGGTGCTGGCACCAACACGGCTTTATTGGGACATTTCCAAGAATGAACTTAGCAGATCTCGCAGCATTTCTACATTCTAAACAAGAAGGGGATTGGTTCATGGAATCTAAGTAAAATTGGAGCATATGCTACAGGTGAGGTACCCTTGAGATAATCTACCTTTTATTAAATTAGGTGAGGAGAAGTCACGCAAGAATCTCAGTTCGTCAGGGGATAAGCATGTTGAAGACCAGAGTATGTATTTATGGCCCTGGAGACAACAAGAAAGTTGTGTTCATCAGATGACATGGAAAATGTGACCTCTCAAAACTCATATACTGAGATCTCAACCCACTGGTGACTGCATTACAAAGCAGAGCTCTTGAAACAGCAAAATCCTTCTGGATGAGATTAGTGTCTTTATGAACAGGCCTGATGAGCTTTAGTTTTGTACCATGTGTGAACACGGTAAGAAGGTACAGTCTGTGAGCCAGGTGAGATCCTCAGGCATACACCAAATCTTCTGACGCTCAGATGTTAGACTTCCCAACTTCCAATATTATGATGTGTTTATAAGCCAAAGCACCGAGGACATTCTGATACAGAAAGTTCAGCGTAATGTAATGCTGTGGATAGAAGAGTTGGCAGGGATGACAAGTCCAGGTCAAAGAAACCCAAGGGAGACTTTAAAGGCACGTGCAGACTGTCTTGCTTAAACAAACAGCGTCTGAGCCAATTCTGTAGTAGCAGATGAAAAGTAAAACAGTGAAAGAATTTTTTTTTTTTTTTTTTTTTTTTAGTGAAAGAATTCTTAACAGCACATTTCCCCAGGCCCTTTCAGTCAGTCACTCCTGTGCAGAGAATGAGGAATTGGGCCAGGCCTTGGAAGGGCGTCCTTAATCATCTTCCTGGAACACCAAAGTGGTGAATCAGAACCACTCGGATCTTCCTTCAATGTTCTTTTTTTTTTTTTTTTTTTTTTTTTTTTTTTTTTTTTTTTGCTTGTAAACTGTGCTTTAATTTCTGCAATCAGATATAAAGTGAGAATACAAGTATAAATCTTTTTGTGCATCCAGAAAATTTAAAAAAAAATTTATAGCCCCACAGCTTTTCCTTAAAAAAAAAAAAAAGAAAATTTTGAGTTTATTTAAGCTAGTTTCTCTTCAGTGTAAAAACTTGAGGGTATAAACAAACTCAAGATATTATATACAGTAAGTTACTAATGTATATTTCCAAACTTGCATAGTGCAACATTTTAAAGTAAATCTTCTCATTTCAGTTTTTTTTTCAGCTTTAATTGAGTTTATTGGTACATTTTAGGGATACAGTACAGTTACATTCATTGTTGGGACCTTGTACCTCCACATGACAAGTCTTGATTCTCATTTTTTGCCCTTACCCCTGCCCTCCCTTCACCCCCTCTTCCCCTCCCCATCTACAAATACTTTATTTCCATCTTTTCATTATCTCACATTTTTTTCTCTTCCCTTATTACCCTTCCCCTACTCATCCCACCTTCCCTACACCTTTAGCTCCTTTCTTCCCTTTTCGAAATGTCAGTAATCTTATTAGGATTTTATGTATTATTGCAGATTATTCACACCAGAGAAACTATTTGGTATTTACACATATGTGACTTATTTATTTCACTTAGGAGTATATCTTCATCATTTCAGTTTTTACTGTTAAGCATAACCTACATCTGAATCTTGAATAAAATTTTCACCATGGATAAACCCACAAAGAAGTCTTTACACAAATACAAGTTATAGAAATCTGATTTCAAATATAAAAGCAAACATCATCATAACCTTACATGGCACAACAGCTTGCTTACTTATTTTGCTATAGTCATTTTAAAAAATCATAGAAAAATATTTCGGTGCCCATTCAGCTGCTATGACGAGGGGGGCCATGACCTTGTGCCTTTAAACCATCTTTTATAGAGTGTGAAGCATCACACCAGGCACTCTGCGAATGAAAATTACTAAGATTGAAGAGGCTACCAAATAAACATTCATGTAATAATAAGGTAACAAAATAGCTCCATAGTGTGTTTGGGAGGAAACACAGCACAGGAATAAGTGGAGATTAGTGCTAGTTTAAGAAGACCCGTGGGACACATGCGAAGGGAGCCAGGAGCTAGTGTGTTTTTAAAAATCCCTATCACAAGCCTAATGCTGACCTCTCTCCCAAGACTTTTAAGGCAACAAAGACTGAGGTGTGTCTGGCCCCCGGCTGCACAGATCCCGCGTTCCCCTCAACCTGTTACCTTAGCGGACTGACCTGGCTCGTGCTTTCATGTGGAACGGAGAAGAGCAAAATGATTTTGTACAAACGTGAGTCAGTGCAAATTGGAAACTCCTCTGTCGATGACTTCAAATTCTCCTACAGCCCTCCAGTGGGCATTTCTAAACATCTTTCATTCTAGTCGGAATCTATTCTGGAGAGCAAATGCATATAAAAGGCAGATATTCAATCTGAAAGATTCTAATGTAAGGTGTGTTGTGTTTTTTTTTTTTTCCTTTCTTTTGTGGCATTTGAGAAGAGTTCCACTGAGGATAAAAAAACTGGTCCTTACAAAGTATATTTTCCTACATTAAAACATATATGGATGTACCATTTTAGACAGCAGATCCAAGGAGAAGACCTGGCATAGTTAAGTTTTTTCTGTGGCTTCTGAAGCGCCGAGGTATCCTGCGAGAATCATCATTTCTGGCACTGATGTTCAGCTGCTCACCCATGAAAGCCGTCTTCACAATTGTCCGACCCCAGCAGTCTGTTAAGGACCAGAGCTGGAGAGGGAAGCAGACAGCTAGGGAGCAGCTGAGGAACCACAGCAGAAAAGCACACTCTCGGGGTCTCCAAAGCCTTGGAGCAAGAAGGCGGCTAAGCAAGGTGTTCAAACACCGGGAAACTCCAGACTCAAAGGAAGCTCCTGTGGGCAAACCAAGAGGTTCCTCCAGTTTCACCAGCAGGTTCAGCAGTGAGACCCTGGGACTGTGTGCTCCAAGGCGGGCAGCGCAGAGGGACAGTGTGGAGGAAAGGCCTGAGCTGTCAGCACAGCACAGGGAGGAGCAGGTGACGCTGGCCTACACTGCCACAGCACAGCCCAGGAAGGAGGGAGGAGGGCTGAGGGTTAGGCTGTGTGGCAACAGTGGAACTTTCCAGCTTTTCTACAGAAAGAAAAATGTTGTAAGTAAATGCCACCCATCTTAATACCTCTGACTCCGTCTTTCATTTCACGCAAACACCACATAAAGCCGCACTTGCTCCTAACAGAGATGGGCCATCGACACCATTCCCAATGGTGAGATGAGCGATCTTGGCACAGAAAGGATCAGAAGAAAGCAGTAAGCATGAGACTATCAAACTGAAGCTCTTTCTGGAAGTAAACTGGCCACTGCAGGTTCTCCACAATACCTAGGCATCGGAAAGCAGCCACGCTCCTCTGATGGGTCATGCAGGAATTCCTTCCAATTAATAATGCTAGCTTTAATTGCATAGTCTTTCAGAACCATGAAAAAATTGAGAACCAGCTCTTTTCTTCAAGGCCTGGGTTTTCTCCAACAGAGCTCTGGACCATGACCCTGCCAGCATTAGCAAGACACTCATCCAGGGACCAACTGTCCCAACCTCCCACACGCCTCTCCACAGTCACTGACACTCAAGTCACAGGACCCCAGATCCACAAACTCATCCTCTCGTTTGGCCAGGTCTTCCTCATCTCCCAAATCTCTCCAGCCACTGGTGGGCAAGGCAGGCCTGGACGAGTGTCACTGGAGCAAAGCGAAAGGGACCAGAGAGGACAGGCGGACAGAGTTCCTGAGCAGGAAGGGTACCTCTGCCTGGATGTCACACATTGATTTTCTCTTGTAAGCTCTGGACTTCCTCCATCATTTCAAAGAGTTTGCTCACTGGGGCCATCCTGCCACCACGTATGATTTGGCCTTTTGGAATCCAACGCAAGTAGTGATGTGCCCAAATTTCGATTTGCCTCTATATGAGGCAACAAGCAGCCATGGTAGTCAGTAGTTTTGCTGTGCCAGCTCTCATAGAACTTCCAAAAGTTCTCCAGCAGCTCATCCGAAGAGTCAATAGCTGCTAATTCTCTTGCCCAGAAGATTTTTAATCAAATGATCTGTCTCTTCCCTGAAAAATCCTCTTTTGGGAGATGACTTTGACTGGGTGAGTGGCCAAGAAAGTTATCACTGATGCCTGAAACACATTCTTTTCCATTGGCCCTTGTCTACTTTTGGCTTTTCCTCATAGAGAGGGTTTTTGAGCAATGTCTGGGCTTTGGGTTCAAACTGCACAGACCAATCCTACATGGTGAGCAGATTCAAAGGCTTGCTTTGTGTAGCCAAGCTTTCCCTACCCATGTTATTATCTCTTTGATGAGGTGAATTGAAGAAGAAGGTACCAAAAATAGGTATATACAGGCTATCTGATAAAACAGTCAGGTAAGTCTCGGTGAACTCAAATGCTGCGGGACACTGGTGCACCAGCCGCCAGACACAATATAAGAAAAGCAGGAACACAGGAACCTCTTCTTTGTCACTCTGGCAGAGGTGGTTACAGCGATCCAAGAAACAGTGGCCACGCATGACCCACTCCTTTTGGACGAGGCTGTGGAAACCAGTCTGGGTGTGACAATGGGGATCCATCGTCACTTGCGGCAGGGAGGAAAGGAGGCAGCGGAGGTCAGAGGCGTTCCCCTTTAAAAGAAGAATGTTCACATTTTCAACTTCCGGGCACTCTGTAACCTCTATTGCTTTTTCCAGACAACGTCTGATTATGTCAAGCCAGCTGCTACTTTCCAAGAAGGAAACCATTTTATATCTGTGTCCCAAATTCAGGACTGTTACCCATCAGAAACGGCTGTTCAAATTTAGAGTATGCAGTCTGGATTTCCTGCAGGGACAGGAAGTTGCTTGATTAGGTCTTCAGTTTTGTCAGTTTCATAAGGTGGCCTGTGCGTGGTCTTGGAAATCCCATCCAAGAAGTTCTTCTACACCTGCAAAATGCCATCGTCTCGTTCTTTGGGCAGTGCTGACATTTTCAAAAACGCATTTCCACTGGAGCGGGACCAACACCACATTGGCGAGGCACAGCCCTGAAAGCCCAGCACATCCTCCTGAGGGGTGGGGACAACAAAGAATGCTGGCAACCTCTCAGATCCCATAGCCTTCATTGACACTCACTGCTTTGTACTTCACATGGGCCTCTGACTTCCTAATTTACATTCTCCAGAAACATATCTGGCAATGTATGTTATCAACATCTGGCCCGTTGATTGTTTCCAGAGCAACTGTTTTATCTCTAATGGCAACCGGGTTCCTTCTACAACTTGCTTTTTAAGGCAGTGTGTTTCCACGGCGCTGCAGAATTTTAAGGCGCTACGTTGTGACTTTCCCATGAATTCTTGCCAAGTACTCCGCGTGTTTTCTCTGGACAGTCATTTCCACTAGATAGAAAGGTCTGAAAGGTAGCTGACTTCACTGACAGGAATGCTTGCATCACAGGGTGACCTGTGGCTCCTCCAGATTCCCTCGCACAAGGTATTTTTTTAGTCACCTGAAGAAGAGTCAGAGTGTCGTGAGGGCTGGATGAGGATGAACGTTGCGTCAAATATTTATGAGAAAATATTGGCACCCAGGAGAAAATGTAATTGAATACGCAAATTGCCTGGGAAGTTGGAATTCCACAGGCAGAGTCAGGAGGATTCCTCTGACCTGAGTCGGTAAAATGACAGGGAACCGATCACAGGGCGGATCAGCCAAGAGGTTTTGGTCTCACTTCCCCCTCTCTCTGTGTCACTGTGGGTTACACAAAGCTACTTCCACTGCCGTGGTCTACCCCACAGTAGTAGACATTCTCATCCTCTTGTTGGGTGTCCTGGATGGTCAAGTATCGATCCAAGCCAGAGCCTGATCCTGAGAATCGATCAGGGATTCCATCCCCCTTGGATCCCACAATACCACTGCTACCCACTCGCATCACAAACCGAGGGCTTTTCCCCTGGCTCTGCTGGTACCAGTCCACACTGTAACTACTGTAGCCACTGCTCAGGGTACAGGTGAGTTTGACCGTCTGTCCCAGGGAGGCAGATGCAGAGGGCAGCTGAGTCAGCGTAGGCTGGGAGAGGGACCCTAGAAACAGATCTCCGTTAAGAATCCAGTTGGAAGAAGGGAGAATTTTTGGACAGGAGGGGACCCATCTGGGACCCGAATTTGGGCAGTAGAGGTCCCTGTGCAGGCAGAGACCATCACCTGTATCTGACCTGTGAAGAGAGTGACGATGGTGAGGAGGAAAGGAGTCCGGGCCATGGTGGAGGAGACGCCCCAGTGCTGAGTCCTTCAGGACCCCGCTGAGCCAGGGCTCCAAGGCCACTTATCTCCTGAGCTTGGTACTGGGCAGGGCTTCCTGCCTCCTTGCATGCAAATCTACTGCTACCAAGACGAATATTAACAAGGTAGAGTGGCAGAGACCATTAGGAGTAAAACACGAAACTGAGTTCTGCCTTGTTCCACACATATTTTTCTCTCTTCCTGGTGCTTAGACATCAGCTGCCACCCTCAGGACTCAGAGAAGCTTCCCTGAGTTACAGTGTTTCTGAGGAGCCAAAGTATGTGTCCTTCAACCTCCTCAGGATCCACTTTCCATGTTTTGGCTGTTCTCCACAATTATTCTGTCTGTCTGGTGTCCCATAGTGAGGTACAACTACTGTATCAGCTAGTCCTAGGAACGACCCATGCCACCTCTACGGACTTCATGTTAGGGTGCCAGAATCTCTCAACTATTACTCAGTAATAGCAACGATGTATTCATCTCAGATCAGTGCCCATCCTTGAGAATAAAAGCAGAAAATCTAGCCTCTGTCCCATGGATATTTGGCTCTACACTGGAGATGTCTTGCCCACAATTATTAACTGATGCTATTTCCCAGGGGACCTCTGGCTGATTCACCCATGGGAGGAGAACAGGTCTATCACAGTTGTGTTTTAATTCACAAATGTAGTGGGAAAAAGTGGACCCAAGAAGCAACTATGTGAAGATGAAAACATTTAAGAAGTGGCTTTACTTCTTCTTTGTAGCTGTATGATTCAAATTTTAGCTTGCAATCCTCCTGCCTCAGCCTCCCAAGTGCTGGGATTATAGGCATGCGCCACCATGCCCAGCTAAGGTCCTTTATTTTAAAAAGTCATTATGGGGCCAGGGCTTTAGCTCAGTGGTTCTGGTGCCTGCCTTGCAAGCGCAAGGACCTGAATTCGATCCCTGCCCCCCCAAAATCATTGTGATGAAAGCATTTGCATTACACGCAAAATAAACAGTGAACACATCTTGCAGTTGTCATCTTTTGTATATTTTCTTTTGATCCCGATATATTATTTTTCCTCTGACTTCCACAATTTTGTCTTACCATATCTACACAGAATATTCATTAGTAAACATGGCCCAGTGAAGAACTACGTAGGATAAAGGTGGATAGTTTCATATTGAAGGGTAGAATTCATCTTCCTCCCAGCGCTAAGCTTTGGGTCTGGTGGGGATATACATACTTTATCTCAACCGAGACTATTAAAATATCCCAGATATTTTATCTCTTATTATTTTATTTATCCCAAATATCCCCCACCATCATCCCATCTGACTGCATCCCAGGCCCCAAGTGGGCTGATCATTTTGCAGAGCTACCTCGGTGTATTAACTTGGATGAGCCGAGTTAGAGAGGAGGCGGACACTCATCCGAGGATCAGAGCAGAAACTGCACAGGGATGCATGTAAGAGGTGTCACACTGGTTTCTACAGCATTGGGCTGCTTTCATTAACCACCCTGTGAAATGTAGAATATTATGATCATGCTTAGAAGGGAGCATTCTCAGGATTCAGGTGACTGTGTGGCTAGCATATGAAAGACGTTGAAAATGAGGAGTAGAATCAGTATATGATATAAAGAAGAAAGGTACAAGCTTCCTACCGTGATCTAAATCTTCAAAGCAAGTGCGTGTTCCTGTCTCACAGGGTCTGTGAAGTCATTTCTCTGCAACCTTCCAGATCTTGACAGCATATCTACACTGCCCCCTGGTGGACGGGGGGTGTTCAATCATCCTGGGAGTGGAAACCTAGAAGGGCTGAGCCCAGTCCTGCTTTCTCCAACCAACGTTGGCTGTGATTGTGAGCTGGCAGTGGCCCTAGCATAGGCTTCATCTGGAGGGGATGCTTAGGAAAAGGAGCCACTGTAGGTGAAGATATTGTGTGAAAGTATCTGAAATATAGAGAATGAAGAAACCCTGCGGTTTTGTGACAGAAAGAAACATCACTATCATTGCAGATACCTCCATTTCTATTCAAGAAAACACCCATTTAAGCTTGTTTAACACTAAATAGAAAACATTACAGTAATGGGCCTGAATAACAGTTTGCTAAGCCTGTCAAACAAAATACCACGGAGTTGATGACTGCGACAGCAGCAATGAATTTTCTCACAGATCTGGATACTAGAAGTCCGTGATGAGGGCGAGAGAATTTCAGAACACAAAAGTTTAGCAATCTAAAATTACAATGTTTTATTGTTATGATGTGTTACCCTGTACACGTGGAAAAAAAATAAAATAAATTAACATTTCTAGACCAATATGGTTGTCCATTTCTGTACAATGCCAAGTTAACACAGTGAATTGGGATGACTTTTTCCAAAGTTGGCAGCACCGTTAAAGTTTCCCAAAATTCAATTTATATATGTGTGTGTGTGTGTGTGTGTGTGTGTGATACATATATATATATATATATATATAGAGAGAGAGAGAGAGAGAGAGAGAGAGAGACTAATAATAGTATGTTATGCATAACACATCATACTAAATATGTAAGGTCATATCTACGAGAGTTTGATTACAGAAACTAATAAAGTATTCTCTAAACAATGAAAAAAGAATAAGATAAGACTATAAGAGCGAGAAGCAATTTAAATATGTTCAGGGACCATTTTCATCTCCAGAATTAAGGATTATTTTGATGTTACATCATTGCCTTTTCTCTTTTACTTTCCTTTTTAGTTTTATTTTAGGATTCCCTATTTTTAATGTTCATACAGAGATTTCTTTAACTGAAAT